>NC_134179.1:6283908-6596184 GCF_964188355.1 Buteo buteo | reverse complement strand
CCAAACCCCCCCAGCAGCACAGGGGGACAGGGATGGGGTTTACGGTCATCACACGTTATTTTCTGCCGCTTCATCCTCCTCAGGGGGAGGACTCATCACACTCTTCCCCTGCTCCAGCATGGGGTCCCACCCACGGGAGACAGTCCTCCACAAAATTCTCCAATGTGGGCCCTTCCCATGGGCTGCAGTTCTTCACGAACTGCTCCAGCATGGATCCTTTCCATGGTGTGCAGTCCTTCAGGAGCACACTGCTCCAGCGCGGGTCCCCCACGGGGTCACAAGTCCTGCCAGAAAACCTGCTCCGTGGGCTCCTCTCTCCACAGATCCGCAGGTCCTGCCAGGAGCCTGCTCCAGTGCGGGGTTCCCACGGGGTCACAGCCTCCTTCGGGAACCCACCTGCTCCGGCGTGGGGTCCTCCACGGGCTGCAGGTGGATATCTGCTCCACCGTGGACCTCCCTGGACTGCAGGGGGACAGCCTGCCTCACCACGGTCTTCACCATGGGCTGCAGGGGAATCTCCGCTCCGGTGCCTGGAGCATCTCCTCCCCCTCCTTCTTCAGTGACCTTGGTGTCTGCAGGGTTGTTTCTCTTACACATTCTCACTCCTCTCTCTGGCGGCTGTTTCTGTCTGTCTCAACCTTTTTTTTTCCTTCTTAAAAATGTTATCACAGAGGCGTTACCACTATCGCTGATTGGCTCGGCCTTGGCCAGCAGCGGGTCCTTCCCAGAGCTGGCTGGTATGGGCTCTCTCGAACACAGGGGAAGCTTCCAGCATCTTCTTACAGAAGCCACCCCTGTAACCCCCCCGCTACCAAAACCTTGCCACACAAAACCATTACAGAATGACAGAGAGTAACTATGTACAACCAAACAGGATTACCTCCCAAATGATTATGAACTTGCCCAAGACCTGAGGATAGAAGCCAG
Source organism: Buteo buteo (assembly GCF_964188355.1). Classification (NCBI taxonomy): domain Eukaryota; kingdom Metazoa; phylum Chordata; class Aves; order Accipitriformes; family Accipitridae; genus Buteo; species Buteo buteo. Next base: position 6,595,257 of record NC_134179.1, on the reverse strand, counting down.
CGAACTAAAACACCTCCTTAATTTGTGCAAGATCTGAGTCCAAACTGCCAGCTACTTTCTAACATGATGGGTCAGTTTAAAGTCACAGGACTTGAACCATGGCTTTTGAGCATTATTAACCTGTTTTCTTTGTGCTCTTATAAATAAAACAGTCGAAAAAACCCTCCTGAGAACATTTCGTAATAGGCAGTTGACTCCCAAGGACAGACATGAACTCTCAGGTCAGAGCAGGAGCATTATGTCCTTCTTGAATGTAAATCCTGAAGAAATTGTGGGCCCAACAGCAAGGCTGTGATAATACTGAGCCAGTGTCACTCAAATGTGACAGTGCTTCAGAAAAGAAAACTCCCTCCTCTTGACTATAGGCAGTGACGGTTAGAAGAGCTAGGAAATATGTTCATGTTTAAACACATTCTGCTGTGGTTTCATCCTGAATATCCAGCTTCCATGTTGAAAGTCCACTATAAAAAGAACATTTTAAGGCATCATTTAATGGTTCTTCAGAATTTATTCTTATGATGAAAACAAACATTTTTCTCACAGATTAGTGAGCTGTCCAAAGGCTGTCCATGTCTTTCTGAAAGATGAGGGCAGGGTGGGATTCAAGCATCAGGGTGAGCATGGGGAATAACTTTCTGCATCCTGGACTGGAATCACTAGGAATCCTCTTTGTGGCTGATAAAACTCAGCCCTTCAGCAGAAATAAAGTGACGGAAGGCTGATGATTTCATTCTTTAGAATACTAAACTAAGTAAAAACTAAGAATACTAAACTAAGTAAATTCACTAAGCATCCTGGGGTTTCATGACCCATAATAGTTCTGTCATTCTTTTACAGCCTAACATACAATAAAGATATTATATCCTAAGTTTGCTTCATTATACTGTATAATACAAAGAACAAAAGGATTTCAATGGCAATATAAACATTTTGGATTGCTTTGCAGCACTGTGCACATTTTTAGTTTTTTTCTGCAACTGAATAGACTCAGATTCCTGCCCTTGTAGTCCTGCTCAGCCTGCCAACTAGTGAGAAGTACCATCACTCCACTGAGGTCAGTGATTTGTGCCTGGTGAATATCTACCCTCTGCATTTCTTCCTGCTGGAATAAATGACTTAGGTAATAATTGGCATAGAATAACAGAATGGTTGAGGTTGGCAGGGGCCTCTGGAGATAATCTAGTCCAAAGCCTGGCTGGGCAGGGGCAGCTACAACAGGTTGCACAGAACTGTGTCCAGCCAGGTTTTTAGTATCTCCAAGGATAGAACTCCACAACCTCTCTGGGTGATCAACTACCCTCACAATTTAAAGAAAGGTGTGGGTTTTTTACTGCTCAGTCAGAATTTAATGAGTTTCAATTTTTACCTATTTTCTCTTATCCTGTCACTGAGAAGAGTCTGGCTCCATCTTCTTTGCACCCTCTCATCAGTACATCTGTTTCCCTCCTAAGCAAACCAACATGCTAGCTATCTGCAGAGGAGATGAAAGTGCTGCCAAGCAACAAGACAAGACATGCTGCTGGGATGAAGACGCTAGAGCTGGTACAGAAGTCTACTAGCTCTGACAGCTGGATACAACTGGGTTGTGCATAGATTATAGTTATTGGTTAAGAAAATTAATTGGCAGTGAAAAGCCACACTGGTTGTGATTGAGAAACCAGTGTGGGAGATTTCCTGGGGGTCCCACCTTGGTTTAGTTGTGTTGATGAGTTCAGAGGAATAACAGTGTTGCAGAGGTGGCTGAATGCAGCAGACAATCTGCTTGTCCACTTCAGAGACTGCTTCAGTCCACTGCAGACTGTACAGCTTGGACTTCTCCAAAGTGGTCTGCGCAGAGATGATAAACCCTTCACAATCTGCAGGACCAGTGTGTCTTTCTTTTTTAATTCCTCCTATAGCACAAAAATAAGGCAGAGCCAAAGAAGATATACCTTCTTATCAGGGAAGATGAAGCTCATCTCCGAGTGGCTGGTATAGGAGGTGCATTGGAAGTGCAAGCCTTTCTTAAGTCAGAAGCGAGCTGGAACATGTGCAACTTGACACTTTTCCTTTTTATGTTAGCTGTCACTACCCTGTTCAGTCAGAGCAGTACAGAGACGAGTAAGCTGTCTGTAAGGGAGCTAGCTCTGCAACCATGACTCGTTCTAGCACTTACCCTAATTAACTCCAGAGAGAAACAGCACTAATGAAATCGCACTGCTGCCAGGACCTATGGTGGTATCTCTGTTAAGGGGCTGCACAGTGTTATGCAGACCTTGCTGCTTGGAAACAAACACCTATACAACTCAAGCTGACAGCCCTGGACAACATCAGACAGTGTGGGAAAAGCATCTGAGCAAAGAAAGTGTAGCCAGCAGAGCATGTATAGGAACCCAGGCCATGTTAGCTGTTAGGCACTTTCTTGGTAGTTACAAACCTCCTTGGCAGTAGATAGTCAATTCATCCTGCAGCTGTTGCAGGAATTGCCTAACAGTTTAAGAAGCTGCTGCTTCTGCTGAGTTCCTTCCCTATCCCTCTTTTCCTCTTATCTGTGATGAAGGTTTCCCCCTTGCATCCTGCCAGCCCCAGGGTGCTGGGTTTTCTCAGTTACTTGGTAGCATATCAGATATGTCATCTCCTTTCCTCTGTGCCCTCCCTCACATGGGGTGGACTCCCTGAAAAGACACCTGATGTGCCCTGCTGCTGGGGTGTTTTGTGCTAACTAGCCCTGACATTAGTTTGCATGTGGTAGTGTCCTGGTTTTGGCTGCAATAGAGTTAATTTTCTTTCTAGTAGCTGGTACAGTGCTGTGTTTTGGATTTAGTACAAGAATAATGTTGATAATACACTGATAGTTTCAGTTGCTGCTAAGTAGTGTTTCTACTAAGTCAAGGATTTTTCAGCTTCTCATACCCAGCCAGCAAGAAAGCTGGAGGGGCACAAGAAGTTGGGAGGGGACACAGCCAGGACAGCTGACCCAAACTGGCCAAAGAGGTATTCCATACCATGTGACACCTTGCCCAGTATATGAACTGGGGGGAGTTGGCCTGGGGGCAGATCACTGCTCGGGAACTAACTGGTCATCAGTCAGCAAATGGTGAGCAACTGCACTGTGCATCACTTGTTTTGTATATTCCAATTCTTTTATTACTATTATTGTCATTTTATTATTGTTATCCCTATCATTTTCTTCCTTTCTGTCCTATTAAACTGTTCTTATCTCAACCCACAAGTTTTACTTTTCCCCCCCCCGATTCTCTCCCCCATCCCACTGGGTGGGGGGGAAGTGAATGAGCAGCTGCATGGTGCTGAGTTGCTGGCTGGGGTTAAACTATGACAGATAGAAATAACAATAATAATTGCCTGCTGGTGGACAGGAGACTGTTTCAAACTAAGAAAAAAGTAGATGAAACACACAGGAGAGGGGAAAAAATGGGGCCACTCAGTTACTCTGCTTATAAAGGCACTATAGCTTTGAGAAGTTCTGCTGTTCTAGAGGCCACAAGTCAATCATAATTGCTCTGCTAAACTCAGTCTTTATAATAGAAATCAAATACAACCAGGAGCTGTGGGTTCAAGTCACCATGGCAACCCAAGCCTAGAATGGCTGTGGATGGTCCACCTTAAGTTTTCCATTGATCCTTATCTTTTTGTGAACATGGTTTACCTGGTGCTTCCTGACAGATGAAAACCTGAACATGTTGTACTTTCCCTTAATATCTGTACTTTTTTGCCTTGCAGCAAATGTAAATATGCACAAGTGCATACTACCTTTGCAGTATTAATCCAGTCAGAGTTTAACTGAGCACTTTATTTGGTGTGACATTATTATTCAACATGTGGATTAAAAATCTGCAGTCAGGTTTTACACCTTTATAGCCCCTTTGATGTAGCACCCATGAAGTTATTGAGACATATGTATGAACGCAGATGGATGGAAGTCAAAATTCCCCTTTCCATGGCAACTCTGAAATGTTAAAATAATACTCATTCTGTCTGGAAATGAAAACTTACTATTTGGAGAGTTTCCTGCTGAATTGGAGCTTTTCACTTGCAGAAGTTAATAGGACACTGTGATTTAGCTTTTTGGGGGAGAGGGGGGTGTTGTTTGTTTGGGGGGTGAGGTTGTTGTTTTGTGGGTCTTTTGGGTTCTTTTTTGTTGTTGGGGTTTTTGTTGTTGTTGAAGTACAATGGTAAGGCATAGGTTTAATGAAAAAATTCTGGGATACTGAGAAACTGAGAGCCCTTACATTGTTATTTTGGCCTTGAATTCCTAGACTTTCCAAGCTCCTATTTCTGCCTGAACTATGGATTATTCACAGGATACAATACTAGTTTTCTATCCAACCCTACTTCATTTCAATCATATTTAATGAAAATGAAATAATCCCCTAAAATAGTTAAAGATGAGTAGTTTAATGGAACAAACTTTGGTAAGAAATATTCTGATGAGCTGATTAAACCTCATAACAAAACTGCTTAGAAGTGGAATGATTAGCCAGTTTCCTGAAGGGTATCCCTGGTCATAGGGAAGTCTCCAAGGACATCCCAAAAATTGAGTTAATAGCTAAGCTGAGGTGACAGTCCTCAATTCCTGCTGATGTCACTAATGGACTTTCTGTATCCCCCTTTTGTAAAGGGGGAAAAAAGTGTCCTTACTGCTTTCTGCCAGCCATTCAATATTTGCCATGGACACACTTGGAAATTGAAAGGTTGGTAGACTTTCCTCAAAATAGTTTAAAGTAATCATTGCTTTCCATACAGCTTTTAATGCTAATGAAAGTTAGGCACATTTTGTGGTATTTTACTCTTGTGCTTTTTTTTTCTTTCATATTCAACACTCCTTCATGGCTGCCTTTAACTGTACATTTCCCACCACTAAAAGCTATGTTTTAAAATATTTGTTTTTTTAAGTTCAGTATAAACGTTTTAAAAATAAAACCCTGCTGTATTTGCATCTCTGTCATAATCCCACTCCTTCAGACACCTGAAGGATGCCTTTCCCGCCACGTAGTTACTGTTGTCAAAAATTCTGGAAAGCTGTGTTGTTTCTACTCTAGTAGTCCCTGTACTTGTTGTGGAGGTCAAAAAACCCCTAAAAACCCACGAACCACAACCAAATCCCCCCTCCTCCCCAAAAAAACCCACAAGCACAAAGAGGGCTAATTGTCTGTCCACTGTTTGAAGAAATCTTCTCCTCAGATGGAACATCATAGAATCATTTAGGTTGGAAAAGACCTTTAAGATCATCAAGTCCAGCTGTAAACCTAATGCTCCCAAGTCCACCCCTAAACCATGTCCCTAAGTGCCACATATACATGTCTTTTAAACACCTCCAGGGATGGTGATTCAACCACTTCCCTGGGCAGCCTGTTCCAATGCTTGACAACCCTTTCAGTGAAGAAATTTTTCCTAATATCCAATCTAAATCTCCCTTCATGCAACTTGAGGGCAAAAAAGACAACCCAGGGAAAATTGGGTGCTGACACAAAGGGTGGGGTAGAGGTCCATGCAGGACAGACTATCTGATACACAGCCCTGAAGTGGGAAGATTTTTTTTTAAAAAGAGAGACAGAGAAAGAACGGAGAAATATCGAGTGAATACTAAGAGCAGAGATAGTCATACAGAAGCAGCACAGGGAGATGAACAGGGCAAGAAGAGAGAAACTCCAGGGAGGAGATGAACACAGGCCTAGGGTAGTGCAGACAATGCAGCTAGAATGACTTTGTGTAAGTCACGTTAGGGAGTTCATAGTGCTTTGTATGAGTAGCTCTCCAAAGAGTCATGCATTTAGCACTTACTTTCCCTGGGTATTTGCTGACTCTCCTTCAACTCATTGGAACAATTAACCTTTATGAAAATATAATTAGCTACAGTTATAAACATAAACATAGGGCATTACAATAAAGGTGAGGCAGGATCAGTTAAGGGAGAAGACCATTCTCACCTATGGATTTGCTCCATTACGGGAAAGGTTAGCTATTCGGGGGGGGCGGAACACGACATGATGACGGATGACACAGGACAGGACATGACAAAAAACCAATAACAAAAACCAAAACAAAACCACCAACAAAACCCTCAAAGAACAACAACAAAAAAAGAGACAGTTGAAAGCCTGTTCTTTGCATCTTTGTGACTTGTGGCTTGTCTACCTAATAGCTGAGTTAGTCCTCCAGCTTTCAAAGACAGGAGCTGATCTGCTTGCTGCACTTCCAGTTAACTTCTCATTGGCTGAGGGAAGGAGGAGGAAGCAGGTTGCCTGCAGATGACCTGTTAACCTTGATTTTAATCAGGTTTGGCAAAATAACAAACGGAGCAGGTTTCATTTCTGAATGCTGAGCAATCCACAGAAGCAGTGCTGGAGAGTACAGTTCCCTGGGATCAGGAGGAACAAATATGGTTCTGCTGATGAACCTTCAAGCAAGTCTTCTGCAGAAGACAGTAATTTTCTTCCAATGGGTAATAGTGGGAGTGGTCAATAGCCTTCCATGGTGTCATTTGGGAAAGGACAATACAGTACACCACATGAGCATCTCTAGCTGACCAGTCCTGTCCATATCTCCTCTGCCATTGTCTTTATCAAATACTGCCAGTGTTTAATGTTAGCATTTATGCAACAGTTTATTTTACACAAATTAAACTGCCAGCTCTTATTTATAAATGGTCAAGAAAGAATTAGAAACGATACTGTCGGGGGATGCAACGAGCCTACGGAATTCCTGACAGTTCGAGAACAGCGTGACCTTGAGCAGCTTGTAGTGTATCCTTGAGAGTCTGGAAAGATCCGAGAAGACCAGTACAAAAACAAGATAGTGATAAGAAGAACCATCCTAACGAACTCACCAATCATGAATTGTTAGTTACTAACCAAACCAATCATATACTAACACATACTCAAAAGAAGGATATAAAAAGGTGTATTAGAACAATCAAGTAGCCATTTTGCATGATCTATTACTTGTCATGTCCGTCTCTACCGCGACAGGATACTGCAGACATGGTTTGACCATTCTCTTGACATCTGCAGGTACATTACTAGGAGGGTTTCAGATGCATGCTTTAGATTCACAGAAGCACACTTACCCAGGAGGGAAAGGTTAATGCACACTGAGAACAACTTTGACATTCCAAAATGATATTTTGTTCTGATTGTCATTGATAAGAAGATATCTCTAAATGCTTTATGCTTTATGCTCTCATCTGTAGTGCGCCCATCTACCAAGCTCTTGGTTTCACATGGACTGCTAAGGGATCAGAGAGGTGAACCTGTGCACTTTCCTGTGGGCCTTCAACAGAATCAAACTACCTTCATGGAACACAATGATTGTATCAAATCACCGTTCTCCTACAAGGAGAGAAAAAAAAAAGACAGTCCTTCAGGGCATTTCCATTCCATTCTATGATCTATCAGACTTCCTACTAGGAGATTTAAAAAGGTCTTAAAATATCTTCAAATCACTTATATTTATATTCCTTTACAAATAATGTTTTAATACAAACTGATTTCAGGGTATTTAGCCTTGGTTTTCAAAGGAGCTTCAGAGAAGTAAACACAGAATATTCATGAAATCCAAGTCTTCCAAACACTTATGTGTCCTTAGAAGCCAATCCTGAGCTGGTAAAATCCTCTAAAGCCTCTTGCTTTGCTGTAACTTAATAAAAGTAAGACTTGCTGTTTTGATTCATGTGTAATGGAATTGTATTCTGTAATTTCATCAGAAGGGAGTAAGACAATATCAAGCCTAAGTAAGAACACCTGAATCTGATCTTAAATTACCAAGGAGTCAATTGTTTTGGTGATAACATGTAGTGATTCAGAATGAACTTGCATGGAGGTTTACAACAAAGTCTGGTTTTGTGTCTTGTCATTTTCAGCATTTCCTGATTTCATCTGAGATGGGAAGCAAAAGTCATAGTATAAGCAGAAGCTGGAAAAACCCAGAACTCATTATAGAGGCTCATCTAACATGATCTAAGCTTCAAGAATCCCAAAGCAATGAAGAGGTATTACCCCTCAGAAATTATCTGATACATGCTGCTTAACCCATGCCCTCCTATCTCCCCTGGGAGAGCTCCTCAGAGCCAAACTATAGCTGCGTAATTTGATAATTTGTGTAATGGGACCAGGATAGGGTTTATCCGGAGAATGAGCCCAGCTGTAGGAGCTACAGCAACTTTTAGAAATTTTCTGATTTCTAACCAAAGAATTTGAGGTAAATACAACAAAGCAAAGAATCCACATTATTGCAAATCTAAAGGCCGACTGAAATTAGTTTTGAGCTTTTACTATAGATGGTCCCATCAGCAGCCTGACGTTATTCTGGCAAGTGGAGAAAAAAAGGACACAACAGCTTGGCAACTTCTGGTCCCAGCTAGAAACGCGTGCTCTGATAAACCTGTGCTGGCTCTGCAGAAACAGCTGACCTATTGCCAGTTCCTAGAGGGAATGGAGCATATCCAGAAATCAAAGATTTCTGTTTACCCTCAAAAGGGCAAACATGAACAGTGGAACAATTCTGCAAGGCTATCAAGGCAGAGACACACAACTGCTTTCTAAAAAAAAAAAAAGGAAAGGAAAGGAAAAAAAAGGCAAGAAAGCAGCTGTATAAATCCTGTTGAATCAGCATCTATATTTCCCCAGAAATTACAGTCAGCTGATTTCAAGCACCATCATCAAATGGGAGAATATTTGGTAGCCTACAGACCCACTGCCAGAATTTGTCAGGTAAAATACTTCTGAGCTTCATAGTGAAATTTGTTTCTTCCTGCTTCCTCTGTTCTCCTACCAATCGTTAGTTGCAGGAAAGCTCCTGCACACTCCTGCTAAAAACTCTGTCAACTCACACTTGTGCAAGTAAGCAAACACTGATCTAAGTTCTGTGACGTAATGAGATGAGCTTGTTTTCTGACATAGCCTTATCCTCTCGCTTGTGTATTTCCAGCTATAGTACTTCTCTTAGCCTCAGACATGTATAATTCTGTTTCCTTTTCTTTTCATTGTTGAAAACCTGTAATCCCTAAAATTATGAGTCTTGCGGATTCATTTACAGAAAATTGATTTCTCTTATCTTCAGCTTTATTACATGGAAAACTATGAGCAAAACACTCTCAAGCCAGAGGGTGGGGTTTGCAAGCACCTACTGCCTTGCACTGTTGGCAACTATAGAATTACAAATGTGGCAGGTCCAAGATACTGGCAGAAGAAAGTTTTTTCTTACTTGGCATAAAATTTGCTTTGTTTTTAAAGAAATTTGAAAGATTGACAGGTTTGGGTTTTTTGGTTTGGGGTTGTTTGGGTTTTTTTGTGAGTGGAAATTCCAGATTTTTATCAGCTCTAAGTAAAAGTAGATGCACAGCACTGCTAATGTTCTTAAATGTTTTTTGGCTGGCTGATAACAGAATTGCCTTCTGTTTATTACCTACTTGTTACATAGGTTTGAACAACACCTTGCACAATGAGGCCTTAATCCCTGGCTCATGCCTCCAGGTACCAGTGCAATAAAAAACAACTGGAAATGAATTTGCTGAGCTTATTCTAGAAAATAAGTGTTACTTGGTAAATACAAAGCTATAGAATGCAATATGTTCTTAGATTATTTTCCTTGAAGTCACAATTAGTGTTCTCCACAGCTGATCTTTATTAAACATCAGAAGGTAAACTAAACCCCATTTGTATACACAAAGGCCAAACCCCAATTTTTATCAAATTACTAGAGAAGTCTTTTTGGCAATATATAAGGTAACCAGTGGGCTATGCATCTGGTATGTAGATTATTGGTTTGGTTAGAACAAAGCATAAAGAATCTTTTAATTTCCATATCATCATCCAGAGAAAGAAAAATATTGAAAGTTGTGTTGACAATGCAAATGAAGGTCCGCTCCTGTTAATGACTTCCTGAATTTTAACCCTCTTTGGAGAGTTTAAGTTTTTATTACTGCTTTTACCTTTTTATTATCAATTACTGAGTAACATGGTATTGCAAAATAAATAAATTCAATTACGAACCTTAATAGAAGTAGTTTGTACATCTGAGAAGTGCTTTACATTTCTAGAGCTTCTAAAGCAGATCTCAAAGCACTTCACAAAGAGAAATCAAGATCTGGATGACATGCAAACATGGTTTAGTTATCTGAGTATCTTTGCTGTCTCATCAAATTGGAACAACTATGCACATATGAAAATTCTGCAGAGATTTAAAGTCATTTGATATAATTTCAGCTTATTCATATGAATGCAATGTAAATTGCTATCAAAGTTTAAAGCAAACAGTGTCAGACAGATACTCACTCTGTAAACCTTTTTGCCACGTGAAAAGCTTCATTGCCTCTGCATTTTTTTCAGTAGTACTCTGCTGGAGGTAGCAGCCTGTTAGTCTGCCAGCAGGGCAGTTTATGTAACTCTGCCTGTGCTGCTACAGGCAAAATCAGCTGATGTGGCTTAAACTGATTAAATTGATGACCTGAGCTCACATAGCTGATTTCTTCCGAAGCAGGTCAGGGAGTGCTTGCATAGACCACTTTGCCTGCAGATCTGAAGGACTTAGCCTCTGATATGGGGTTGGTATTGGGTATCTGCTGTGGCAACATGCTCACTTGCAGAGATGGACCTCTCTCAAGAGGTTTGATTGTAGTCTTGTTTGGTATAACAACGTTAGCCAAGTTTAAAGCAACATCAATGCTGTGCACAACTTGAGCTTGTTTAACTGAACTGGTGCAATAGTTTACATTCAATTAAAACAGCGTGGCTGCCACATGACAGCAAATCCCCCATCTCGTAACATCCTGGGGAAGTGGACCTAGTAGATGAAATTGTCTTTGAGACAGAGAGGCAGTACATGGATTCATGTGAGAGCTTAAATCGTCTTCAGTTTTGTGCTAGCCCCCTACGAAGAAGTAAGTTGCATCCAGAATTATCAACCTTTTCTTAGCAAATGTGAAAACAGGGAGGGAGTCACTTGTCTACAATACCTTAATCTGTCAGTGACAAAAATGGAGCCAAGACCCCCTTAGTCTCTCTGATCTGACCACACGTTCCTCCTTGCCATGTTTCCGCTGAGTTAGCTGAAACAAACATCTCTGACCAATATATCACCTTTGACTCTGTGGCAATTTGATCCAAACCAAATAGGAATGCTGTTATATATTGATCCCAAAAGTGAGCAGGAAATGCTCCAGGTCTTATCAGCAAGCATGGGAAAATAAAAGAAAATTATGGCAAAGTCCTTAGGGGAACATGCTGAAGATTATTTCTCTGAACCAATTAAGCACACAAATTAATTTCCTGAGGGATAATGTTTTATTAGAAAACAGCTTTTGTAGAGACCCTGGAGTCTGCTTTGCTTGTGATTTTTATCCTCCCCCCCCTGCTCCCGCCAAATTTGTTTTGGATGCTGTCATCGCACTAGGGAGAATGTTTACTTAGTCAGACTGATTTTGGGAGTAGCTCTTCAGTAATTTTGCTAGAAATAGATGAAATCTAAGTTATCTGAAAAGGAGGATTCACAGCCAAAACTTAACAACTGACTCCTAATGCAAGAATCATCTGGTAGTTGTATTTCAGTTCTATATTAATACCTGACTCTATTAGAGCATGTTTCACCATGACATCTTAGGTGCTTTGCAGAGTGCTTTAATGATGTTTTCATCTTGCAGATGAACAAATACAGGCATGGAGAAGAAAAAGAAGCTCCTTGGTCAAAATAACTTTGCTATCTAGGAGTATGCAGGATGTCCAGTGGTCTCTAACACCTAACACCAGATTCTCTGGCTTGTGAGCCTGACATCAGGGCTGAGTATGAGGCTGTGAAAATGTTGCAGTTATGCAGTACAGTAATCGCTAAGAGACTAGCCATAGAGAATCAGCTTGAGGCCTTGAGTATATCCTATCTACTGCAAAGATATGCAGAGTATCAGGAGTGATGCTAGTGGTCCTGCTTCTTGCATCCTCTCTGACACTCATGCAAGGTTTGGGGAGTGTATTCACATTGGACACTACCTTTAGCTCCCAGTCCTCAAGAAAACCTGCAGGAACTGCAGGATGATGGTGAACTCACCCTGGAGGATCAGGGTGCAGGTACTTAAAGGTATTTGTGTGCTTGTGATAAATGCTTTGTGGATTCAAGCTCAGAACAGTGAAATCAGGGGAACCATGCCCAAAGCTCACATTTCCTATTATTTCTCTCTGCTTGACTTAACTCACCTTTTAACAATAGCAGAGAAAAAAGGTAAAAACATGTTACATGCATACATACATACAATGTCAAGTGGCAGTGCACCCTGAATTTATGAGCACTTTCCTTCCTTCCGATTTCTAAGATGCTGGCTCCTCTTTGGAAACACTCAGCTGAACAACCCACCACTGAACTCAGCAGTCCCTTCCTCACAGAGAAGAATCAATACAGTTGGGGGGGGGGAAAGGACAAAAATTAAAAATGTGACATGAATGTGTAATGTGGTATGGAGGAATTGGAGTCGCTGTTAACCTATCTGTTAGCATCTAACTCCAGAAGTTGTCCAGAAAGAATGAAAGAAACGCCTTATCTGGGAATCTAAGCCAATTCTTTTGGCTTCTAGCCAAGGCTCTCTTTTGACTGTAGTCCTTGGCTCCCTATGCTGCTGGATGCAAGCCACAGTTTTCTAGACTTAATCCACAGCTAGATGCTTCATTTCCTCTGTTGCTAAACATAGAAACCATCTATAGTTCTTCAAGAGACAATAAGAGGAGTTTCAAGTGCTCTGTCTTTTCATAAGAGAACGCTATCTGCCTCAGATCCATGGGCTCCTATGTTCCAAAACCATTTTTGATTCTAGCCTTGGGAGAAATTTACTTTTTACAAGCCTGAGCTTCAACCTAGGTCAAATCAGTAGGACAAATAATCTGCAGACTGCAGGAGGTATATGAAGACAAGCTGAGTTTCCTGTGAACCACGTAAGAAATATCAGGAACCAGCAACAGTATCATACTAAAGCAAAGCTATGCTTTATTCTTTAGACCAAAAACATTTGTCTTAGCAGACTGTAGACTGTCTCCTGTAAATGCTGTAAGAGGTGAGAATGATAATAAGCCTAACTTGTTATGTTGGGTTTTTCTTCTTTTTCTCTATCCTATACCTCAAGTGTAAAATTAACCTTTGCCTATATTCACAGGTAAGCCCTTTCCGAGAGGATCTGAACTCTTATAAGGTTCCCTGAAAAGCTATTAGCTACTAAACTCTATATTAAGAGCCTCAGGCCGAGTCGATAAAAGAACGGGAAAGATACCTCCTTGCTTCATGGAGGCTGGGTCCCTAAGACCATATATAGGAGTAGTGTGGGATGATTGCAGTTTTAGTTTATGAGATGGTATTTAGCCAAAAACGACCTTTTTGAGTCATTTCTATGAATGACTGTCTCCAGCAGTGCCTTTCTGGGAAGCTCTTTCCCCAGTGGGGATACGCTCATCAACAGACTGATGTGTTACAGATGAACAAGCACTTAGTCAAACAGCTTGAGTTAAACTGTGAACTCTAATTGGAAAGTTACCAAGAAAAAGAACTGAGAAAAAAGTTCTTCTCTTGATTTTAACCTAACTGATGTTTTTCTCTAAATTACACTAAATGAGGAATTGATAACAAGATTCTGCAGACTTAATGAAATTACAATGAATGATCTATACGTGTGTCTCCAAGCATTACAGCCAAGGTCTTCTCTGAAGCAGAGTGAGAAGGTGACTTTGCATATTTTCAGACCACAACTTTATTTTTATGAAATAGTTAGCATGCATCAGCAGCATGCATGCAGACTGTAATAACAACAGGAATAATAGGAAAAGTTGCTTCTATTTTGAAGGAGAACTTTTGGATAAATGTGTCCTTATTTCCAGTACTATTTTCTGCATGCTAATCTTTGTATGCAGTAGGGACAGATGCATGTTGCTTATTAGCTCAATAAAACTTTTCCATTCTACTAACTTTCCATAAGCCATTATATAGGCAGATCCATTATTTCTGCAATTGATTTGTAGCTTCAACAGCATAAAAGAAAATATAAGCTTTAGTGAAAAGAGATGAGAGAAAGAATCCAGCATTCAATGTACCAGCTAGAGTAGCATTGAGTAGCATTGTTGTTTTGACTGTGAGATACAACCAGGAGTGTTGATGCGAGTGGGCTTGAGAGCAAAATCTTCCACGCTCAGCAGCTCTTAGACAGTAGCCCTAGGCCACCTGCTGCACACAACCTCGGAATGGAATTCAAGACATGTAGAGGTTTTGGACTTTATTCTAAAACTCAGTGACTTCTCCCTCCAAAATTTGTTACTGCATTCAATCAGTTACTGTGAAATTGCTATGAGGTCTGCATTTGCAAAGGATTCAGTCTTACCTATTTGGAATCTGATAATGATTTGTTAATAGTTTTATGAAATAAATGTTTTATAGAAAAGACAAAAACCTCAATGAGTTTCCATAATACTGGCCATGGTAAATGTAACCCTTGTGAACAGAGTCCATTCTATCGTGTTAAGGTTCTCAGTCACTGTGCAGGATAGAGTTCTTGTGTGAATAAGACAAGAAGAATTGTGATGTGCCCTTATAAATACATGGCTCCAGGATGCTATTGGTGATTTCTTTTTTTAAATGCAAACGTGTTTGCTGGCAGACACATTGTGACAGATGCCTGCTTTAACCTTTGGACTTCAGACACATGGAATTCTCTGTACCTAAATTTATCATGTTTTTTTTTTAAGTAGCCCTCTGTGTTGCTGGAATTGTAAGAGTATTAAGCCTTGCTAATGTTGTTCTGTTTGCTGAATTGTCCTCATTTCTAGAAAAATTGAACCAGATCATAGGAGCAGAAATGATACCAGTAACAAAAACCATCCCTCTTTTGGAGCAATATCTAGGAAAAAAAATCCCTGGCTGAAGCTTTGTTTATAGTGCTGCTTTTAATTTTGATCCCTGAGAATGCTGAAGCCTGCAAATGAAAAGCAAGAGGGACTGAGTCGTGTATAGGGAGCTGCCAGCATTAGTATACACATACAAGCTGGGAGCTGGGGGTATCCAGTTCTCCTGGCAGCTTGTTGGCTTGGGAGGAAACAGTGGAGTTGGAATAGTCACAGTGCATATGCACGGTACATTTAAACACTTCAGAAAAATATAGCCCTTGTTTATTGTTGTAGTTATAATGGTTTGCCATTTAGATGGGCCTGTATAAAATTTATACCCACTTAATATCTTTTTTTATTATGCAGTTAATCACAAGGAAGAATAAAAAGGGAGAGCGCCTGAAGGCCTCTATTTCATTTGCTTAAGAGTGCTTGTAGTGGGGGAGCCAGAGAGAGTTTGCTAATAATTTATTTTACTAAGATGGCATATTTTGAGGATTCTGATGGTGATGATTTCTGAAGAACAGGAGTTTTCACGAATGAATTCCACTGACAAGGAAATACAGCTCATCTCAAATGTTGCGTGAGGGACTTTGCTTCCTTGGAAAGCAGTCATCCTGCTCATCTAGGTTATCCTTGGGACCAGTGTTTTCCTTTCTCTGTGGTCTGCTCCTGCTCTTTGATACCAGTTTCATATCCCAGATAATGTTTTTGATTTTTCATATGTTGCCCCTTCATTTGTTGTCACCTACCTCAAATAAACTTTAACTGCCCATAACAAATTGAAAACAGTTAATGCTTGTAGTACAGCCCCATTATTGTCCTAGAGCCTCATGATCTTGAGTCCTCACTCACTGAACCTCCTTCAAGCTGACATGAAGAGCAAGGTCTCCAACCTATTTCTCCCGCTGGCTCGTAAATTAGAGTGCAACCCACCAAACCCTCTTTTCTCCTGAGGTGTATTTCTCCTTTTCACTGTTTCCGTGGGGTAGGGAATTGCTGTGTTGACTGTGGACATTGTTCCCTTTAGGACAGGAATGGTATGCGATTATAGGCCATTTGTGAAGAAATATCACTACTCTTCTTAGAGGCATCATTTAGCAGGGAGCCAAATTAAGGGCACTGATCCCAGTATGATATTATGTCTGGACTGTCGAGCTGAATGGTTCCTCAGCTGTGGTCCACAGATGCTGTACCAAGTCCTCAAATTCAGATCACTTTCATTGCATTACTGCATTAACATTTTAGTAATAAGAATTTGTTGTAGTCTGGAAGACATGGCAAAGACTGTCTCCTAAGTAAAGTAAAATCATGAGACCATAACATTTGACTTTTCTTCACTCCAGCAAGACAATGCTGAGATGAAAAGGCAGGAGGAATTATTTTGACCTCATCTTGTCCCTAGAGAGAATTGAAGAAAACCACATTGATGGGGAACTTCAAACACCATGCAAATAAGCTCCAAGAATGAGAAAGCATCAGCTTGACTTTTTTTGGGTAGCGAGAAATAAGTCATGACTGAGATTTTACACTTACACCTGTGATAAACGTGGCAATAATTTTTTATTATCTTATATATTTCAGCAAGGAGCTCTGCAGAAGTGTCAATAAAAATAAAGCATATATAAATCATGGAAATAGTGTCTTTGCACAGATGTGCATGGTAGGAAGTAAGGAAGCATTTTGGGATAGAAAGTGAAAAGTGCAGCATTTAATGCACTTAGCTTTCTAATAGCATTTCTGGATTCTTAAAGCACAGCTTTGCCCATCTCATTTTAATTTGGTTCTGTACCCAAATTTTTAATGCAGGCATGGCCTCCACCACAGAATGAATGAGTGTCTACAGTGAATTACACTCACAACAGCCCTCTGTCAAAGTGACGCTACCCAATTTAGAGGTCAAAGATATGTACCCCAAGATCTTAATTTCATGAAATTTTAAAAACACATTTCTGCACCATATTTAGCACTAACACTGCAGAAAAAACACCTTTAGATTGTTCCTTTAGATCTGCAGATAGTAATAGATGTATGGTTTGTAACCATAGACTTTGATTCTCCATTTTAAAATATAATCATATCCTCAATCTTGCACACTGTTCTATTTACTGGATTAACAATCCTCCTTTCAAGAACTTCTAGGATTTGTTTTCCTGTGCTTTTTAATGGTGCTGCTAGTGTGGGACTGGTCAGGTGTCTTTACTCCTGGTTGCCACAGAACTTCCATCTAGGATGAAAATGCTATTTATATCTACAGCTAGGAAGGCCAAGGAGGTTCACCTAAGTAATACCCGTACACCCAGAATGTCCTGAAGTACAATCTTAACAAAAATTGACAGGTAGAAGACCCTGTGGGAATTGCCAGTGTTTCCATTTGAGAAAAATGATATTTAGATCTAGCAGAGGACTGGACTTGATGGAATAAAAGGCCCCTTCTGGTTCTCTGTTCCTGTGATAGGAAAATATACAACTTGAAGGAAGAACCTATAAATTAGATGACCAAAAATTTCTATTAGGTGCTGGTCACTATTCATTGCAGCAGTACAAGTACTGGATATCTCTTCAGAGTGAAAACCAATCTGGAAGAAAACTACAGTAGTGATTTGCACTTTACTCATTCCCATCCTCTGCTTTTTATATCAGACACCTTTTTAATGAGAATTCTATGATAATGAAATTTTGCTTAGAGAAAATTGATTTTGCTATTAACAAGTTACTCTAAAGTAACTAGGATTTGAAACAGTAATAGGTGTGTAAGACCAAAGCAGGAAATAAAATGTGTCTGAATATAATCATATTATGGTTTTATATTAGAACTTAAATTATGTGTTGAATATAGTAGCTTTGAAAGATGTACTTTCCAGTCTTCAACCCGAGAAGGAGCATTGTCCTGGAGCATATTATTTAATGAACTACCTTAGGGGCTTAGAACTTCTATACTCATAAGCTGACACCTGAAATCTAGGACACGACATCTCCCCAGTATTAATTTAAAATGAATGCTAATAAAACTCTGAAGGATCCTAATCCTGCCCAGGAAGGCACACACCTGACCTGTCCTGTCCAAAGGCAAGGAGAAGGGCCAGGCTGGTCATAGTATCCAGAGGGCACCCGTGACATAGGTGTCCACAGGCAGAGCACAGTGCCATTAGCAGCGAGGCTGCACAGGCAGAGGTAGTCCTTATGGCCCACAGTGCACATATTGTCACTTCTCACAAGGAGGGAAGTGAAAAGTAGGCAAATTAACACAAGGCCATGCAGGAGCTAGAAATTGATTCTGTTTTTCAGAAATGTAGCAGTAGTGCTTTGCAGATGGCGTCTTGGTCAGCTCATGGGAGTAACTACTGCATTATCTCGGATGTGCTGGAGGAGCAGTAAATGTCATGACACCAATGCTGCCTTTTTCTTTTTTTAAAAAGACAGATTAATGGACTGACTATTTGCTTGCCTCACCCTCATTCCCTAACTGCCCAGCAAACCAGAAAGAGAATAACATCACTTACTCTTGCTGATCTTAACAGGAAAGATGTATTGTTGGCAAATAATAAATACTTCACATTTTTTAGTTTGGTTTGGCATGTAGATTAATGGGTTGTGAGTTTAAATTATGTATTTCTAATGTACCTTTCACCAAGGACATAAAAATGTTTTAAGGGAATGAATCTTTAATGATCGTACCATTGTGTGTTAAGAAGGCAATGGACATCCTTCCTTGCTAAATGCTTTACTCGGGTATGGGGGGTTCTGTTGTTCAGATTCTACTCATCAAGCAGAAGTAATACAGGATTAGAGCTTGTCTTGCAAAGCCATTACCTTTAAAATCCTTGGCATTTCATGAAAAGGTGAGTACTTAGTTCCCTTTCTCCCTCCCTCCCACAGAAGGTGCATTTCAGCTAGCATCTCAGTTCAGATCAGCAGTACACTTCTGAAGCACAACCCTCATTGTCACAGAGCATGCAGCCTGGACTCCTTTCAGAAGAAACTGAATGGGAAAATGTGCTCTGGGGACACCCATGACGTGTGGCAGTGCCTCCTGGGCATTCAGTTAATGTGACCATACTAGAATTGGCCTGCAGAAAAGCCATCAAAGCTTGTAATATGGATATTGGGTCCTCACCACCAGTTGTTTCACACACACTATAGATCTTCTGCTATTTGGCTGCACTACTTGCTAATGTAGACATAGCCAAAATCTCTTCCTCAGCTCAGGTTCTTCTAAATACATTTCTTTAACGTTTCTCAGGCTGGCAACAATCAGCTAGGGATGGGTCCCAGGGTCCTTACACATTAACTGTGCATAATCAGGCAGTCTCCTATTACCTAATATTCCTCTCTGAAGGACAGTCAAGTGAATCTTCCATATGTACACCCTAAACACAACCATCATGAGAAAAACAGTCTCTCTAACTATGGTCACAATAAAATTTATTTCAGCTCCTCCCAACTCATCCTGGTCATTTTGATTTAGTCTTTCTGATGTATATTCCTATCCCACCCACAAACACATACCTTGATTCTGGAAATTGATGCTTTAAACTGGAAGGATGTCATTTATTTCAACAGCATTGTGGTATATCCCTTGTAAAGATTCCAATAGATCTGTAAGCCCCAGAGTTTATTGGTATAGATGGCACATAACTGAAGTATTATTTTAGCAGAAACTGCTTCAGGAATATAGATGAATTTTTGCACAATGAAGTTGTATGATCAATCATAGGATTCAGCTGCAGAAAGCAAAGCCTTGTTGATATATCTGTCCCATTAGAAAGACATTTTAAACAGTTGCTTTCTATCTTGAGTGTCATGAGTCTGGAAATCCTGATGCAAGTGCTTTCCTAGTTTAGCCAGATGAGGGCTGATGAGGACTTATTCTGATGACTGCACCATTTTCTTAGGTGGTGTAGGGGTCCCTGTGCAAATGTGCACAACACAGAAAAAGTATATTTTCTGTTAATCAGGCACCTGCTGCTTGTGGGTAGAAGACTTGGGCCCAGAAATTGGTCCAAAGGAAATTAAGTGCTTCAGTTTGAGTTCCCTTATTATGTCTCAGCTCCAATGGTAGATGCTGGTATTCTGCACTCAGTCCCATCTTTGGGAACAGTAAGATGAGAGAGGTCATTATTAATTTCTGCTTGAGAGAGACAGGGAACTAGAGTGCCTCAGAGTGGCTGATTTTCCCCTGTTCTTTTCTTTAAAGGCTACTGAAACCTTTAAAAGGTATGGCTTCTATTAATCATGGCAAGAACATTTTTGTCTAAAGCTCTTCAACTCCTTATAAACATCAGTGACAAAAACTTAGCCTATACAAACCTGCCCTCACTCATGGGATGAAAGCATGTCCATATCTTCTTGCACAGGTTGGGTTTGGTCCCTCTACTCTTAACCTTGCTGTCTTTCCATCTCTTGTAAATGTTAATCTAAATTGCCCTGGCAGGGTGTAATCCCACAAGAAATCATGCTTTTAATCAGAGAAATATGAAAGTTGTCAGGACTCAGTACTTGAATAATTCCCCACTTCCTCAGGCCAAAATTTCCACATGAGGAGTAGGGAGCTGTGAACCAAAGGAGAGATGGTGGAATTTTGTAATGCAGCATCTACTTGAGAAAAATGTGAAAAATGTGGCAAAAAAAGCTTCATTTTGATGATGTATCTAGAACAGCTAGGTTAGAGGCAATCTAAAAGAGAATACCCTGCCATCTAGCACTAATATCCCTGGAAAAAATAACAGCTCTTTCTTTCAATGACTCGCACTTGATTTTAATAGGCCCAGAGCACATGAAAGCTCCCACAGAGATGAGGCAGACATATTTAAATCTGTCAAACAGAACACTTTCCCATCCCTTCCCCCAACCCTATAGGAGTACATTTATGGTCTAATATATTATTGACAAGGCTGACTTTTATAAAAGTGCTCTGGCATAAGTGGTTATAAATGTGTATCATCTGCTCTGCATAATCCATTAACTCATTAAAATAATGGTCTTAATTTGATTGTTAAAGTGATTAATAGGGCAAGTGTTAAAGGAAATTAATACTCCAAGTTGAAGCATAACTGCAGCCGAAAAATAACTCCACTGAATTGATGTGGTAACAAGGTACGGGCTTGTGGTTAATGAGCCTTGGGAAGTTAAATATAACATGGTGTGGGGAAGACAGGAAGAAGACAATTCCTCTATGAAGCATCCCTGGAATGGCTTTGTGACCTGAACCTGGAATCCTCCGACCAGCTCAAATGTTTGCCCAAGTAAATCAGACCATGGACTCTGCTGCCTGTGCCCATATCATGGTAGCTGGGGAGGAAACACCAAGAGTGATTTTATCTCCTCTAATGTGGGGGAGTAACAAGCTAGGAACTCTTTAGAGAAACTAGATGCCTTCAAATTCATGGGCTGGATGGGAGGCTCCAAGGGTGCTGAGAAAAGTGGCTAACGTGAGAGTAAGGCTTAAGGAAGAGAGGAAGATGCAATTTAGTAAGGGTTTTTACACTGTCTCCTGCAACATTTGTATTTAGAAGCAAAGGATGGACCTCATGAATGGGCTATTCTGTGGGTCAAAAGTGGGTTGGCTTACCAGGCTTAAAGGGTAATGATCTATGACCAATGTCTGGGAATCCATATAAGGGCCCATGTTGGTCTACATTTTCATCAGTGACCTAGATAACAGCGCAGAATATTTGTCTGCAGGAAGGATGAGGATGACAACAGACTAGGGATGTGGCTGAGCATCAGTCCAAAGGGACTACCCCTACAACATGATTCCAAACACTGAAGATTGCAAGAGGTTGTTTATAAACCTCCTCACATTTAGTAATTATAGAAGGTTTCCATCCCTTACATATCACCTTTGTTTTGCACAGGGTCTTCTATTGCTTTTAAATGTCATATCCAATGCAAGGCACAGTATTTTATCAAGAAATACATGATCTCCTACACATCTGCTAATAGAGTGTATTTCAGTCTTGCCTCTCATTTCTGTTTTTTAATACATCTTTAGATGGAAAAGAAAGTAAGTAAAATAAAGAATCAACTTGAAAAGCAATTATTTCTGAGCAAAGCATCCACTCCTTTTAATTCAGGATCTGACATTTTTCCAGTAAATTCTGCTCATTTTCACAGGCTAACAATAGCAGTGACTTTATACTTAGCATTCTATTTGATCCATGTAAAATGATAAAATATTAAATGTATACTCTTTTAAAAATCCTCCCAAGGTAACTGGTTGCCAATCAGTTTCTTCAGCAAATCCATGACAGCGCCAGAGATGAGTTCCTTGCAGAAATTACTCTTTCACATATATTAGATTTTGGAAGGATGCCACAGCCTCTTGCATTGAGTAACTGAGTTATACAGTGTGTATTGTAATATCAAACCATATATAGTAACACTGAAGAATGTCAAACAGCCATTTATTACTGAGATAATAGAAATCAGAGCTGTTTTCTCCCTGTGTGAGATACCCATTTACTGCTCTCTCTTCTCCACTGCCATTACACTCACACTTCCCTTTCCAGCTAAGCAATCATTCATATTAAGGCTTATTATGCACCATCTTTATTTGGAAATAGTTTATATTCAAGTGCAGAAATTAAGGGAACTATTCAGCCATTGCTGTAACAGGCGTTGGAAAAGTCTTCTTCAAAGGCAGAAGCAAAATTGCAGTGTGGAGGGAACTAGCAACAGAAGAGACTGGATTATTGAGGTTAAGCAAACAGATAGGAATCATCTTCTCATAAGAGAGTCTCCCTTTAGTGGGTACTTTGCTAGCACCTGGGTACTGTGTAGACTGGTACAATTACCCACATCTAAGAGAACAGACTCCTCATTGCAGCTGAGGTCCCAGCAGTGCAGTGAAGAGGGTGCTAGTGTAACTCCCTGTTCTTTCTCGACATCTCCTCATCTCAGATGAGAGACAGCCAGGGGCAGCTCTAGGTGATATTCAGCTGCAAGGCACCCCACTGTCCCCGAGAAGGGTCAGAGTGCAGGAGAAACCCTGGACTATGCAGAGTCAGGGATGTGAGAGCTAAAGCAGCAGCTACATTCAATGACCTTACACCAGCTGCAGACTTCTCTATGCTAGATTGATTTCCATTTGGAGGGATAAGGCCAAGCCCTAATCTGTTTACAGTTCAAAGAGGCCAGGAAGGGTTAGTGAAGCTGGATTGGATAGTTTAGAAAATTTGCAGCTCTGTGTGTTCACACCTGTGTCAGGTTTGGCACTAAATCCAGAGAGGAAATATTCATCTCTGGAAAAGCATCCACAATTGCATTTTGCAAATTGTTAAGGACCTTCCTCTAAAGCAGCTGGTCCTGGCTGCTGCTGCTGCTGTTGGAGATGGATGGTGGGACTAGATGGTATTCTTTTCTCTCCCACACTGGTAACTGCTTGATCCTGAAGGACAGAAAAGTAGTTTTCTATGCCACTGACTGAAAACTGGGGAATCTTATCCTGGCAAAGCTCAGTCCCTGTGCCCCTTGGCTTACAAAGTATGGAGCAGTGTCATCATTAACACTGATATACAGTGTATGAAACTACCCAAGCCTGCCAGCTCTGTGCGATTCACATGTGAAAGTGTTTTTTATTGTTTGTTTATTTGATTCTGGGTGAAATTTACCATTTTCTTTTGGCCTTTTTCAAAGCTTTGAAAGAGAGCACTTTCACCCTTGGCAATACCATGAATTCACATTGAAAAGTCACTTCACATTTTTCATAGCAGAACCAACTTTTATGTGGTAGTAGTGTTTTTACCATCATGTGAACTCCAACATTTGTGCCTGTAGGGAGAAAACTCGTTGCTGGAGTGCAAATCATTTCACATTTTCTGTCGTCAGTGAGGGGTTTTTTCTCCCTTACCTGTTCTGCTCCTCTGATACCACTTCCCACATTTCAACACTTACACAGTCTAGAAATTGTCGTTCTGTTCATTCCAGCATTGGTAGATCAGATGGTGAGAAGAAGAAGGCTCAATACCTGCTCTTGGTTAATTTTTAGGAGATATGGAAATGAACAGACCAATGCCTGTGATTGAAGGACCACTAAATATTACCATAAGCAGTAAATTCACAGGAAAGTAGGTAAGAATAATGATCACACTGCAGCTGCAAGAGGTAAAGTTTCTGGAATAGAAAGGAAAGGCTCACTCTGGAGCTTTATGCAGTTTGCTTTCAATTCCATTTACAGTTATTTCTTGTTTTTATATCCTGTTTTATTGAAATCCATTTTTTACTTTAATGTTTTTTTGACTTGGGGATAGGTTTTTCTGCCTCAAGCACATGAATGAAACACCACGCTGTAAAATGCCAGTTAAAATTATCAATGCAAATACTGCAGCGATGGTTTTATGAGTCTCTTGGCATTTTTTCCCCTAAGTGTATCTGGGTTAAGAGTATTTATTTTGCTTAGTTCAAACAGAAACTTATGCCTCATAATTTTGTTAGTATGTCAGAAGGCATTTACTGGTTTTGCACCTGTCTCAATGCCATTCTGCTGTTTACTTGCTCCTTGAATTTTCTCTCGTTAGCATATTTTCAGGGAGTTTTGTGATGGATTAATCAGTGTTAGAGATTAAAATGCTCTACTTGACCCCTGGATAAGAGGAATGTAGGCAAAAGCAGTGCATATTTCTCCTAGACACGTAGACCATGACATCTACCTGGTGGACCTGCTGTGATGGCAGGTTTTGACTTTAGCAGAGGAAGTTTTAAATGCCTCTTCCATTCTTCGTGCCTGCTGAACCTGCCACTGGTGGGCACATATAGCTGTGCAGTGGGTGAAGAATGGAAAAAAGAAAAAAAACCCAACCTTCCCAAGGGTCTCAGGCCAAGTCATCCAAAGCCACTGAGCAAACCTCACAATGTAACTGTGAGATGCAGCACTGGAAACCTTCACTATTGTTAGCCATAAACTTTCCTGGAGCTGGAGCAAGACTGTATACTTAAGGCATCGCAAAGTAGACTGCAGATGGTTTGAAGGGATTTCCCTGTGTTTGTTTCAAGGCAGTCACATACAGGAAGGAGTCGTTTGGTATAAAAGGGACTGGAATGTTTGGCAGAAAGGGCCCTATAATAGGGTTAAGATCTATAATATTAAACTGATAGGTACAGCTATAATAACAGGAAGAAAGCAGGAGAGATTTCTTGAAAGGAATTGAAAAAAGTTTAGGATCAAGAGACCATTCACTTTGGAATGCCACTTGCATGTTGCAGATTAATTCCCTGTGGCTTTTGATACGGCTGCAGTGTTTCGCTATTATCTTTTTTCCAAATAGCTGTAATAGAGTGCAGAAAGTATGCATTTCTTGTTAGCCATCTTGCTATCTAACATTTAAGAGGGCAGAACAATAGGGGCATGGAAATAAATATTGGATTAATTTAATATTTTGAGAGAGTGCTCTAAACAGATACGTCCTAACTGGGTGGACCATGGTTTTCCAGCCCTTGGCAAATGGAGCAGAAAATATTGCACAGCTCATAGACTACAAACACTCATGAACCCTAAAGCAATTGATGATTTTATAACTCAGTTTGGACAAGCCTATTTGAACAAGTATATTGGATTTGAAAGGAAAAAACTGAGAATGAGAAAAGTAGCCAACTATGGGCAAGAACGAAAGATGGTAAAAAGAGAGAAGAACTCTTTTTACTACTTATTCTTGTAAGGTCCCAGCTAGACATCGAGATCCCCTTCCTATAAGATTTATGTAAACATATAGACAGAGCATGAACAAGTTACAATATTATAATGTTTACAGGCCTTTCCTCCAGTTAATCAAAACCATACCTTGATGGAAAACACACTCAAAGAGAGAGAACAGTGCAGGGGAGACAGTAAAGGGGAAAAGAAAACAGCTCTGAGCTCTTCAGTGTCTAAATACTTTCATGAGAGCCTTACAGAAAAATCCAATACATTGAAGGCAGTTATTGCCTGTTTAACAACACATGTAAGTAAAACAGATATGTTCTTGGCTAAAATTCAAAGTGTAGGCAAGAAGCACAGTCTGTTTCCTCTTCCCCCCCCCCAGCCTTTCAGTCCAGATATTACTGTAATTCTGGGCAGGCAGAATTGGTTCCAGCAAACCTTCAGGAGTGCTCACTAAGTGTGTGTTAGTTCCTGTGGAACATTTAGATGAAAATTAACATTTTAAATTGTCATTCTTTTTCATTTTGCAAATTCGGCCTGTTCAATCAAAACACCCTATGACCAAATCAAAACAAAGCAGATTTTGACTAACAAAAATAAATATGAGTTTATATGTGGTAGGGACGAAGATTGTTTCCCTCTAGAAGATCTGTTTCCCTAGATCTAACTACCCGTCAACATTGCTGGCCAAGCTCCAATGTTCCATCCTCCCTTGCTCCTTCGCTTTCATTCATGTCTTCTGCAGATTGTTTCTCTTTATGTATTTCCAGGCTCTCTTTGGCTCACTGGGGCTTCCTGAGGATGTCTGCACTCTTATTCCAGAGTATGCTGGAAGATACCTTATAGCAACATAGCTATTCTTGGGTAGACAGCTGCAACATTTATTTCAGGTACTGGTTCGTGAAAGTGAACTGGCCAGCCCACAGTGCTCTGATGAAATA
Source organism: Buteo buteo (assembly GCF_964188355.1). Lineage (NCBI taxonomy): Eukaryota > Metazoa > Chordata > Aves > Accipitriformes > Accipitridae > Buteo > Buteo buteo. The sequence goes on along the minus strand of NC_134179.1, from coordinate 6,568,837 downwards.
AGCTTCTTATCAGCAGCGAATAAACTAAGAACAAGACCTTGGAAAGGAAGTCACTGGCTAATATTACTTCCCTGGGCACTGCAACATCTCCATTAGCTAAAGTGAGGCCAAGCGCTCCTCCTTGTGACCAAGACAGATGTTACCAGCGATGAGACAATGCACGACAAGCAAGGTCACTTTCCATGCCTGTTATACTACTGGTTGGCACTGGCATTGCCCCGGAGCACTGTGGCTTTGTGAGGTGGGGAGCAGAGTCAGGCTGAAATGGGTAGCTACTTCTGCTTAATTCCACAGAGCCACAGCAATCCAGGCCCTTTCAGGATCACCTTAAGTGCTGCCAGCCTGCCCATGAGGCACGTTACTTGCCTCTGTTACTGCAAAATGAGGGTTTGGGTTTTCCCCAAAACATCCTGGTATGTTGACAAGAAAACTACGTGTGCATATGTGCGTGTGCGTGTTCACTATCTGCTCACCTTCCTCTCCGGCTTCAGCTCTTTTTCTTGTCAGCAACTCTGTAAAACAGTTCACAGAGCAGCTATGTGAAACAGATTACAATCTGTATTTTCTTTTTCCTCTTTAATCTTAAAGGATTGCTTCCGGGGCAAAAGAGAAGGGCAGTACAACATTCTGTCCTGAACAAACTCAGCTTGCACAGCTTGGAGAGGCTTTCTAAATGCCTGCCTGTGGTAAGGAACAGGAGACTATGGAAGACTAATGGCTGGACATGTTGTTAAAGTTTTACTTAGCAAGAACTTCATTTTTCGAATGGTATTTCATCACATCCAGAGTGGTGGCAGCTCAGAGAAGAGGCAACAACCAAAATGTTTTAAATGACAGCAGACAGACACTGAGTAGACAGGAGAAATAGGTTAGCTACAGTCTGTAGTAGCTTGACCTCCTGACTCCTGTGATGTTGACTTTGCAGCATGAGCATCTGGCTATGTGCTCTGTTAGAAGCATGGTCCCTGCTCCTGCAACTTAATTCTGGTCGTCTTCTGCACCTGTACTTTAAAAAGAGCCACTTCCATACATATTCCCCCAAATGCAATCAGGCCATTCACAGGAAAGATGTAAAGAAACGGCATTGCGCTGGTAGTCCTAATCCACAAAAAGGAAAAATATTTATCAAGTGGTCTGAGAGTGGCAGCTGTGATGTGTGAACATCAAAGGCGACAAAGCCTCTTCTCTTTTAACTAGCTGCTCTGCGATGCAGCAGACAGTGGCTGGGGGCGGTACAGCAGGGTGAGAGCAGCTGAGCCATGGAGCTTGGGTGAGTAAGCGAGTTCATGTTTAATTAGGCAGCTCTCTGGGGGATCAGGGATCTGTACTTAAAATGCACGTGGTTGCTTTGCACAGATCCTAGAGAAGCACCATTTTCCCTCTGAACACAAAAAGAGAAGAGAGAAAAATGTTGACCTCAAAAAAGATCAAGTATTAAAGATTCCCTGGCATGAATGGTAGCAGTGGAAGCAAAGTAGGGACATACTTCCAGGTTGGCTTCAGAGAATGACACAATCACTGTGCATAAAACAATCTTCGTAAGTGCCCCCACCCAGAGAAGCAAAATGCTCATGAAGAGAAGTAATAAATTATAACTTTGACTAACTAAAATTAACCTTGATTATAAGCAAGGGTGTCTAGTCAGCCCTGCAAAGCTAGAGGCTGAAAAAACTAGACGCCTTAGTTCTGCTCCCTGGTCCAGCAGGGCAGTACAGTTTCAGACTGACACAACAACTGCAAGTGTTTTAATCTTGATTATGCTGCAGAGCCTCCGTGCAGCCCTGAAGGAGTCCCTGAAAGGTCTGATTGTATCCTACCCATCTGCAAAACAGAGATAAACGAGACATGTCTTGAGCCTTCATTAATATTTGCAGGACTACCTTGCAGTGCATGGTGCCCAGTACTGCAGAGCAGTTTACACTACAGCAAAGCCATTTGTGGCCCCAGATGCCAGCAGCAAACCTTTTGCTGCACAGCCCTTTGTACTGGTTACAGCCCAGCTTCCTGTCTGCTGTTTGTGGGCCTGTCATCCTTCTGTAAAGCCTGTCAGCAGCAGAAGACTGGTACTGGGGTTCAGTCTCTACCTTAAACATTCATTTTGCACCTTTACTATGCAACCAGAATTCATTCTACAGAAAGGTGTTTAATCAGTTTTGATGCTGCTGGCTTTTGTTGCTCTTGGACACTCAGCTGGGGAACGGGATTTAAATTTGCAAAAGCAAATGCTGTAGCCTCAGCACCAAAGAGTCCTTGGTGATGGGAATAAGCCCAATGGCAAAGAAAACAGATAAATCCACTGAGCCAGCTGCTAGGGCTGCAGTCATTTGCACCTGGCTCTAATGACCCAAAGCAATATCTCTTGCGTAGAACTGAAGGCAGCCAGATGGGTAAAGGGCCAAAGCACTGAGGAGTCAGGAGACAATGGCATGCAGTAGACATATAACAATAACATCTGGGTTCCCAGGTGTGTGATGAAAAACAGGGATGGAATAAAGGCTATTAGCAGAACTGCAAATTCTAATGGTAGCTTAGACTGAGATTTTAAACAGACTCCAGACTTCTAGAGGACCATATCAAGTAGGTGCAGGCACAGCACAAATCTGCATGAAATCTCTGTGAGAGCAGAACTTGGCTGTATCTCCTGCTGAGTTACTGGATCATCTGAAGTGGAATAGTTTGCACTGGCTCTTTTAAAACCAGAGGGCAGTGTTTTATGTATTTTTATTTTTCCAACAAGCAAATATAAGTTGAAGGTTTAAGTTAAATTAGTTGTAGTGGGTGTTTACGGACTGTATGCCTGTACTATGCAGGCCTTCTGCTGGGCCTATGAACAGGAATGACTCGCACTTGGAGTGAACTGCTTTGTTGGATATAGTAGAATGGTAAACTGTGAAGGGAGAAAGCAAATTCACAGGTGAATATGCAGTCAGCAGCCAGAGTAACAAAATTAATCAGTAAATTATGTGTTTATTTTATTGCCCTAGTAGAAAGGGAATGCAAACTGAGGTTTAGAGCAAGAATAACTTGTGTATATTTTTAAGCCAGAATGAGGTTTCAGAAGTTTTACTTGTTTCCTTTGTAGGAAATATCTCAGGCGTATCTCAAAAAGATACATGGCAAGTTTCTTCTACTCATCAGAACAAATCAATGCTTGCAGAAACCACCAGTAACTGTTAAAGGAAGGTGGAGGTTTTAGCTAAAAGCAGGCAAATATGAAAGGAGAGCTCAGCAGACATAATGCTGCCATTGGGGCTGTTAATTCTATTTATGTCTTTAGCCTAGCTACCCTGTGTGGCTGTTGATGGGCTGTCTGATGCCTATGTAATTCAGGTTTCAATGCTATCAGTAAAGCTTTTGGTTGTATTTGACTCGGAGAGAATAGTCTGAGCTCAGGAGTGCTAGTCCTATGCTATTGGGGTCATTTCTGCCAGTTACTGATGAATATGCAGCTCTAAAGATATTCTTGAATGTTTTTAAATGCAGTACAAAAGGAACAGAGCTGAAGTTAAACAAAGCAATTATTTCCAAACTTGAGCTTTCACAATAGAGACAAATTGTAATCACACCCTTTGAAACCTGCAATTACAAGTAGTTCCCACTAACCCTTTGCCCCCTCCTCCTTTGTGATAGATGGAAAATGAACTACAAGGTGTTAGCCAGTGCTTCTATTTTGTTTCTTGATACTCAGCAGAACTTCCCTGAACTTGCCAGGAGCATTGGTTTTTTTAATTCCCCAAAGTGTTTAGAGACCCTTTAAAGGACTAAGTAAAACTTCCCTGGCTAAAACAGGTTCTCCAGGAAAAGGAAACATTGAGAAATAGATTGTACTAACCTTTGCCCAAAGCCATTTCTGGAAACCCATTCCTGTTCTAGTGTCCGTGCTTTGTTTCAAAAAAGGCATAAAAAATAAGGTTGGCTCAGGGAAACTGCCAAGACTGAATCAAGGCATAGAAATAGTCCTCCTCATCTAGGCTTAACACAGTGCAAACACCAATAGGAAAGGGAAAGGTGGTTTAATCACAGCCTGTAAGTACCTGAGTGGAGGAAGATTTCAGATATGAGAAAGCTTTTTAGTTTAATAGACACAGGCACAAGAACTTTCAAGTGTAAGAGTAATTAAGCAGTGGTAACTACTATCAAGGGATGCGGTACATTCTCCATCTCCTGGAGTCTTCACATCAGGGCTGGATGTCTTTCCAAAAGATACCAAAACTGCTTCAGTAAGAAACTGCTCATCTAGATTTAGAGACCAATGAGTGAAATTAAAAGGCCTGTGTTATACTGGAGTTCAGATAGTGTGACTGTAATAGTCCTTATGATCTTTTAAAACCCCTGAACCTCCAAATCTTTGCCAGCACATCCTTGAGGAAAGCTTTATGGCTGGGATTGGACTGATCAAGATTTTGTTGGCACGTAATAGCCTGTCAATGGCATATGTATCAAGCCCTCAAAAGTTCTTATCACTTACTGGAGGAAAGAGCAGCACAGGATGAGACTTTGCAGAACAGTACTTCAGACTGTGCACATTCACCCCTCAGCACCTCCGGACTTCAGTTGTCATCTTGGCAGGACTTGAGTTCACACCTTGAGGAGAGTCTCAGCTTGTGTTTTTATTACATAGGATAGTCCTGTTTACGAGGTATCTAGCTGTATCTAAGCTGATGTACTAAGACAAAAATTTCCTCAGTGCAGAGAAAGAGAAGGCCTTCATGAAGTGAGTGATATCTGAGGCAAGCACCTGTGGCATATGCTCACTTCTAATACAAGAAATGAGGCTACAGTCCCCCTGGCACTCCCTGAAATGATGCCTTCTGAGCAGCAGTTTTCCAGCAGTAAAACAGAAACGGGACTGCAGAACAGAAACTGCTCATATTATTACTTCTATATTTGCACTCTTTATTCACCGACTACTTTGGGAAGGGCTGGGCAAAGAACTGTAGCTCCTTTGGTTGTATAATAACCATGTGTTTCTCCTCAAGATTTTCACCTTGCCTAAAAACTGATGATAGAGCCCATAGGGGCTCCTGGTCTAAAACTCTGGAGAGCAGCTCTTTGTTTTGGGCTAAGGAATGCAGCATTTGCTTATGCAGACCACCTTAATGCTTTTAAGCTCTGGGGATGAAAACAGGCCTCTGCTGGGCAAGGCCAAGAAACCTCACCTTTCAGCACTGACTTTAGCATAATACTTAGCCACAGCTCTTAAAACTCGGAGTCTGCACAAATCCTTGTCAGTTGGAGCAAAGGCTTTGTTTCATTCTGCTTTTGATTAGCAGCCTTCACTAGGTAACGCTACTAGGTTGTGTAACAGCAGCTACCTGAAAGCTTGAAGACAAAGCCTCCTAAGAGCTGTGTGGTAGCTGACAGCACCACTTGAAGCTCAGCACTCTTCAGAAGAGAGTTACAGCAGCACTGGGATTTGTTAATGGCTGCCAACAAAGATGTAAATAAGGAGAATGGAAACCTTATAGCATGTGATGGGCCCCGACTAGCTTTGAAACTTGTTTCTAAATAAATAGTGCTGCTTAACCAGGAAAAAACACGGGCACACGCTGGACACAAGCTGCCTGTTTAAATGTCAGTGACAGTAGTAAGTGGGCAGTGATGGAGGTAGAAAGGAATGAGCCCTCCTCATAATGTTGTGTTAGACCATAGACAACCGCATACAGTCTCAGTGGTTTTGCCATGAATGATACAAGGGAAGAGCAGAAGGGAGAGAAGCAACTAGCTGGTGATAATGGAAAGACTGTAAAAAGCAATGCCCTGAGATAAGCGGCACGCACACAGGAGTGCTGTGTGAAATAACAGCCTGTGTGCATCTGAACTCAAGCACAGTATCATTAAAAAAATTGTATTTCCTCATAAGCAAAAGAAAGGACTAAAAGCATTATACAAAAAATCTCACAGACCCTAGCTGACAACAGTTTCCACAAAAAATGTTGCTCAACTTTGTTACTTGTAGTTCAGTGGGCCGTGGGGACTCTGGTGGAAAATCAGCATCCTCAAGGAGCAAAGTGTCTGTACAGGTCAAGGGAGCTCTCTGGATCCCAGACTGACGGAGAACATCCCATCTGTGTCTATCCTGCTCCCCCAAAACATTTAGTGAAACACACAAGCTATTCAAGGTGGATTCATTCTACTTCACGCAAAGCTACAGTCATTTCCAGGTTTTGGAGAGAAAATACTGGCCAGGGCAGTGGGGTTCTCTTCTGACTTTTTTAAAAGATCTCTATCCACTTTACTTTTAGCTGAAACAACAATCAGAGTTGTTCATAAACTCATGCAATCCTTAAGCTGAGATGTGCATGTCTTGCTTAAAATAACAGAGATAAGGAAGGGGATAATCCAGTACTAGAACTGCAAAAGAGCATCCTCAGGCAGAAATAATATCAATCAACTGCAATAGGCTCATTAGTCTTGTGATTCTTTCTGCAGTAGTCATGTGTTACAGCTTTCAGATGTCATGTAGTTGGTACGCAGCCCACAGATGACAGCAATTGAGTGGCATTGGAGTATCTTTAAACAGGCCTCTGCCTAAATCCCCACACATGCTTAAAACAATACTCCAAACTAGCTTGGTTTCCCAGTGTTTGTGACGTGTCATAAACCGAATAGTTACCTTGGCCCACATCACAGAACCATGCTTGCAGAGAGGCTTGAAACCTTGAGGAATCACAGAGCACTCTGGAAATTAAATAAGGGGGAAATTAGCTTTGCAAGTGTCTGATTTCTTGGAAATTGGCAGTTTGATAAAGACTGGAAAGCAGCCACTCTGAAAGTACTGTCTGTGTATCAACGAGGTGTGTGTCTGTGTGTATGTCTCTGTGGGTGTGTGCATGCACACATGCACCCTGCAAAAGTATTGTTTCTTTGTGTAGGCTCAGGAACCCGTTATGTAAAGTATGTCTTCCAAGTTTTCCAGGTTGGTGGTAACAAAAGAGTTTAGTAACACTAAGGATTTTCCACAAGCAACTGACAATAATAAAATTTGTTCCAGAAAGTGTATTAAAAGTCCCAACTGTCTATTTAGTAGCAAAAGGGGAAGCAAACGCAGTAGGCCTGCTAAGCCAGCTCCCCTGACGTCGTTTAAAGCAACAGCTTTATGTGTCAAAAAATGGAATCTCCTACCTATCTTAAGAGCAAAACCCCACTCTAAGGAAAGGAGAAATGTCACCTTCTTCCAAGTGTCATCCAGAGAGATAATAATACAGATAATAATCCAATTCTGGTTTAAATTAGCCATCATACCTAATGCTCCTGGCAGATTTTTTTTCTGAAGCTAGCATTTGACTTGACATTTGGATTTGGCTATAGCTGTCTTTTGCTGCAGGTACAAGCACTGTGTCATTGACTCATTGCAATTTACCGTGTATTGGTTCTGATGACACCAGTAACTCACATTCAGTCAACAATGACTGATACGAGGAAAGGGGTGTGGAGCTGGCAGGCACCAGGTTGGCCATAGATTATAGTCTTGCCAGGAATGAACTACATTATCGAGGACCGAGCAGAACTGCAGTTCAGACTCTGCCTGGCAAACAGCTATCAGCTGCTTCACATTCACTCAGGCTATAACACACTCTTATGTTGGTTTCTGCACATAAATTATGCCTCAACAGTCTTGTAGTCCAGTTTTGCTGCTGTCTCTGTAGTGGACTTGCTCTGGCTGAGAGCTGACTGTGTAAATTCAGGGAAAAATTTTTGAATGAGAATGACAGAGAGGCTGTTAGAATGGTTCAGCCGGTTTCTAATTTCTATCATGTGTTAATTGGGCTGCTATAATCTGCAGCTATCATCTGCTAAAACAAGCCTGAGTACATGTGACAGAGGAGGAATCATGGACCAGGACCCAGCTTAGAGAGAGGGAGCTTGTGAGCAGTGAACATGTACTAATTGCAACCCAAACCTATTTTGCTTTGGTGTTTGAAAGCCTGTGTGTCTGATGCAAGGTGATTGCTTTTTGCAAACCCCAGAGGAAAGAGGGGAGGAAAAATTTTGTCTCTTACTTCAAGAAGCAATGTTACATCAGTAATTACTTTCTTTCAAAATGCTTTCAAGCATAGCTTGGTTAGAACCTTACAATCTCTATAATGACTAGAGTAATAGGCAGCATTGTGGAGAGATTTGATTAAGGGGTGATGTCAGACCATTTACGAGGAACAACATGGGTTTGGGGTGCAGACAAGAGGTTTTAAACCACCTGTGCTTAGATGTAAGAATTAGATTTGCAAAAGCATGATCGTGTCTCTGTCTCTGAGTTTTTAGTAAATTGCACTGCTCTCCCACCCTCCTTCCTTTGCCCTCCTTCCTATGTGGGTAATACTTTTAAAGTTGAGCATTTAACAACTGACAGCTTCTGCTGCTGTGGTTTTCGATGTTCAGGGATAGGTTAGATGATGGGATGCTTCAGCATCCTCCAGTAGCAGATGGAGGTTTAAGCACGGATAAAGGAGAGTTTTAATCTCTGTGCCACGTTAAATGATTTGGTGGTGAAGCATGATGTCAGCCAAGGGATGCAGAGTAGGAGAATTAAGGTGCTGTCCTATCAGTCATTACCATTCTTGTTGCACATACCAAATTTAGCAGGCTAACTAACTAACTTTAGCAGGCTAAATCTAAATATCTTTTAAAACTATGAGTTTGGGGATTAATACTAAAGTTTTAACCCAAACCAAGTCTCTTGTTTATCTGTTTTATGGTCTACTTTCCCCTTTACACAAACAGACAGCAGGAAAAGAAAGAAGAAAAGGAATCCAGCCTGCAGAAACATTTTAAAAAATGGTGGATTATGCCTCAAAGATATTTTTAGAATTCTTCTAACTGTATTTTAAATAAAATAAAGGTCTTTCAGTAAACCTGTCAGGCTGACCCTAGGTATATGGGGACCCCCAGGAAAAGTCTTAATGTTCTCCTGCATGTGTTTATGCATGAGAGTGGTTTGGTATTTTGCCCTTGAGTGACAGCCCAGTATCATCTCTGAAGGATTCATCCCAACCTCAGCTGCAAAGCAGATGACTTTGATATGAACTGCAGAAAACATGTAAGGATGCCACCTGGCTCTTACTTTTGAAGGATTCATAAAGGCATTAGACTAGAACTTGGCCATTCTGTGGACATCTTGAGCAAATCTTTCCATCTTTCTCAGTTTCCAGCTCTCTTCTTTCTATAATAAGCTTGCAAGTCATCTGTTACATGTATGAACAGAACCTCAGGAGACAACAAGATTACCCTCACATCACTAAAGTTATGCAGATACAGAAAATACATGTTAGCAAAAGAGCGCTTTGATCTTTGCAGGATGATGTGCCCTGGATGTTTACTCTTATAGTCAGGGTGTGCACTGAACTTACAGTTTAGCCATTACAATGTTGCTTTATTAAAATATAAATGTCTGCATGTTTTGCACTAGGTAGGTAGATTAACTGAAAGCAATTGCCAAAAGCAATCAACAACATGCCAAAGCAGTTGTTCAGCTTTCCCACAGCTGCTCTTCTTTTCCTCAATAAAAAAAAAAAATCAACCCCCACACACAACCCTCCTCCATAGTCTTGCTGTTACTCTAGACCAGCAGCTACAGTCATTAGGAAACACTCTTCCTGAAAAATCAGCCTAACATTCCAGTCTTGTCCATAGATGATAAAAACAGAACTCTTCCTACATCTGCTCTCCAGCAATTAACTAACAAACCATTGCTCCAAGAGTTACATTTCTTAGGGATTACTGTTTAATAAAAACATAACACAGTGGGAAAATAATCCACTGGAAGAAATAAAAATTGCAGAATATTCTGTAATACAATCTTTGTGTGCATCTACCCTTTAAGTAAAGGTAATTAAAGGAAATGGGGGAAGCTGAAATTTATTTTGTTTTTCAAGTTGTTGAAAAAGGTGTTGAAAATAAAACAAAAGAAAAAGTTGCTTAACCTGACTCAGGCTCAATGGAAAATGCAGTTTTCTGAACTCAGCCAAATCCTCTCATTCTATAGCAAAATTTTTTGATATCTCTATGAACTTCTGTGTTTGGCCACTCACACACCCACACACCCCTTTCATTTCAATTACTGCAACCAAGGCAAAAGCTGGTACACAAGGCTTCTCCAGAACACGTCCAAGGGCACCACTCCAGCCTCTCTTCACTGGCAGATAGAGCCTGGGCAGAGACTGGCTTCCTAATAGCATAGAAGCATCTATTCATAAGAAAAATCCAAAACTTGTTAAACAAAGGCAGGATCTCATCAAATCTTTCTGAAGCAGGAGGTAAGCAGAACTGACACATGCAGAGGTAAACACATTTTCCCAGCATGCATGCACCCAGAAAACAAGGGGACAGATTCATATTTGAGTGGCTATTAAGAGAAAATAATAGAAATCACACTGAAGGAAACCAAGAAAAGACCTGATTTGCCTCTTAAATGTTCCAAAGAAAACTGGACATAACAGCTGCAGACAGTGGTGTTGCCACAGAGGTAGAGAAACCTTCTGGAAGTGTCTTGTGGAAGTGGAACCAGGTCCCTGACTGGCATAGCCTGAGCTGCTGCTATCCGTACAGGCCATCCTGCCACTGTAAGGAAACTTTTTGTCACCTGGCATTAAAAAAAAATTTTAAAAATTGCCCTGCATTTCTTGGATTAAATTGCCCTATAATCCAAAGGCCAGCTCATTTTCAGCTTCTGTTAAATATAACAGTTTTAGCATTTCCCTAGCATTTTTCTGACATCCCACGTAATATAAGACAAGGCAATTTGTTAATCTGCCAACACTGGCATTAAATATCCCCTTTTGTGTGTTGACAACACATTAACAAGAAGTCAGACCCTGTAGACCATTTTCCTACTGAAACTATGAAATTTTGTGTATAATTCATTTACCCATGCAATGGAAATTTAATGGCATGTGAAAAGCATAAAATAGAACTTGTGGTAAATGTCTTAAGTCTTAAAGATATATTTGTACCCACTCAAAGCCCACTTTGGCTCTAAAACAATTGCAGAAAGAACAGTTCTCAACTTCAAAGCTGTGGAAGGTCTGCTTTTAATCTCTGGGAGTTAGAATAGGAATTCTGTGTAAAAGATCCTATTTTCCTCTTATTTACCCACAGGTTCTCTCTGTCTGCAGATGTCACTTGCTGGTAACAGCTCCCTGGCCCCGTATAGATGCAGGAGAAATGCCTAGCTGTGTTATTTGCATACCTTTGATGTTTCCATTAGCACAAACAGGTAATTATGGTGAGAAGCCAGAAATAATACAATAGAGAGTATCTGTGTTCTGAGACAAAAGCTATTTCCAGACTGCCAGGCTTTCTGCTTTCCTCACAATTCCTGTACACTTCCTGACTGGTTTGAGACAAGGGAGGTATTTACTGGCATCATCTCTGTACTAAAATATTACATTGTTCTTGCTTGGATACTGCAAAAAAAACCAGGTTGAGACATTGGACTTGAACAGACAGTCAAGTTTCTGTCTAAGACTAGACATGAGCCTGGATAAATTCTTGGGAAAATTGGCCATCAATTTATAACAACCCAGGACTTAATGAACCCATACTGTCTACCTGTAGCTGAAGGAAGAAACTAGCATTGCAGGTATAACTAATCAGATCTCTTGAACCAAGAAAATTCTGAGTCAGGTGAGAGATGCCTACAGCTGTCTAACAGGTTGGCTGGCAAACTCAGTCTATCCTTCTTGCACTGGCTGCTGCTGAAAACATCTTCACATTTTTTTAAAGCTACAGTAAACTAGTGAAATGCATTCAAATCTTATGTGTTTTTTTCTTTCTTTCTTCCTTACCCGCCCAGATATTTTAATGTAGTGAATTGCTGTCTTCTCAAATATCCCTTTCCTCCTTCTCGTTTTGTTCACATTGTAAAGCTCAAAACTTAGGATATCCAATATCTAGAGAATTTCCTTGGAAGTTCATAGGTACTACAAATGCCTGGTGCATTTACAGGTGAAGGATAGTATGCTATTCACTCTTCCAAAGTCACTGATTGTAGCGTTTGTAATCTGTTTTAAAGCAGGCAGAAGACAAGCTGTTTTACTAAAGGAAACTTCTCCAAGAATAACTTTTTTCTCTCCTGTTGCCTCTGAACCAAACTCAAGACTACCTCCAAGCATCAATTGATTTGGTTCCTTTTTCTTGCCTCCTTGGCACACTCTTCCTTCCTTCGTGACTTCCTTGTCGTAGTTTTGTCTTGATATGTTGGCTAGACTAGGGGAGCTGTTACTTAGTGTCACAGTGGTGATTTAAAGCCTGAAACTGGAGTGGGTCACTGGCATAATAACTGGTGTCAAAACACATCCATATAGGCTAATACAAAGCACCTTAATGATTTAAGCAGAACAATGTATGAGAAGGTAGAAAACAGGAGGATGTTTGCTCTATTTTGGAACTGATGGTCAGAAAAATTTCGACAAGTTTGCATGGAATATCTGATTGAGAGGTGGGAGTTTGTACACTGGGCTCCTGAGCACCAGATTAGTAACTTCAATCACAAAAGCATTCCCTTGCTCCACCTGAAATGCATCTAGATTTTCAGACAGCTGAATGTTATTCCAAGGAGTTTACTTGTAGTATCATCTTCCATGGTGACATTGCTGCCTAACTTAGAGAGAGACAAACCCAGGTAGACAGGGCTGCCATGCTGGGTCAAAACAAAGTTTCCTCATCTCAACTGTCTAGAAAGCAAACTCATATATAAAATTTTCATGTCTAAATTCCAGAAGGAAAATCTTATTTTTCAGATATTTGGGAAGGCTGGAAGTATCTCTTGTCCATTGTTGGGATTTTTTTTTTCCTTTTGCTTTTAAATCAATGCCTCAAATGGAGACAAAAACGCAGAAGAGATGAAATTTGGGGGTAGTATAATTTGTGATGCTTTCCTGATCTGATACAGAAGTGTGCCATCAAAATGATGCTCTTTCTATTTGCAGACAACACGTACATTTTTACTTCTTTAAATATCACTTCAAGATCATAAGCTGTGTGCCACCCTCAACCACCAAAAAACCTGCAAACGTGACTGCCTCGGGAGAAAGCTGCTACTGGGCATGAATAGAAAAGAATATTTTGCTTATTTTCATTTCTGCCTTCATATGTTATTTATTATCAGTTGCTTCCAGGTATATTTGCAGCCTCCCTAGGGGCCATTGCTGGAGCGACATTAAATGAGTTTACTCAGATGCTGCTGTCTGTGATGCGCTCTAATTTTAGACTTTGTCTCCCTAGATTCTGTATTTGGATGCAAAGAAGTGACAAGCATTTCTCTTTTCTGTATAATCTACATCTAGAGGGTGGGAGCAGCTCAGATTTTTGACAGAAATGGGAGGAAGACAGAGAAAAAATATTGTATCCTAGGGTCACAATTGCCAGCTTAATCAATAGCATCAGCAGGGGCTGCTCTGGGCTGTCGCTGACGTGGGCTTTCAGCCAGACCCTGTGTCCAGGTGCTAAATCAGGAAGCCGGTAGAGCTACTCCCATTCACTCTCAGGAAGCTGAGCCACCATCATGCTGTTCCCAAGGGAGAGAATAATAATAAACAGAGGGATTATAAAAAGGCTGAGCACAGGAGGCGGGTGAAAACATGCTGGTGAGGAAAGATAGATGGAACAGCAGCATGAATTGCTGTCAGGGGAAGAGCGTGGAGGGAGCATAGGCAGAGAGAGAGTGCTTGGTGACTGGAAGCCATATGGGTGCATTCAGGTGGCACTGTGCATTTTTGCACAGAAACACTGAGGCCCAGTTACATTTCACCTCCACCAACTATAGATGTGCCTTGACTTCCCTCAACCTGCCTGGGCCCAAATCATGCTCCTGAGGAACCTGTCAGGGCCTGAAGCAAGTACAGTCCTCACAGTGGTACTTCTATTAAGTGCATCAGTTCGGAAGCCTAGGTCTGATTCCAGTCAGAGGGAGACTGGTGTCAGGAGGTATATTGGCACATTTTGGAGACTGACAGCTGTTGAGACCCTGAAGACAAGTTCATGGCAGTCTTTGATGTTTGCCACTGGCTCTGCCTACACTTCAGCTGTACTAATAAGGAGCTGATTCTTTACAGAGTCGGAGGCATCTATTCTACTTTCATAGCAATTTTTCATTTAGGGAAAAGACAGACCCACCAGGCATTTCCTTTAATGGCCTTTTCCTGGGGAAGTGAGCACAGGCTTATCTTTCAGCCAGAAAGATAAGCCTATGATTGCCTCCTCTTGCGGCAATCCAAGCTAGGCTGCACCTACAGCAAACACTGCCAAGATAACTGTATATTTGCTCAATGTTCTTGTGCCAATGGCTAACACTGTGTCTTCAGTAGACTGCTACTGTATTAAAATCCAGTCATGATGACAAACAACCCAGCTGACAGGGACAGTCATAACAGTTGGTTTTCAGTAAAGACCAACTACTCCCTATCACCGCCTTTCTGCTCAGAATAATACTAAATTACCTGTTAGTTTGTCACTGTATATGTAAAGGGTTTTTCCCCATTGCCTTCCAGAAGGCTGCATAAAGCTTGAGAAACAGCTAATATCATTAGGAATAATTACACCAGGTGCAAATTCCTATTAGCTTTATTGCAAAATAACCAGGTTGGACCCTATGTGAATTACAGCTGGGAAGCTGAGCCCTTTCCCCAGGTCTGTCTGTTTCACTTAATATGTGTTTCCAATAACGTTACTCCATTACAGGAAACTAGAGTTAAAAGTACTTTTGTTTACTGTGTTACACAAATTCAATTTGTCATAGAGCTGGGTGTATAAATTAGAAATGAGGGATGTTAGCAAAATTAAATAAGGCCTTTGCCAGTTTCCATTGCAGCTAGGATTGTTGTGATAAATTGGAGCCATAAAGCAACATTTGGTAAACTAAAATAGAGCCACAATATAAATACCTAAATAAGTCAGTAATAGAGAGTGTGTAGATAGACAAGAGTATCTTAGACCTCCTTCTTCCCTGCCCTTGTGTTACAGAAAACTGGGAGGAAAGTATTAAGAAATCAGGATATTCTCCTTTGGTGTACACTGTTTCCAGCCTGGTCAGCTGCAGCAGAAGGCAATAAAGCAACCTCATCTGACAGTCACTTGCTTAGTCTTGTCTGCCCTCCACAGACTTACTGCATAAGCACTATGGATTTACTAACCTGTGGCACAGAGAATGCAAACTGAGAGGGACTCTTCCTCTGCCCAAAGAGAAGCAACAGCTGCTAGTGCTTGATTTTCCATTACTGAGAGTAAGATCTTATTCTGTGGTTTTAAGATGCAGCTTGTTAAGCAAGGAAACAGAGTTACACCATAGGAAAACCTGTGAAATGACAGCTCAGGAAACCAAGGTCTGGACCTGGGAAGGTATTCCTCTTTCCCATTCTTCTCAGAGAGAGTTGTGGGCTAGTGATGAGCTGTCACATACTGCTCAAGGGACCTTGCATCAGGCAAGCTGAGGATACCTTCCTGCTACTCAAGAGTCCCAAGGACCTCTGTGAGGATGGCTTTGGTGTGCATTACAAGAAACAGTAGTGATGGGGCAGGGTTAGTTTGTCACTAAACATGCTCTCACCCTCTTTTACTATCAGAAGAAATCAGAATATATCAGAATATATTGCTGTTGGAAACAAAGCATCCCAAAAAGGGTGATTAAAAGAAAGCAGAGTTGATGTGCCTGTGATGGGGAGGTAAGTCACATTGACTAAGAACCTGGAACTCAGTTCATTTTCAGGGGAGAAGGGGCAAAGAAAACATGCTGCATTGTTTCCAGGGTCAGAGGAATCAGTCTGGTGCTTTCTCTCATCGAAAGTTTCTTGCTCAGAAGAGCATCACAACAGTAAGGGGAGTGGGGAAGGAAGAAATTTTCCTCTTACCCCTTTGTATTACATGAGGATATCACGGGATACCCAAGATATTCCAGATATTCTGCAGCTAATAAAGTTTGCTCCTAACTGTTAGCCTCTCTGAAGCAATATCCATCAGTAAGACTTGGGGGCAATTCTCTGTAGCTTCAGCCTATGTTTTGGGAGCAGACTGGCACAACAATTACATAACAACACCTGATCACCATCATCTTTTCTAGGGGAACATTACTGAGCTCTGAAATGCTGCATGTTCAGGTAGAATGGCTAATCCCCAACAGGGTAGGAACATTCAGAGTGTAGGGAATACGAGGAAATAAACTTAGATCTGTAACACAAGAAGCCATGTAGAATGAATTCCTTATAAAAAGAGGGGGTGGGGAAGAACTTGCAAGCAGGACTTGGGTCCTGAAGCTCTCTGTCATGTACACTAATGATTCCCAGACACACTCTGTAACGCAAAGCAGCAGCTGCCTCATGGAGCTGTACATTTTGCCTTTCTATGTTGCAGTTCTGTTCCAGGATAAAAGTTGAGCTAAAAATTCCAGTGGCAGGATTGTAATCTCTTTTTCCATAAAAAGATTTAGTCCTTTCCTTACCAAGCTCTCAAACTGTAGGTGAATATAGACAGAAGAGAGCAACATTCTGTTTAGCTTTCCGTGACAGATGAATGGTAATTGCAGAAGCATTTACGTGTCTCTGACTACTGTATCCTGTATGGACTTGATCTTTCACATGTCAGTGCTTTGCTGACCCAGAAATTTATGAAGCTGGAGGTACCTGGCTCTTGAAGAATTTTTCCTTGTGTGAGCAAAATCTCTTGCTTTACATGGTTTGGCCTTCCTTGGAAAAACTGAGAATTTTTCTTGTTTTAACTCTGTTCCCAACTATTTTCATCACAAAAAGGAACAAAACTTGCCTTCAGTACCAGAGCAGTGGGAGAGGAAGAAAAACAAACTAGGGAAAGAATTGTTATGAAAGACACACCAGATTATTCAGCTACTGTGACATGACCAGAGGGGAAAGTGGAAGGTTCCTTGCCTGACTGTGATTAAAAACTTTATGTATGTCATTCTGCAAAGAAAACTATCAAATAATTTACATTAACTGACAATTAGGAAAATTTCATACTTTCTAGAAGAAAAGTAGCCTTACAAATACCTCATACTTACTTATCTTGACTTAGTAAAATTTCACATTTACTAAGAATGTCTGACACCTGAACCTGGCCCCAAAACAGAGCCCTAGTCCATACATGTGATGAGAAGATGTTAAAATAAATAATTTTTCTTCTTCTCCTCTCCCTCTTACCTCCTCGTTTATAAATCTCCACAGATTCAATAGCTATTACAGAGATTTTGGCAGACAGATGTTAAGCAGGGAAGGGAGGAATCAAAAAACATCAGGGAGAAAGGAAAGAATCAACACTACCTGACAGGTCAAATTTAACAGTACTGTTTCCAAACGAGCTATGAGCAATTTGAGAAGTTTCCCATGTACTGCACAGCATACCTCTCTTTTGGTTGTAGTTACTTGAGGTAACACTGATCCATGACCTTATACACTCCAACAGCCACCCGGGCACATACAATGCTTGTTGCATGGGGTAAACACTAAAAACTCAATGCAAATCTCTGTTTAGATTATGCTTTTAGGTCCAGCTCCAGGAAAAGGCTTAAAGCAAGCTCCAAGGAGCCACCCTCAGGGCAGGAGATAATATAACCACCGTCCCAAAAGCAGTTTCTCCCATTTCCTTCTTGCTCCAATGAGGCAGAGAACATTTTATGGAGACTACCACTACCTTTCCACCTGCATGTTCATGGATTGCTTTCCCAGAGCTTTTTCTAATCAAGTGATCTTAGTTAAGTCTTTCCACTAACGTTTCTCTCCAAGTTCATGTAAAAGTTTATTACCCAGAAAATCCAAAGCAGACCAAAGACTTATTTCATTCGTTGTTGGACAAAATCTGAGTCAAGCAGCCCTGGCCCTGAAAGACTTCGTTTCTAAGTAGGCAGATAATGAGAAATGAGACAGCAGACAGCTCTGAAAAGTTATATGACTGGGCACAAAACATAGTGCAGTTCAGTGCAGCAGGCCACAAGATCTCAGGCATCTCACTGTCCTCAGAGGGTATGAGAGGAATTGCTAAGTGGTGGCAATTGATTCTCTTATCCTTGCAAAGCATGAATACCTAAACCAGAAGCATCCCAGAGACAAGTGATCTTTGGACTCTTATTGAGTACCTTTACTTTTTGTTCCTATAACACCTCCTACAAATATTATTATATCTCCTAGGTTATGGTTTTTTGAGGAGGAGAAAGTCTTTATACGTTTCTCTGTAAAGAGAGAGGATTGAAGAGGGGCGAAGGGGAGGGAGTCAGAGGACATACCTTCGTTTGATAGCCTACGGATAAATTCAGAAAACTCACCAACCTGTGAAAGCTACAAGGATTAAGAAAGGGCTTTGTATATAACCAGCATCACAGGGCAACAAAAAGATTTCAGATAACACCGGGGTCATGCAGAAGAAAATATTAAGATGTATCTGCTTAAGACAGCTTGCTGGGAAAACTAGTGCAAGGCAGACACATGGCAGGACAAAGAGAGAGATTGGGTGGCTGCATCAGAGCACTGACTGCAATGAATAGAAGGGTTTAGAACAAAATAATAAGGCAAAGGAAAGAGGCTGAAGCTATGTAGGTGAGAAATAAGCTTTTCTTTGGCCTCTCCAAAGCACAGCTTGGCCCTGAATCTTAGTAGTTGTGGTTGTTTAACGTGAAAATTGTTCCAAATCTGAAACTGTGCAGAAAGATCACACCAGGGTCCTGTGTTCTTTTTCCTACAGGGCTGAAAAATAGGTTATTAATGGGTTTGTTTTGGTCCTAAAATCTACCAGTGCATGACCAGCATTTCTACTTCTTGCACTAGAGAACAAAGGGAGTAGAATAGGCCCCTTGGGGACCAAACAGTCACGTCATCCAAACAAAGGCTGTAACAACATTTCCAGTAATAGCATATATCCATTTCTCTGAAAATTTTCTGCCTATTTCACTTTGCTGGGTGGGGGTTTGTTTGTTTGTTTGTTTTTAAAAAAAAACCCTCTACACCATTGCCAGCAGCAAAGAATAAAAGACCCTTGAATATGCAGTGCAGTTCATTTACAGCTCCTTTATTAGAACCTAGTGTTTTAAAGCAGTCTCTTCAAATCTCTTGAAGTCAGACCCACGTTAAAACACCTTTGCTGAGTTGAGGCCCTAATCACCTAAGGTTCCTTGGGTTCTCACAAGATAAGAGATGTGAATTTTACCTTGCTTGGGTGATGTTGGAATAAGTTCATTAAATCAATAGTTACAAAGTGCCATCTATCTCCCTGCAAATCATGGATGTGCTTCAGAGGGGAAACTCCTCTAGATGAGCAGGTGGAGCAACTCTTATTCAAAGAAATAAAGCAGTTCTCTGCTTAATAGACTAGATGTCCCAGCTGCATAACAAAGAGGGTTAGATGAGCATGGGACTTGTGAAGTGACTGGTTGGAATGTAACTGGAGAGGGCAGGACTCTGGTACATGGACACAGTACTTATCTGGCAGGTCTACAGGTTTTATTAATCAGTCTAATTATTTTAAAAGTGATTACCTTTTACTCCTCTCAATGCACTTGGAGTTTGTCCTGGTTTCAGCTGGGATAGAGTTAATTTTCTTTCTAGTAGCTGGTACAGTGCTGTGTTTTGGATTTAGTACAAGAATAATGTTCATAACACACTGATAGTTTCAGTTGTTGCTAAGTAGTGTTTCTACTAAGTCAGGAATTTTTCAGCTTCTCATGCCCAGCCAGCAAGAAAGCTGGAGGGGCACGAGAAGTTGGGAGGGGACACAGCCAGGACAGCTGACCCAAACTGGCCAAAGGGGCATTCCATACCATGTGACATCATGCCCAGTATATGAACTGGGGGGAGTTGGCCTGGGAGGCAGACTGCTGCTCAGGAACTAACTGGGCATTGGTCAGCAAGTGATGAGCAACTGCATTGTGCATCCCTTGTCTTGTATATTCCAATTCTTTTATTATTATCACTATCATTTTCTTCCTTTCTGTCCTATTAAACTGTCCTTATCTCAACCCACAAGTTTTACTTTTGTTTCTGATTCTCTCCCCCATCCCACTGGGGGAGGGGTGGGGAGTGAGGGAGCGGCTGGGTGGTGCTTAGTTGCTGGCTGGGGTTAAACCATGACAGAGTTAAATGTGATTCAACTGGCACTGCATTCAGAGATTAATATACTGAAACTGTGTTTTTCCAGAGAGCCTAAGACATGAGCAGAGTTCCTTACACTCTTTGCTTGCAGTACTAATAGAGTTTGTAACTCCTTAAAGATACTCAGATGTTCCAGCCAAAGTTCTCAGGGCAAGCTATGTGCTTATAGCTCATGCATCCAAAAAGGCCCTGGCAATTTTCCCCCTGTTGTAGCTGTACCACAACCATGCTTTTTAGGGAACAGGGTAGGTCTGTGTTTTTTTGAGCATGCAAATGG
This sequence comes from Buteo buteo, assembly GCF_964188355.1. Classification (NCBI taxonomy): domain Eukaryota; kingdom Metazoa; phylum Chordata; class Aves; order Accipitriformes; family Accipitridae; genus Buteo; species Buteo buteo. Next base: position 6,548,482 of record NC_134179.1, on the reverse strand, counting down.
AGAAGAACCTGGGTTTAGAAGTTAGAGACATCTAGCATTTCTGTAATGTGTTTTATCCATAGAGGTGCAAAGGCTCATAGTTTATGGACATCCAGTGCAGCAAGCCTGTAAGATTTGGGTCTTACTGGTTATGTGACAAGGGTGTCTGGAGGCTACAGAGCCACCAGCACTGTCTCAGGCTACCTCTTTGGCCCTCAGGGAACTGCAGTTATATACATGGTCACATGTGCCTGCAGTTTTTTAAATAAGTGGGCAGTTTATATTTATTATTCAACATCTGCAGACAGCAGTGGCCAGATGGCCAGGAAGCTGAGTGTATGCCACTTCCAAAGGGGCCCTGTACGGAGTGGTATTTCACAAAGAATTAGAATTCCCCGTGGTGACATGAAGTGTGTCACATTTAACTCTGGGTGTAGCTACTGACCTGGCTTGAACTCCATTAGGGAGCATAAAACAAATGAAGTATAGCGCAGAACTTGGAGAGCAAGGCCCACTGAATCATGGAGTGACTCAAACTGCAGACAGACAAGCCTGTAGCCTGATGTTATTTGTTTCAGAGAACACTGGTGGGGAGAGCAATAAGGCCAGGACTGAAGACAGGCAAGGGATTTAAGAATTGGGAAAAAACATGATGAGAAGATGGTAGATCTTTCTGGGCCATCAGCTATGTCACCTATCTCCTCTGCTTGCCTCCATACCCAGAGCAATGGATCCTAGCTCAGTTCAGATCACTGTGGACAAAAAAAAAAAGATAAGAGAGAGACTCCTTTGCTCTTCCTTAAAAGCTGCCTCTGGCATGACATCTACAAAACCTATGACAGCCTTACCTTCCTTGGTTCTTGCTTTTTTAGAAGCGCAGTTTTGCAAATGTCTAATACACTTACAGATTCAGATAACTTCAAAGCACTTAGCTTCTATCAATAACTTTTGAGGTCTCTATCAATGCATCTAAATCAACAAACAAGAACTCTGCAAGGCAGTTTTAATGAAAGTATCTTTGGATATACCTATAAGGTCTGTAACTTGTTACATTTAGTCTCTTTATAAGGAGGCAGGAACTGCATGTATTTTCCTTCTGTGTCTCTATGCAGTTCCTCATTCCGGTCAGAGCTGCTGGTGTGAGGTCCCACTGCATAGTGAATAACTGAATAAGCAAATAAAATGCTTTGCTCAACTTCAGTGTCTTCCATTCTTTCTAAACACGGGAAATATTCAGGACTGCAAGGTCTGCCTGTCAGCAAACTCTCTGTAAATAACACCAACATCTTTAGTCTAGGTAGAAATTCCTAGGAAAAAGTCTAGTAAAAAAAAATTATATTAAATGTCTTCAAAAGCTTTTTTTTGTTAAAATAAAGCATTTCCCTGATCTAAAATGGAATAAAGTGCAGCAATACTCAGGATAGAACAGTGTTATTTTCATTTAGAAACTGACATCGAACAACCTTAACAATGCAGTTCCAGACACATAATTAAAATTAAAAACAAGGAACATGCAGATCTAATTACATTTTTAAATAGAAAGATATTGAGAGGAAGGCAGAGAATAAATTATTTACAATTTTTTCTGGTGATGACTCTGCAGTTAAAGCAGAGATATCCCCTGAGGATTCCTGAATCACTTAATATTCCACTTTTTTTCCTAGGCTGCTTTCTATTATGTTTTCTCTGTAGAGGGGTATATGTGTAAGAATGAAAAGGAGAGCAGATCCTGGACAAAACATCAAGTAAAAGAAATTACTTGTGTAATTCCCAAATTACTTCCTATAGGAAAGAAACCGTGTTATCTTCAGAAAACCAGGACAGGCATTGCCTCTGTGTCCTCACACAGCCCTATTCAAATGGCTGTAACGATGAGATACACTTGCTTATTTCTGTTCTTTATGAAGAGGACATCACTGTTCTCAAGCATTCATATGTTGGAGTGTGGGATTTTGATAGGGCAGACATAAGATCTAGGGTTATCCTAACAGTTACAAAACTAGCTGATAAGAGGGGAGTAATAGTAAATGGAAATTAGGTTAAAACAAGAAATATTCCTATCAGTATTGGAACCTGGCTAAAACAGGATGAAATGCAATATCTGCTCCTGTTGACAGTCTCTCAACCCTGTGAGAGAAGGATAGACTCCAAAGGCAAAAAGACCTCATTTAGGCATGAAAGCAGGCAGAGTGGGAATCTTATTCCAGATGTTTTAGGTTCCAAAGACAGATATAATCCAGCCAAGGGCAAATCCACAGCACTGGCTCAGCTGGAATAAGTAGATTTCTGCCCCTTCACACAGTCTAAGGACAGAGTCCTTTGCATGAAATGTTTCCCTGTTTCAAAGGCTATTACAAGGTATCTTTGTCACATTTAGGCTGCCACTTTTGCTTATATTTGTCACCATAGCAGTCAGAGCTGCTATGCTGCTCTGCAAACAACAGCTTTGCCAGACACTTTTCTCTGTGGGAAGCAATGGGAGCAGAGAGAGATTATGGCCAAACCGGAATAAAAAACCCCCAATGCTGCTTCTGGTTATCATTGTACAAATTGGATATTTTGAAGGATGATCTACAAATTCAATGTGTCACTATTTTGTGAGCATCATAAGGCCAACAGCAGATCAAGCAACTTGTTTCATTACGAGAAATGAACAGGGAAAACAATGACTGCAAATTTCCTATTCCAGACTCTACCCTTGGACTTCTAACTTCATAATAGCTCCAGGGCACCTCTCCAATTCCTACAGTAACCACTACTTAATTGATGTCCAAAGCAGAAAGGTGTTCTGTCATGTTCAAAACAACAGTGCATAAGCCTATGATCTCCAGCAATGCACAATGAGAATAATTTCAGATCCTGCTGGATCAAAAAATGAAGAGGTTTGCCTGAAAAGTAGGAATGAAAGGAATTCAGTTCCCCACTGAATTTGTCACAGGAAAAGTCCTCCCTCAGTACCTCCTGAGTTACCCAATGTAGCAAAACAACATTCTGTTTCATTTGTCTGAGTTGTTTATGACACTTAATTCTGGCTTGCCAAGGAATGCCTGACTGATGAATATTGCCAGCAGAAAAACATCTTTTATCCTGAGAGCACGTTGCAAGCTGCTTCCCTACTTGGTGCCATATTTCTCTGGGGCACGAAGGATCTGTAGTATTGCATTTGTTTTACACTCTGTTTAGTGTTCCTGTGCATGGATTTCTCACTCAACAAAGACCAACAAGCAGGTCAAAGTGGAGCTGGGAAAGACCCTTTTTGTGCCAGCCAGTGTAGTAAACACTTCAAGTCAGCTGCTATTCTTTTTCCACCCCGGGCATTCTGAAACTCTGGAGACATTTCCCTAACAGGATTCAGCTGCTGAGGAGAAAGTAGCTTTGGCACATTTTGCAGTGATTTTCTCAGATACAAAAGCTTTTGGAAATTCAACAAACCATATTTCCAATAAAAAGCTAAGAAAACAGCCTGGTCTCCAGAAGCTGTTTCCAAGTGCCTCTGCTGGAAGATCAGCTGCCAGCACTGCACCACAGTATGCTGCCCCAGGTGCACCTCACAGCATTGAGTCTGCAGGTACATGTTCCCAGAGGCAGAGCGAGAGGACCTCGGTGACTACAGCAGCACTGCTGCAGCAGGCAGCCCCTTTAGTCCTGGTACATCTCTACTAAGAGCACTGCTTCCTGCACAAAGCCAGGCAATCTGACAGAGAAGATGCTACCTAATTTTCTAAGCTGAATTTAGGAGTCTTAATACAGTCACAGGAGAGAAACAGGTACTTGGAATCGCCCTTAATAGTTTGCTCCCAGTGTGGGTGTTCCAATGCCCTCCCCTCCAGCCTCCCTACATGCTGAGCACAACAGCAGGCTGCAGGCACATCCCTTGCTGCCCCTTTGCCCCCAGCACTGACCATTGCTTCAGACCTTAACTGGGGGCTTACTGAAGCTATCTGGTTGCTAGTACGGTAGACCAACCTACGCGCAGCAGAAAGCATCAAGATGACCTGCAGGCTAGAAGGGAGGTCTCAGGAAAGGAAATGCCGGCTTCTTTATCTCCATGCAAGAACAGGGCTAAAATGAAAATCTGCAGAAGCGAAGACTGCCATACTTCAGTAGGCACTCCAAGTGTTTGCAGGTATAAGCTCTCTTTCCATGTGTTACCCAGCCTGTTCTGCCTAGAACAAGGATATTAGCACTTAAAATACTTTTCTGAGCCCCCTGGTTATGCTCATCGTGGTCAGCGTCTGAGCTGCCAGGCAGACCAGAGTGAGAAGCAAGATTTGCCATGTCTTGGTAGCCTTTGTCATTATATACATGTAAACTAAATAAATGCTATCTGGAATCCAACTACACCTGGGTAAGGGCTTCCTATTACTCTGTGTGTGTGCACTCCTGCATGTGTGTATAACAGGCAAAATATACAGCTGTATTTCAAAAGAGCTGACTGTCAGATGACTGCATACAAAGCGCTGAGTAGGAATGTCTGAGTTGTCTAATGGCCCTGCAACACAGCATTGGCAGTGGCTGTTTGTCGACAGTGGCAGGTTGGCAGACAGCAGATAAATCTGTGGTGCACGTGTCCACGCATAACGAACACCATCTTTATGTAGTGCCTCTGCTGTGTAATCATCTATTAGAGCTAATTGCTAGAGCCTAGGGCTGAAGTGTCCTTTCACATTAAATAATATGATAATAAATAATATAGATAAAAGATTTTCTAAAAGGGCAGCTGTAAGAAAAAGCTCCTCCCTGGCTTAAAACATTGCTTTTTCTCCCCAGAGTTCTCTGCTGCATCTTTGGTGCAAACAGACATTTGGTGTGAGATGGAAGAGGCTTTCCACAGACTGTGGAGGTCAGGAAGGCCACCCTACAGACAGCGTAGCCTGACACTTCAGCATTTGTCTCTCTTCCTTTCTCTGATGTCAGCAATGTCTGAATCTGCAGTTCAGGGTTTGCCAGGTATCGTAGCCCCTCCTATGCTGTATGATGACATACAGTTCACCAATGCACGTGGCACAGGGTTGGCTGGTCCCTCTACAACCAGGCAGTGTAATAGATATGAAGGATGGGAATTCTTCATAAACAGCCCTTGAATGTACCTTGCACTGCAGGTTGTGATGCGTTAAATGAGTATCATTCCAAGTTGTTTTATGAGGCTCTGATGAGGAAGGAGGAACCTTATCCAGTATGTTTAACAGCGAGCACTTAACCCTGGTAATGCAACTGAAACATGTCCAGATGCTAAGTCTGCTGGGGGTGGCAGGTTTGGTGGCTTGTGTTGTTGTTGTATTTTAGGAGCCATATCTAACCAGGGCTTATTTGAAAGATTCTGGCACTGTCCCCAAAACAACAGTTGCCTCCTGTTAGCCCAGCAACCAGACTGCTCAAAACTGATGGCAACAGGGTGCCAGTGAGCAAACCACAGGGATGTGACCTTTGGATTACAGCTCCTCAAGCTATTTTCTACGCACAAATTCTGCAGACCCAACAGATGATTGCAGTGGATATTATAATAAGTATGGGGCCAGCTTAAATCCTGCTCAGCATTAAAAAATAAAGAGAAGAAGGATTGTAAACTGAGCTGCAGGTGGCCAAAAGTGTTCCTGTGTTAAAAAGGAAGGTGTTCCTGGAGGTGCCGCTCACAGCACTGGTTTGAACTGTAGCTGAGACATGACATTCCAAGAATATCGAGGTCAGATCAAAATTAAACCAGAAACAACTGAAATTGTGAAACTTTGATTAAGCCCCAGTCTGCAATAGGTAAATGGTCAGTGTTTTGAACAAACATAAAAAAACCCTAATTAAATTAGAGAAGGTGATCCCTTTAACATTAGAGATTGTGACTTCCTTTGAGTGACAAAAAGGTTTTATAACACTGAGACACCATCATGTTTTAAAATTGTAGGTTACAAAATTACAAGATCCTTTCCCCCTCTTGGATGTGTGTACTGAAATAGCCTTTCAGTCCTCTGGTTTAAGTCCTTCACTTAGCCAAGAAATCCCAATGCAGAAGCTTTAGGAGTCCTTATGTGACAAACACAGTTGTTTATTGTGCTGCGAGAAGGGATGGTTGTGATGCATATAGCACAGGCCAAAGAACATTACCTTCTCAGTAATGTTTAGACTATGGCAGAAGTAAGATTTGAACCCACATCTTTCTTTGGGGAACAAAATTAATAGGTGTGTGTCTATTGCCTCAGCCCATCAAGGCTTCTTGACAGTTGTGCTGTTTATTTCATTATAATAAAAATAACAGTACAGGAAAAAAAGCCATAAAATGGTGCTACACCATTTTCAAGTGGTCAGGTTTTGATCAAATTCATATTCCCTACCATCAGAAGAGCAGCCCCATTTTGTAAGGCTCTCGTAATTTTAAAGCTCTTATCAATATATGCATTAATTTTGTTTCTGAAGACCTAGTCACTCTTTACAGGTCCCTCAATGGGAGCTAAACTCATGTTCTAATCCAGCATCAAATGGCACTCTTTTTTCCACCTTTCAGACATGCTCTGAAGAACTTTCTCTTATGCACAAAGAGTGCTTACTTCTAATCACCACCTTTCAGTAGAGGGATTTGTTTGCAGGGTTCTCTGGAGTGGTTTCTGATGACAGCTTCAAAAAACCCGACCTTCCTCTCCCTTAATGGAAGTATTTAGCCTTCAGTGCCTGACTGCAGGACACCCTGTCACACCATAAGAGGGACACACAGAAAGCACCTGGTCTGTTGCCGAGTCCATTTTCTCTCATGAGAGACATAAGCAGAGCAAAATGGGGTGGGTTTTGTAAGCTGCCATTCTATGAAAGCCTTGGGGATAGAAATTAAAGATATACTGAATTCTTGCCAGGATAAGCAAGGTAAGATGCTGCTCTCAGGTTTGATCTCATTCATTTCTCCTGTATAAGGTTTTTTTTTGGTTGGTTGGTTTTTTCCTCCTCTTTTGGGGAAGATGAATAAAGGGTTGTACGGCTGCCAGAGGTTTACTTTGCTCACCTCCAATTAAAAGCTCCAGAACCAAAGATCTAGGAAGCTGGGAAAAGAGCAGCTTTTGCAATCAAGACATTGCAGAGCTGGCACAAAACACAAACCACTAACACCACACTTGGACTCATTCCTGATACGGAAACAAGTGCTGATTCTAATTTAAGATGTTCACAAAAGCCAATAGGAGAAGGAAAAGGAAGAGCCCTGTGTAGATTTGTCTGGAGTGTCAGAATTCATCTCGATTTCTCCAGCAAAACGATCCTTCAAGGCACTGCTATTGCAGAGACATCTGCCGTTGTAAAGGATATTGTAGTTCTGCCAGCCCTCATGATTAAACCATGAGGTACCTGATTTATGCTTTTAATTTGACTTTTTCATTATCCCAATACTTTGTATGCAGATTGCTGAGTTTCTGCCTACCCTTCACCACCTTGTTAAAATAACTTGTCAATTGTATGGTTTTCCTGTATGCCTGGTGAGAGCAGAGCAGGATGTTAATGGCAGCCAGTTCCCCACATCTGTTTATAGCTCACTCTGGCTCACTCGCAAAGCAGAAGTTGGATGCTGTCAGCTTCACCGTTTTCCCTAAGAGACTTCAGTTAGACAGGGCAACTACGATCATTTTATTCTGATCTCTTGACCTGCAGTAGCTCAGGCCAGAAAATTTTACCCAATAATTTTTCCAGATGGAGTTCAGCAACACGCAGTTAAATGAAGCTGTGAAGCTACTCCTCAGCAGGGACTGTAACCCAGAGGTGTGCAATAACTTCCCTACCTTTTGCTGTCTTTCTCTTGCAAAGATTTGTGTTGTCAGATTTACTTTTTTTAACCCCAAGTGCAAGAGTTTAAGTAATTATCAAGGGCACCTTGAATCACAAAATAGCCTGAAGAGTAGTAACAGCAAGGCTGTACCTGGGGCACTCTCCCTCTCTGGATGTACTTACAGCATTTACTACCAGGGTTTCGCCAACTCAGCCCGTTTTGACTGTCATGGCTCACACTGCTGATCCCTTGCCAGAGGGACAGGCGATAAGATAAGCAACGAGCCAGTGCTTTGGAAAACATTTAATTGCCACAGTTGTTTGCAGATTGCCTGGTTACCTACGTCCTGAACTACAGTCATGTAAAGCATGAATGTACACTTCCAGTTTGAACTAATTTAGCTGTGTTGCTACAAAGCCCATGCATAGACCATACCTGGGATTTAGAGATTAAGTCAGAAAAGATCCTGATTCAGTGGCAGAGCTGTAAGGCACAGCTACTCCTGTAACAATTAAGAGCAACCCTAACAGACATGAGAAAAGTACTAGAGATACAAAAAATTACTCTGTTCTCTTTTGCTCTTGGCTGTTGTACTTAAGAGCTCCTCCTCTGCCTGTTGCTAGCTTGATATGTCATTAGAGATTAGAATAAGGCTTTTTGAGCTGTGCTTGTCTTGTCCTTCTCTATTAAGCACTTGATGGAGAAGGGAATGTTATTTACCAGGCTGATTTTCCCCCCCTTTTTTTTTGGTCTGTGTGCACAATTTCAGAAAAGTTTAAACCCCATAAGCTGACCCAGAGCAACAAAGTATACACTAGAACTAAGAGATCTCTTGTCCCCTGGGTCATCCAGTCCATCCACTGACAGAGGAAATTAGATGGCCCTGAAAGGGCTTTCCATTGAGACTCTGGGAAAGGCCAGCATCTTGCTGCCCCACACTAATTCCTCTCCACATTGTTTTCTTAACCCATTGAAGCCTCTGCTGAGCTTAGCCTTAGCGTTGTCCCATATATGAGCCAGTTCCCATTCATATTCGTATCCCAGGAACTGCAAGGGAGGTGGCACTGTAGCTAATAAGAGCTGACCCAAAGACAAAGGATGCAAAAGCAGATTAAAGTTGATGGCCAGGAGTTAAGGAGAAGTTAAGGGGATAAGAAAACTGTGTAAGAGGCAGGGGGAGAAACATGCTGGCCACAGAGGGTGCTTTAGGCAGCTGTGTCTAGATCCAATGGGGCAAGTCATATGTTTATAAAAATATATTTGAACAAAGTCCTGTCACCAAAGGAGACAAACTCTTCTGTTTAACTACAAAGTGTAAGGACATGCAGTCGTGATGGTCTCCATTTGTTTTTGCAGTGAAACAAAACGCTTTAACAAAAGTTGTTGAGCCCCATAAAAATGAGTTGTTACCAATGTTTTCCTTTGATTCTAGAGAGTGTTAAGGTAGTAACAGGAGGGAAGTAAAGGAGGCCCAGAGCTCCCAGCATGAATATTTGGGACTCAGCAGAGCACACAGACTCATGGATATTGCCAGGGTCCAGCTGCCAGTCAGCAGGAATGGGCTGTATCTGCAGCTACATAAATGAAGATGGCGAGGCAGAGACTTCATGGTTATAGCAGTTTACTACGAATGAGGCTCTGACAGGGCACCCAATGAACCAGAGGACTACTACCCCTTGCTTTAGGAACCCTTGAGAGAGGAGGTGAAGGCAAGCAATGGCAAGGAGGCACACGTGGGGATGTGGATCAGCAGCAAAGGCACTACCACTTCCTAACAAGGAGCAAGAGTCATCCAGGGACCAACCAGCCACAAAGTCCAATCTAACAGCATATTGTCCCAGAAGACTGTTTTAGAAAAGCCTGATATTTCTTTCCTATAGAGATTCTTCATGATGTTTTATTCGCAAAGTGTCCTCATGACTATTTTGAATATAGTGTTGATGGATAAAGTTGCTAGGGATATGATTTCTCAGGCTGTCAAGAAAATGTTTTGATTGCTTTCTGCAATCTGCATGTCTGATCAAACAAGCCAGTAAGTATGACTAAAGGAGTCAAGGATTGGAACAGCTAAAACACCTGAGGAAGTCAGGGGGAGAAAGAAGCTGGAGATCTAGTGTAAGTGCCTGGAGGCAAGAACAGGTATGAGGAAAGACTGGAAATGCTAAGATGAGGATGTATACTTTCAGGATACATCTACAGGGTCATTTATTAATTTATCAAGGAAAAATATCTTCAGTGCTACCAAAAATACAAAAACCTGCTCCAGAGAATTTAGTCTGAATAGTCTGACCAGAAAAATGGTAACAGAACAGTCATAAGTCTGGTTGTGGTTTTAGCCTGATTTCTGATGGAAAAGATACTTGCAGGATCTTACTGTAGGCTGTGCATGTATACTTATTCCAGCTCCTAGATTTTTTAAAATAGTGAAGGAACAAGCTTTCTTTCCCTTTTCCCCACTTCCTAGTAAAAGAGGTTCAAAAAGCATTAGACTTCTTCCTTCCAACTTGTGTGAGAAAGCGAGAGGTAAGGGCTAACAATGGAAAAGGTACTCACTGAGATGTCTTCTGCATGTGCCTCTCAAGTCTTACATGGAACATAATATGTCATGAAGACCATACAGAAAGCAGCCATGTGGACAATTTATATGCATTCAAGAAAAATATGACTCCTGGCCATTCCCTTCTGTTTCCTGACTCAGCATCAAGCAAAGTGGTGGGAAGCCTGCAGTTCTTCGCAGATGAACAGCATCATGTACGGCATTTAGCGTCACAATATTCTGGCACAAAACATGCTCACTGGGAGACAAGTCTGTTGCACTCTTCAGGTCTTTTGGACCAGACACATAGCAGATTATTCATTCAATTCATAAGCATTCCCAGCTTATATGGAACAAAACCAATTGCAGTTAGATGCCTGTCACTTCATTGGGTTTTATGCAGTTCCATCAGACCCACTTAGCTGCCCTGTTTTATTTCTGCTTGTACTGAGCACCCTAGGAATGCTGGTCCCTGTGCCTCACCATGACCAGGGTACTTAAATGGAACCCTCATCCATCAGTGTTGGAACATAACCACTGCTGACCCTGGCTGCTCTTACAAAAGCCAAGCTTGAAGGCCATTCATGGAATCACTGCCTGTCATGTGGCACGCAGTTTTTGCCTGCACAACACTACTTGGCGATTAGAGCAAGTGACCAAGGCATTCCAGAAAACTGCATCTCCTAACCAGATTTTTTTTTTCTCCTTAATTTGCAGTCTTCTTTTGAGAGGTAATCAGGAAGGCCCTTGCTCATATTAAGCCTCAAAGAGTTTTAATGCCTCTAGACATCTGCCTGTTGAATGCAGCTGTGACTTTCACAAGTGCAGGTATAAAGATCTGTACTTGACTAAGTCCTTGCCAGTGGGTTTCTTCTCTCCTATTATTCCCAGCCTTGAGGAATGCAAGATTCCCAGCTGCCCTTCTGCAGGAAAAGTTCCCAGAAAAGACAAGTCCAAGACTCTGTCAGTTCTGTTTCAATAGCTTTCCTGTCGGGGTATCTTTCTGGAAAATCCACCTCTGGATTATCAAACTCACAAAATGCAGCTGTCCTTGAGTGAGGCCCTACACCACTTGAGTTTGGATCTCCATTTCATCTTTCCTTCTTATTTTCAGTGAAATAGCCTGCTGAGCCTTGGCAATACTGTTTTTCAGGAGTGCTCAGGAAATGCTGGAAACCAAGTGGCAGCTTTGAGGGTGACTCAAATAATGTAATAGAAAGAACAAGGGGGAAAAAAGTAGCTTTATGGACAAATGAGCCACTTCTGTGCTATGGGATTTTGTCTTGTTCATCACATTCGGTGTAAGTACCACAATCAAGACCAGGGAAAAGCATCAGAGCACTAGCAACTTTTATACTCAGTATCATGTGAAACCAAATGGGTTAAAATCCAGGTTTGCTCTTCACATGACAGTGCTTCACACCTCTGCTGTCAGACTCCCAGTTTTATGGGCTCTGGTTTATAGATGTTTATCACATTTATATATATAGCTTTTCCTCTAAATTTAAAGAGAAGGGTATTTTTCACAGCAGCCAGACTCCCATTTCTTGAATTTTTGCAGGAGTCACAAGGAAGGAGAAACTCTAAATCACTAGGAAGCTCTGACAATGCAGACCCTACTGTGCAAAATGGCTTTTAAAAAGCACTTACTTTTTATGGTCTAATTTAGGCCGACATTGAATGTTCTCAAGATTTCCTTCCAGTGTTCTGCCCTGTTAAAATGTCTGAAAGTCCTTTCCCGCATTAATTCCAAGCCAAATGTACTGTGTGCCTCTTGGAACTATACCAAATGGCCAAACTTTAAGTCATCATTTCTAGGATAAATTACTTCTCCATCAGGCTGGGTATGAAATGAATTCTGTAGGGACACAGGGATCAGGATTGCTTTTATTTCACATACATTAAGGCTGCACTTATTGTTTGACCTGTAACTGCTACAGGAAGAGTTGTTGTGGTGGGGCAATGATGGGGAACTAAATGCTTTTAAGATCAAAAATTCAGCCAACAAGCCACAACAGACAGTGTCACTGGCTGACATGTTTTCAGCAGCATGTTTACACAGAAGACACTTACATCAACAGATTTCCATAGAATCATAGCATCATTTAGTTTGGAAAAGACCCTTAAGATCGAGTTCAACCATAAACCTAACACTGCCAAGTCCACCACTGTTTTCAAGCTACTCAATTCTGAAATAAGCTTGTTTGCCATAGGGACTGCAGATCTGCAAGGCCCTGGAAGCAGCACTTCTCCTTCATGCTTGGGCTCTCACCTAAAATTTACTGATATTACTGGTAGCTACAGTGACTTCAGTGTAGCAGATGGGAGGTCAACTCTTGTGGAAGTGAGGCCAAAATCTGCCCTGGACTCAACACTATGGGTGCTGAGGGCATCATCCTGTAAGCCTCTCAGTGGCCCTACCATGGGTCTACAGAGTAAAGATTTGAGATAGGGTAAACAGACTTCCTTGTAGGAGGTCTTTGGAACAGGTTTCCTCTCCTCCCTCCCTCCCCCTATAACAAATATACACACTTTGAAAGTCTCAGCTTGGGTTGGTGCCACATTCTTGTTTGCAGAGGAAAGATTTTTCACCCACCAGCCTGGCAGAGCAACCTGCATATTGCCTATAAAGTTCTGCAGCAATTGACAACATTTGAAGAGCAGACTTTCGTCCAGCAACCCTTCCTCACAGCACTGCTTTTGCACTATTCTTCTACAGTAGTTCAAGTACATTAAATCCTCCTTTTTCTTTCTCAAAGTATTTCCCTTCCTCTGATTTATTTCTCTGGCAATCCACTTAGCAATGGAGACCGATAGCGGATTTGGGAGCTGACAGCCTGTGTTTTACCGACTGGCCAAAGCACGACCTCTTTGGCATCTCTCCAGCATCACTTTTCAGCTCCTGCTAGGAGAGCTGCCCCTGCAGGCCAGCAGCTGGAAGATCCCAAGTCTGCTTGAGGGCAAGAAGCCTTCCAGTCATGTAATAGGATGCCTTTCTTTTTTGCAATTCCTTTTTTGTTTTCTGTGAGTCCTGTCCCATCCCCCAATAGTAATCATGTGCCAAATAGGAAATACAGTCCTCCTCCCTTCTTCATAGCATGGACACACACACACAGAGCTGCTACTTAGCAGAAAAAGAAAAGTTCCTGACAAATAAAGTCTCCAGGCTGTCATCACTTTTAAATAAAAATGCATGGAGACTTTCAAACAAGGCTGTATGTTTCAGGTGCAAAGATACTTCTGAGTATGCTTTTTTTTTTTTTATGATAAGGAAAAGACAATGTGTATTTGGGAGGTAAAAGGTCTCCAACAATACTTCATTTCTAGCTTGCTCCACCCATCCTAGATAGAGCTTGAATAGGAACAGTGAAGACCTGGATTCACTACAAGGGGTGGAGGGAAGGGAAACGAGGAGTTAATCACCCTGCTACTCTATGCCTAATTACACCATTGGAAAATAGCTACTCATCTCTTCCATAAAGTGCTTTGAAATCTGTGACACATATCAGATGTGGTCTGACATCTTCCTTCACTGGAGTTTGAAAAAGAAGTAAAGTTGCATCTGGGTGAAAGTTAAATTGAGGTGTTGTGCAGTACGAAAACACATTGGCTGACAAAGCAACCTCTCAAATTCTTTTGTGAAAAATTCTCATGAGTTCCCTAGAACATAAAAAATAACATGGAGCAGAGCTGATAAATAGATCTCCTTGACATCTCAGAGACAAGGTATGGTTAAACTCCACAGTCCTCAGAGCAAGAGAAAACAGGTGGTGTCCTGGGGAGAGCACCAAGACAGCAGCACAGCCTGCGCTTCCCAGCAGCAGCTTGCAGAGAAGGCTGCAGACACTTTCTCAGCTAACCAGAGCAAGCATTTACAGAGCAGGAAGATGGCAAACTGAAGATATCATCACTCACAAAAAATCCAATGGATTAAATCCTCACCAGCAAAAAGCAGGTCCTAAAGCTATTAGAGTTTCAAAATTGAAGGCAAAATGTACTATGTTCTAAGCTATGTTTCCCTGTCCCTCCTATCACGAGAAAAAGTGAAAAATAAGTAGTGATGCACATTCCCAACGATAGTGATCTCAAGCACCTAAAAGCAAATGGTTCTCTCCTGAGGCCAAACCACTGCCATATCTGAGCATCCCTGGTGATTTACAGTCCCTTCTAAATAAACAAAATTTCAAATATAAGACAGATTTTCTCCTTACCTGATGCTTCTCGTATCACAGGGTCAAACTACTGTCATGTCTGAGCACAGTGGTGATTTACTGTACCTTCAAGATAAATAAAATTTCAAATATGAGATTTTTCTCTTGTCTATCCACAAGCCACTTATGCTGATTTCAAGAACACGAGGTCCCATATTACTTGTTCTGAGATTAACTCCTCACATAAGTTTCTTCCTAGAATATATTTTATTGCACATTCTCCCCAATTAACTTGGAATGCAAAAGGCCTGTTGTAATCCTTTTACCAAGTACCTCAACCACTACCATAAGGGGGGATGCCTAAATGCAGGTGGCCTGGATCACATCATAATAACAAGCACCCTCTTTGCCACTACAGTGCTATATCAAAGAAAAGCTCACCTGTTGTTTAAGAGAAGAACTCTCCTTTCTACCTGGAGGAATAAGGAGGGCCCATCCATTCTGGTCCTCCAGCAAAGGGAGAACTGTGAGTAGTGAGAGGGAAAGTTGTAGGCAGAAGGATCAGTAAATGCTTCAGAGGGTTGCATATCTGATAAGATTTTCATATTTTATAGCTATCACCCATCTTGCTGTCTCTGCTTCTTCTTCCCCATTAGCTGATCAGCCCTTTCCACTAGGTGCAGAATTTAAACATGAACAAGAGATTGATGCAAAAATTCTGAAAGGTAAAATTAAACTTAGAAAGCCTAAACTTCCACCTTGAAATGCATATATCCCCACAGCTATCAAAAGCAGCTCAAAGGCCCTTGTAGACTGCTGAAGACTGACACTAAGCAGGATACAGAAACAGAAGGCTTTTACTCATCTTTATGAAAACAAGCTAACTCTAGAAAAGAAGAAAGGAGAGCTAGCTACGGTTTTATATCTGTACTGCAATAACACCTGCCTTACAGATCACTGCTCTATTGTGCTTACTGCTGTATGAACACAGAACAGAAAGTTTCACAAGGAAAAGAAAACAAAAAAAAGCAGAAAGAGAACCCCTAGAACCTCCTCTATGGTCATTATAAGGAGTTGGCTACAGAAGGGCATGCTGGGAGAAAACCTTCATTAGGGAAATACCTGATAATAAGACTAATTAGCAGAACCTGGGCAGGGTCTGGTAGGGTGATTAGGAGCACTGCTAACATTGAACTTGGTTTACTTGTGTTGGAACTGTAATGGCAAGTAATGAAAGCAGCAGTGGGCCTTAATAGTCTCTAATTATCTCTAATCAGTAGGAGTGTATGTTGTTGGGAGGAGACTTTGGCATACTGGACAACCTGGGTTACTAGCTGTGTCTCCTTTCATACCCCAGTGAGACAAGCAGCTTGACTAGATGGCTCTGTGGGCTCTGCCTTCCATGCACAAGCAGAGTAGCTATGTCATCTCCTAGAGCAGCAGTTTCTGCCATGCTAACTTCATGGGAAAATGAGAAGTGGCAACAGCCAGTTTTCTGCAGGCCTTGTTCCCTCTGACTCAAGTTCCTGCCAGGTGGCCAGTTTTGGCTTAAGTATTTGGTATGGTATAGGCGTAGAGCGTGTAGCAGAAGTACTAAGATGGGTATGAACTAAGTGTGAGTTGAGGTATATGTGTGAGGGTTTAAAGAATGGTCTGTATTGATAATCAAGACACTGTTTCTGTAAGCCCCAAAGACTTTTAGCTTGCTAAGGCAACAGCACAGATGACTGCCAGCAGCAGACCCTGCCCTCTGACAACAGGAGGGCAAAAAAGGCTGCAGCATATCACAAGTGCTGTTGCTTTTTTATGCTAGCCCAATGTGAAGACAGACTATAGCAAAAGGGTATAAAACCCATCCAAAAATTAGTCTCTCATCACCAGCCAAGAGGTATGCAGGAGACACGGCTTGGACTTAGCAGCCTGCGTCCCAACCTCTGTGCTGCACACAAATGATCCTGCCCAGGCCACTTGGACACATATTTTGCTTTACAAGTATGGGTTTGTGAAAGTGAGTGGATCAATGTGCTTAGAGATTTTGCATAAAAATTAAATCACCTTCCCCTTCCATAAGATCTTGAACTGAGTTTTCTCATACTATTTACCAACATATGGAGGCATACTGTCAGCACGTTCACCCTCCTAGCTCTGTTTTGGGAGCAGAGGCAGAGGACTCTAACACTTAAACACAACCAGGAATTGAAGGTAATCCATCAGGCAGGCAGGGGCACCTTCAGACACTCACAGGCAGAGTTGTGAGCCAATACCCTCGATGAAGCCACTGGCTGCTCATTTAGATGCCAGAGTTTCTAGTAGCAACTGGCAGAGTTGTCTTCTGCTCTGTGAGCTATATTTAGTTATTTTTAGGCACCAGGCAAAAAGGAAGCAAAGTTCCTGCCATCTAAAAGACAGAGTTGTGCAGAAAAAAACCCCTCTAGGTAAGCAGGTCAGCCTGCTGTTATCAGAGCACTTTGGTTAAACTCTCCCCAAGGGGATAAAGGTGGGAATTTAATATAAATGGAAAACTAACAATACCAGGGAAAGGTACCAATGTGGAAAGAAATGCATTCATTAGAAAACTTCCCAGTGAGCTGAAAGCAAGCAAGAGGTCTGTAGCCATGTTACTTCTGGAGAGGCAAGTGGAAATACTAGCTAGAAGCAGCACTGAGCCTAGAAAGAGAACATGATAGAAAAGTGGTTCTCCAACCCTGGAGAGAGGTGTAATTTGTTCTCATTATTCACACTCCTGTTGTAATACTAATGATATTTCTTGGTGCTCAGTTGTTGTAAGCACCATTTCTACTCCAAGAGACCTGTTCCTGGTGATTGCTCAGGATGGTTAGCACAGTACACATTCATACAAGGAAGGTATCTCTATCTGAGGTACCAGAAAGAGCAATAGCTATAACATGATGAGCTGGGGTGTAAAAGGGTGCTGCACCATACAATGAGGCTGATAAAGGAGCTAACCCCTGCCTCTTGGTTGCAGCCCTGCATGAGTACTCTAGTGGCCTGGTCTGCCTGATCTCTGTTGGGATTTCTAGCACTTTTATGTGACACACACACAAAGTTATCAGCCTCTGTCCTGGGCGCTTCCTTACCTTATAACAAGAGTAAGAAAATATTACCATATCAATATTCCTTCTCCCACAGAGATGTAATCAATCCCAGTACCTCAGACTTTGTGTGCAACCCTACATCAGCAAACTAGCAATACCAGGTCAAGCGCTTGCATGGTGAAGGGCAAGATGAAGAGAGGAGGAACCATATTTCATTTTTTAACTTTTAAGAGAATTTTATAAATTGTAGTTAGGAATAAATGGTTTGAAAATGCATGAAAAGTCCCTAGCTAGTGCCCCAGTGAACCTGTAGTAGTGTTTTGCCTCTAAAGCATTTAGAAATGTATGAAAAGTGTTATTCAAGTGAATAAATAATAGCTCTCAGACTGTTGCCTGAAGAACTGCATACACTTTGCATAAGCCCTTGCATTCACAGCCCTGTGTTCCAAGCACCTCCTCAGCAAGCAAGGGAGGGAAGAATGGGAGGGAAAGGACTCATTAGCAATGCCTTGAGCCAGAAGTCCAGATGGAATCTGAAGCTAAGCAGTGTGGGAGACATGGCTTAAGGTTCAGTCTGCATGAAGAATGCATCTGGTTTTGCCTTAAAAGTATACCTTGACTTCACCTGCCAACTATATGCATTTCAAACTAATGAGCTTCCCCCTATTATAGTGCAATATATCCTGGTTTTCAGTCCAAGTAAGGCTTCACACAGGGAAGTAGACATCTGCTAAGCATTTACGCATGTGTTAAAAAGGGAAGACAGCACTTTTCTGCCCTCCAAAAGCAAATTCAGTACTGTTGAAGGGTAGAACACACATTGAAATAGGAGGGAAGCAGCAACCCTAGGCAGTGATAAGCAGGGATATACATGTTTGCCATCAATACTGTTGCAACTAGGAAAGAGGCCACGTCTTTCTAGCACTGATGGCAATAAACCAGCTTAAGAAGGAAGGCTGCAGAAACCATCTCTCTTTCTACCCTGCAAAAAAACCAGCTTCAATTCAACCTGTTGCAGAGCTCTCCAAGACACAAAATCCTTTTCTGTTACACAGATCATGGTCATCACAAGTCCTTCCAGCATTTAAGTAGCTTCTCTCCCCAAATTTGCAGAATGTTTTGTTGGTTTCTTTATCTAGGTGAAGTTGAAGGGAAAGTGGTTATTCACTACAACAGCAAAAATGGTTATGTAAAGCTTAGAACTTTCCCCTCCTATTCTCTCCTACACATACAGCAACAGCACATGCCAGGGCCGGATGCCACATGGTTTTTGGGGTGCTGCATTTGCATATTTTACAAACATACCAAGCTGTAATACTACATAGTACATTATTCATCAAAAGGGATAGTCCAGCACAATCAGAGCTCTTCCAGACAAAACTGAGAAAATTGCCTTTTCTTATCTGTAATACAATGTATAATGTATACAGTGTATAATACAATAGAACACAAAATGTACAATATGGTGTCTCTATAATACATTCCCCCGTAGAAGCTGAGATTTCTGGAAGGACAGTCTCTTACTTTTTTCTTTCCCAGTCCCTGTCCAGTTCAAACATTTGGTAACTATTTCCTAGAATGCCCTTGCAGCCTCACTGCAGGAGCAGGTCTTTCAAGCACCCAAGAGCAAAGCATATAACGCCAGACTATATATGCGGTAAGACACAACATCTGATTACATTTATGCAAATGCCTATATTTATCAGCATAGAAGGAAGATTGTTCTACTGCCTGCAGAGAAATGAGCCCCTTTATTCAAATAGATGTGTCAGTTCTGAGCAGTTAATAAGATCTATTTGTAATCCATAGGTATGCACGATAAAATCAGGATACTCAGCACTTCTGTTGGCAGAGGAACTACTAGGAATATTGGTAGCAGGCAACTTAATGCAATTATTAAGAGAAATATTTAAGTATATCCAGGGTAACTCTTGATAGTAGCAAGGGAACGCAAACATACTCAAAATCTCATTCTAGTTTCAGCACCCAATGCTGTTGATTGTAAGATGGTGATGTCCCTGCAAGGCATCCAGCGAGGGTCAACCCACCACACCAGATAAGATCCATAAGGTGATGAGGATGGGAGAGCTTGACAGAAGAGAAAGCGGCAGCATCATCTGCTCCCCTAGGAACAGAGCCTGGAAGATCTTTAAAGGCTAAATGCACCTGTCTTCTTGGTTTAAGGACTTGACATTATAAACTTGAATAAAAGTTTAGTTAGACACAAGATCAGCTGCAGTCTCCCATTTGCAGCTGCTCTCTCAAGGTTTTAGGTTTAACTTGGTTCTTATCAGCCTGATAGAAGACTAGATTGGGTTGCACTGAGATAAGGAAATCTCACTCTGATTTACTTTGTGGGGGAGAGTGAGCTGGACAACTTAGCATCAACTTAGCACAATTTGTGACAACTAGTCTAAGGAGGAACCAGGAATACCAAACAAAGACCCTAATATACAATACTTCCCTACCTCCCATCATGCTTGGGAAAGTATCTGGGATACTATGGTGGACACTAGAATTGTTGTTTTCATTTTCCCCTAATTAGCTATGAAATTATGTTTGCAACCTGCTAAAATGCCCACTTAGACTGGTGGGTAGCAAACATTTGCCCATCTGCCAAGAGGTTTTCCAGCCAACATTTATCTAAATAGAGAAATCAGACTGCTATTCACATCTGATTAACAAACACTGACTCTAATTAGCCCAGGTGATTAAGATTCATTTGAGAAGTCACTTCAACACATACATAAAACCATCACTCCTTTGCTCAGTGATGATGATGATAAGAAAGAAGAGTGGTCCTATCTCACTCCAACTCTGCAAAGAAAAGGCATAAAAGTTTAAGGGCACGTTCAGAGCAAAGGGTCAAGCCACTGCTAGGGTAACTCCACCAATAATCTGTGTGATTTTTCCCCACCAAGGAATTTGTTGCAGAAGGGCCATAGTACAGACAATCAAGGTTGGGGCAAGAAAAGTCGCCATTTCTTACCAGCCCGCCAGCACTGTCTGCCTGTGTTTTCTTAAGATTTGTAATTACAGCATAGGAGATGGGTCTTGGATACATAGTCTTAGGGGTCTAGATTTTACTTCCCTGAGAGAATACAGCTGAGGTTCAGAATCTCAGTCTTCCTGCACAGAGACAGGGGCTAGGCTGCGAAATTCTCCATGATGTAGGAAAGACTCTCACATTCAACGCTGCTTGAATCTCACTGTAATAGTACCTACTTAGAGCATTATACTAGAGACCACTACAGTTCTCCCAAGAGACTCGAGTGTTGGGGAAAGTTGTTGCCTCAGTATTGCTAAATAACACATTGCCTGTTGTTTGTATGGTTTGATACAACAATTCCTAAAATCAATTTGATTTGTAATGTGTCCTGTCTTATGAATCACTGAGTTATTAACCTTAACAATGTCAATGAACTGCTAGTGTAATTGAGTCTCAGCAAATTAAGGCTTGCAGTAATTATTAAGAGCTGCTTTGTATACAAGAATATATTAATAGGTTATTGATGCCAAGTGATTATACTCTTGCTATGAGAGAAGAATTCAGAGTGACTGTAGCAAAAGATATAAACCCAGTCTGAGCAACCTCAAATGACAGTAGGTATGTTGGCATATTGATTACAATTTCTCTATATTTCCTTTGTCATATTTATATAGGACTGAGCAATTGTCCTGGTTTCAGCTAGGATAGAGTTAATTATCTTGCTAGTAGCTGGTACAGTGCTATGTTTTTGAGTTAGGTATGGGAAGAATGTTGATAACACTGATGTTCTCAGTTGTTGCTAAGTAATATTTAGTCTAATGTCAAGGATTTTTCAGCTTCTCATGCCCAGCCAGCAAGAAAGCTGGAGGGGCACAAGAAGTTGGCACAGGACATGGCCAGGGCACCTGACCCAAAATGGCCAATGGGGTATTCCATGCCATGTGATGTCATGTCTAGTATATAAACTGGGGGGAGTGGGGGTGAGGGGATCGCTGCTTGGGGACTAACTGGGCATCAATCAGTGGGTGGTGATCCTTTTATTATTACTGTTGTCATTTTATTAGTGTTATCATTATCATTATTAGTTTCTTCTCTTCCATTCTATTAAACTGTTCTTATCTCAACACATGAGTTTTACTACTTTTCCTGATTTTCTCCCCCATCCCACTGGGGTGGTGGGGGGCAGTGAGTGAGCAGCTGCGTGGTGCTTAGTTGCTGGCTGGGATTAAACCACAACAGCAATTTAACATGGTGATGCAGAACTTCCGTTTATTGGCCTGTTTTCCTCCTCTGTGAGGATAACATTCAGTCTCAGTCTATTCCAAGGGTGTGAATGCCAGGCAGGACTGAAGAAATAAAATGGGATGCCACCACATACAGCATATTTTAGTGTAAAAGCACAATCTGCAACCTGATGCACTTTCTTTCTCTAGGTGAGTCACCGGGGGAGTTATTGCTGTTGTTTGTATGAACACTTGTATCCATTAACATTTTTGCTTTAATTAAAACCATATTGAAATTCAAAACAAAAAATTTGAAATGGCCAAAACCATAAAAAAAAAACCTTAGAAAGGAAAGAAGAACTGAAACCCCAACAGATATGTAATATGAATGATGAATTTCATAATGGCTCCTTCAAAAACCACAATTATGTGGAAGGATTTTAGAACTACACCTGTATCAACAGCACAATCTGCTCTGTCAGTTGTACATGTAAAAACATAAGTACCAAAAAAGTCTGTCGTTTCTTTTATCTGCAAAGAATCACCTGCAATCATCTAAGTTGTTTTCAAAGGATTCGAACTGAGCTAAAGGAAAAGAAAAATAGAGAAAAGAACGTTCTGGGGAAAAATTCAGTATTAGAGTTTGTTGTATTATTTGCTTCTGCTTAATATTAATCTGAATTTACTATGTTGTATTGCACTCATCTTATGTATGATTTACCTGTCCTTCTAGGCCTGATATTTAAAGTGCTGTCACACTTTTCTGGTGAGAGAGATTATTTCTCTGTACAAGCCCACCCTCCCTGTTTAAGAATCGTGATAGTGAAACTGGCTATAGAAAGTGAGAGACAATTTTTCACCTGCCAAATATGATTCTACTATCTCCATTTAGAGCCGAAAATCTCCCATTACTTTGGCTGTGCATAGCATGCAAAAAAGCTCATTTCATTTCCCAGACAGGGCTGGATTTGGGGAGATGTGATATCAGCTAAAAGTAAAATATTTATGCAAATATTTCTTCCCGGGGCAATCTAGATTTTTAAAGCTCTCTCTTCACTACAGATGTAATGTCTGACTATCAGCACTTAGTCTGCTGCCACTTTTCCTAGAGGGGTCATGCTTTGCTAATGGTAAAGATTGGCAGTGTCGCTTCCAGGTACTAAAGATTCTTTTAAATCTGTTTGGTCTGTTGATGGTGATTATTCCTTTCCGCAGGCTGGGCCCATAGGAACAAAAAAAATGGCTGTATTGTCCTGGGGGCTTCTGTGGCACAAGCTAAAAGAGAAAAGATATAAAGGGAAGGGAAAGCAAAACCAGGTATCTCAGCGACAGCTGTCTTTTGATAGTGTAAACATTTTCCAGCTGCTCCTTTGCTG
Organism: Buteo buteo; assembly: GCF_964188355.1. Lineage (NCBI taxonomy): Eukaryota > Metazoa > Chordata > Aves > Accipitriformes > Accipitridae > Buteo > Buteo buteo. Next base: position 6,525,437 of record NC_134179.1, on the reverse strand, counting down.
AGGTTCCTGCAGCCTTCATTGGTCCTTATGATCATTATTGTCTCTGTGGTCTGTGAGCAGCTAAGAATAGAGGGGAGCAGATGCTTGCAAGGACTCCTGCACATTCATCCCTTACTGGCAATCATCCCAGTTCTCTGCTTTTCTCCCTTGTCCATGCACTGTTGCCCTACTGCCCTTAAGACAACTTCTGGTTCTTTTTAAGTTAAAATTCTGTGTTAAAGTTGATGGGATAAGGATGGCAAAGAAAATCCTGTCACAAGGCTGCCAAACGCATCAGCACTGTGTCTCTAGCACTGAGAAAGACCTTCCCCAGACAGCTAGAGGCAGCATGTGTTCCCTGTCCAGCCTTCCTCTCCTGCCACTGTGAGTCTTGCACACAGCCCTTCCTTCCAGCCCAGCTAGGGGTGACTAGCATGTCCAGTGTGCTTCAGCACGTGGGCTTCCCCCATGCTTTCAGGAGCCTTGTACACAGGGTGGGGGAGGCTATCCTTAGTCTAAAGCATGGCCACAGCCAGCCCAACCATACACAGCTTGCAATGCAGGAGGAATCTTCACCTTAGCAAGGAATCTAATTATGAGGGAGGGGATTAGGACGAGCTCTCAATTAGATTATTATGTTTATATCTGTCACAGAAGTTGAGTCCTGATTTCTGACAAATGTATTTGCAAGTGAAGTGAGTGGGCCCTGGGAGCTGTGAAAATTGGGGTAAATAGAAAATTTGGAAAACACCCCTTTCCCTCTCTTTTGACCCCAGTGAGATTCTTCATCAGCTCTCAGCACCATTGTTAAAAGCCCATGTAAGAGAGTTAAACTCATTTTGAAGAACAATGGGTATTTCCAACGAAATTCAGCAGCAGGCATATTCACTCTACCTCCTTAGGCAATAGGAGCTGTGAAGGAGTTATCTGGATGTTCAAGCACATCGCTGAAGTAAGACTGTTTACAGACAGTTTTGATGACAGATGCTTTCTTTTTCTTAGGACAGATATTAACCTTGCTACAGACTCCCAGGGAAACAATTAATGTAAGCAAATAAGGTAACTAAAAACTGTCACAATAGATTTCTGTTCTATAAGTAATCAGTGTTGCAACTGCCTATTCCACCTACTGTTCAGGTGGAATGTTAATATATTGTTATGGGAATGCTTCCTAGGCCTAATTGAGATGCAGACTTCAATGTGCTATTTGCCCCTGGCTCCAAAGTGCTTGCTGTCTGATAGAGAAAAGATGTAGCATGTGGAGGCATTAGAAGTCTGAGTTAATGGAAGGGGGGGGTGGTGGGTGCACTGGACCTGATAAACAGAGAGATGAAGCCCTCACAGTCACTCAAAGAGAGGGGCAGAGGCTGCAGCTGAAGCCAGCTTACCCCACTCCTATGTCTCTAAAAACAGGACTTCTGTAAGGGGCTTTGCAAGAGCCAGCAAGTGTTTTTGAATAGACCTAGAGAAACGTCTAGTTGGGGTGAGAGATGGTGATACTTTCTAGTTAGGAAGAAAATGAATTGTTTTCTATGAGTTCCCTTTGTGATCTCATCCCTTGTGAAGCAGCCAAAAATATCAAGGCATCCTCACTTAGAAAGGAGCTTGTTGTTCCTTGTGTCTCTTGGTAAAGAGAGAGGTGAGGAACAGGTCAAGCATGAAAACATGCTGTAATACCCCACTTGCCCCAGCAGAGTCCCCTGGGTTCAGAGCATATCTGTCCAAACATTCACCACCCAGCCCAGGGCCACCAGCTCCAGGTGAATCCCAGCTTCTCCAGTCATCGGTTGGGTCCTTCTCAGGCTCAGGCTCAGTCCTCTGTAGTAGTAAGGAAATATGCTGTCCCTAATAAGCAGTGACATGGCAATTTTCTCCATCATGTCAGTTGTCAAGAGGGCCAGCAGATTCCCCTCACAACTTAGGACTTCACTGTGAGCCTCCATGAAACATGCTGAGGAGAAATAAATCAATTATGGAGCCCAACATCTGTGGTCTGCTTCACAGCAGCTGCCCAAAATGGACTATGGGCTCCTATCTATACACTGAGCTGCAGGTCAGGGCTGGCAGAGCTGCAAAGGGCAAGGGAAAGGTCTTGTGGAGCGATGTTGGTGATTACAAGGCCTTACTAACCCTTCTGGCTCAGTGTTGACAGCCTCCCTTGGAATAAAAAGCTCCAGTGATGCATGGTTAAGCAATGTGATGGTGTCATTCCACTACAAATGGTACTCGGTCCCCTGGCTGCCCGCCGATGGAGGTTATTTGAGCTGGATTGCTGAACAAAGCCTGCAGCTTAGGGGTTGTGCACTGTCAAAGTTGATAGCTTTTACCCAGGACAAGCACCTAGTTTCTAGCCATTACAGTATGGGCATACAGCATATGTTCCTGTTTAACTAAAGAAGAAAAGACAAAGCTGATAGAAAGCATACGGGAAATGGTCTTGTGGGCTATATAATCAACTCAGGCATTGAGTAATGCTCTGTTCTGAGCACATGGGCCAAGTGATCTCACTCAGAAATTTGCTCTTAATTCTCTGAGGCCTACTCATCAAAACAGCTCTTTTTTCCCCTTTGTATTCTTCACTTGCATCTGTCATTTTCAGAGGAAAAAAATGTTTGTAGAAAAATTTCATGGTTTAGAAAACCCTCCTGAAATTAACCATCTAGATGATTTGAATCTCTGGTTTCTGGGGATGTGTGTTTCAGCCAGATGCAGGGGGGCTGGTGCTGATGTCATAAGAGTTAATGGCTGTTAGTGGAATTGTGGGCTTTAATTTTCTCTATTCCTGTTAGCATTCATTTACTGACACCACTAGCCACTTGCTACCTTTATTAGTGCAGTCAGTGGGCAACTTTCCAAATCAATTCATGTTATTGTTTCATTTCTTTAGGCTGTAAAATCACAAAATTTACAAGAAATATGTAAGGCTATGAAGTATGCCATAGAAGTATGGCAAAGATGGAGAGTAATTAAATCAGCTAGTGGCACTGAAATCCCATCTGCTGAGCATGTTCCATTTAAATACCTTTCTCTTTGCTTCAAGAAATATTATTAGCTTAAATATCACAGGAAGGGGGAGGAAAACACAACGGATTTTCATACTAATTCTTCTCAGATACATTTGAAGAGGAAATTGCAAACAGCTTTTCTATATCAGGGTAGCTTTTTCCTGTTAGAGTCTGTATCCCAAGCGGGGGTTGGCACTGAGGTGGGAAAGCAGACCTGGTGCAGGAAGTGGTCTTGACATTGGTTTGGTGTTCCTCCCTTTTAAAGAACAGCTTGAAGCAAAAGTTTGAGAGCACCAGCCAAGCAAAACCACAAGAGATTTGACTAGGTCCCTGGAGACCAGATCTTTTGAGAGCCGGCAGCAAAGAGAAATCTGCAGGGACGTGAAAGGCCTCCTGCTAGTGAAGGAATGGAGGGGTTGAGCTTGTATCTAAGACCACCTAGAGACAACAACTGATGGTATGGGCCTGTGCAGACATAAAAGAGAAAGCTTTCTCTGGCCTGCAGGTTTCCTAGGATCATAGCACAATTTAGGCTGGATGGGATCTCAGGAGATCTTTAGTCCAAGCCCTTGCTCAAAGCAGAACCAACTACAGCATTAGATGAGTTTGCTAAGCTGACATAATGGATAAAGAACAGGTAGGATAAAAAGGCAAAAGCAGAATGGACTGGTGTCTGAATGCCCGTTCCCACATCCAGTTGCTGGACTACTCTCCATCCTATCTCGGTACAGTCTCAAAAGCTACAGCAGTCTTTAACTCTGTTATATAGCAGTGAGAACAGTAGGGAGTGTTTGTGAGCTGTTACAGCTCCGGCACATGTTGCTTCCATTCATTTTTTATCCTCAAAGAACAAATAGCCTGAAGGACCTATAATAATGGTTAAATTGTGCAACGTAAATTAAAAGCAAAAGGAAAGAGCAGAAACCACTGAGACAGTAGAAAGCATCTCTCTGCAGACAGGACTGAAATCAGCCATCCCAGAATCCTCCAGCTGAGCTTGTGATTGCATTGGCTTTTCAAGGTCCTTTTGCATCAGCACACCTCATTTTCTCATTGGTAAACTGAGAGAATGAGAAAGTCTTTCTCCATCCTTTAGTCTTGTCTATCTAGATTATGTTTTACAGTAGAAGTCTATGATAGATCACATTCCAAGTCTCATCTTATGTGTGTGATTGTATAATAATACACAACCCTGGCTATTGTGTGTCACATTAAGCCAGGCACACTCTGTATGCATGCAGCTCTGTGTGTGTATGTATTAATTCAAGAACCAATATGCTTTTCCTTATCAATGAATTTATTTTGCCCAGCCATTCACTTCGATTACAAATCACAAAACTCTGTTATGCTCTTCTAAAACTCTCTCTAATGGCTCCACCTGAAAAATACTCTTCCACACATGTCATGTACCTCATGTCTGATGTAGCTGCTGTTGTACAGCAGCAACACCTTGTTTCTGAGGTTGCTGCTTTTCAACTTGTATTGATGCCCTCTCTTTGTAACTTGCCTATCTGACTACAACTTGCTCAGTCCTGGATCTTTTTCCCATGACCACAAAAAAGTGAACCACTTAGGACTTTGTTTTTTGGGTTTTTTTCCCTCATCATCTTTAATAACCTAATTTTGACCACAGAGGCAGACAGCAATTCAGGGATTTTCAGGAGGAACAAAGAGGAGGTGTGGTGTGTTTAATGGTTTTTATTGTTGTTTTCTACCTTTCTCTACCATCAGCAACATTGCTTTTCTTTCTCTTTCTTTCATGAATCAACTTTAGCAGTGGATAATTGAATCAAACACCAAAAACTCCAGTTGCAGAGTTCATGGCATCATTAAACCTCAGGTTATGGGGATTATTACTAGCAGGTGATTTTAATTTGCTGCAGCAGTCAGCAAAGGTAAAAATAATATCAATATATTTGTACTCTTGTGTTGCTGCCTCCATTATTTAATGTGTGTGGAAGGAATAAATTGTGGAACAGACTCTTACAGTGTTAAAGGACAAAGATTAAGCAAAAGAAATGCCTGGGAATTTTAAGTATAAGATGTTTGTATCTAAATGTTTAACATTTAAATTTAACAGTAAAGTGATGCTTGAAGGAGTTACATGCCAATTTGTGACAGGAACATTAGGTTCATCTGAGCTGAAGTGTTGGAGCTTAGCAGTGATTCAAAGACATCTTTGTGCTGTATTGCTAAGCAACCCTATTCTCAGCTTTGTGGCTTGTTAATATCGCTTAGCCCCATTTCAGAAGTAAGCTGCAAAAATGAAACTCCTGATTTAGGGGAGAGGACCAAGGAAGCAGAAATGTTACTTTTGTAGTCTGTTGTCTGCTTTTAAAGGGGGGGGGGTCACAAGTGGCAGCTGGTAGGATGGATCAGAAGTAATAGCCTTTTGCAGTCAGCAAGTTTTCTTCCTCAACGTCCAAGACTTGAAGCTTTTCGGATTATCAGATTCCAATAAGAAAAGGAAAGATTGACTTTACTTACTAAGTGGAGAAACTAAGCTTGCTTTTTCTGCTGGTTTGGGAGACTGGTCTGTAAGCAGAGAAGAATGTCCTCTGTGACAGCTCCACTCAGGGCAGCATCAGCCTTCCCTCCTGCAGTCCGTGTGGGCCTCCATCCCTGCACCACTTGTGAGGTCTGATGAGGAGACTGAATCTCAGACTAACTTGGAGTCAGATAGGGCCTTTGGGCTTTGCACCAGAAACAGAGCTAATGGGGACCCTATCACAGGAGGTGAGGTTCTGGCTTTTAGAAAATTTCAGTCCACAAAGATGGAAGTGAGGGGGTGAGATGGCATAGGAGAGGGGAGCCAGGACACTCAAAGCAAGAGAAATGCATAACACAGTAGGAAAGGATGTAAGAGGTATCTGAGGGTGAAGAGCACACATATAGTGTGTCATTCGCTACACACAAATAACAGTATATTAAATTTCCCTTGAAGATATCCAGGCTCATCTTGTGTCTGTGGCCCACGGCCACCACCCACCTCACCTGCTTAGTGCAATCAAGACAAAAGCAATCAGTCTACCATGCTCCAAAGATAGCAATAGTAGCACCAATACCTCACATACCTGAGAAAATTTGTACCAGTTTAGCTTAAATTAGTTTTCATGCTGATTTAAAATGCACCAGTGACAGAGGCCAGGTGGACCCACAGGATGGAAAAGTGACTGAAAAGATGGGATACTCTTTGTTTGGTCCATAAAAGGCATGAGTAAGTGTTACATTATCAAGGTCAGAAAGGGTAAGCTCCATTTACCATGGTTATGCTTGTCTTTACAACAGGGCAACTCAGCTTAACACTTTTCTGAAATTGATTCCCAGCTGACTTGGAAGTATGAAGTGAAATGACAGCATCCCACACTCCTTTGAGCACCATTGAAGCAACACTGTTTTAAAATTTCGCCTTTAAATAAATCATGCTGACCTTCTACTATACAAAAAAATCACTTGGATAATTTTTCTTCCCCTACACCTGACATGATCCTTCTTATGGAACGCACAGCAGCCAATGGGTTAAGGAGAGAGGAGCAGTAGTAAATAGGGAATTCAGGGTAACTCTTTGGGCTGGGTAACATCACTATACATGCATCTCAGTACTATACTGGAAATTGAACTGCAGTTATACCACAGATTAATTTAGTTCTCAGGTATCATATTTTATTTCAGAAGGAAAACAAGGCGGGGGGGGGTGATTATGAGAACATTTTCCTCCTAATATTGTCAAGACAACTATAGTAACCATGGGAACAGGAGGAGCAACATCTCAGAGATTGTATGACTGGTAAACATATTCTCTAGACTTCCATTTATTACAGCATTAAATAGTGTGTTTGTGCTGACTCCTAGCACAATATATTATTACGTTGTTATCACCAAGGGCCAAATCTACTGGTTGAGCATTCAGCAGAGTTACTGGTCCTAAAATGGAGAAATAATAGCCAGTGGTCCAAAGACTCCTTGTGGGAAAGCAAACATAGCAGCTTCCACAAATATTCCTGTCTCCCTGGAGGTTTGTTTGGTGAGGTCTGTTCGGTGAGGTCTGTTCTCCCTCTAGTGTCCTGACAACTGGGGTAAGAGCCTACCATTACTGCCAGCTGCTGGAGCTGCTGTCTAGCTCCAAACAAGAAAAGCCAAGGGCCCTTCACAGGCAAGATTTAGGTTCAGTCCTTGTCCACATATAGTTATGGTGGGTTTTGTTTGAGCTTTTCTCCCAAGGACTAGTAAGATCTGGTGCCTCACTTCTGAGCTAGAAGACCATTTTGATCCCTGTTATTCATCTGCACATGGAGAGAAGCCCCTGCCCACTCCCTGCCTGCTGCCCAGATGTGCTGCAAACCATTAGCAGAAAAAACAAGAGAATTCACACTTCTGTGAAGTATTGGCTCCAGCTCTTATAGTGCTTTACATATTTTCTCAGTATAAATGCTAAAAAAATATATTTTAATATTTTACTACTCTCCACCTCTCCTCCCCCCTGGTTGTGCTGCCAAAGATAAAAGTGGCAAATCTGACGCCTTGCGTAGAGTGAATGTAAAGCTGGGCAGTTCAGGGGCAGGAGGTTGAATCCCAATAACTGTTGTTCAGTGCTGAAAGTACTTGAGTAAATGAAAGGAAATCTCTTCCACTATGGCCCCACTGTGTGTGTTTTCCTAAGGAACGTGTAAGTCGATGCTGTCTCCATCCTACTAGACTTTACATGAGTGGACCGACTCACCAGACAGCAGTGTCTAGATTTGTCTGCTTGATGGATGCCTCCTACGATGAACATCGGTGCCCCCGCCCTGCCAACAGGAGTGACCAACCCAGGTTCATCTGACTCAATCCCCAATGCAGAGCCAGAAGGAGCCATACCCTTCCTTCCTCTAGCCCTGCCTCTCCACAGGGCTGCAGCTGACCACCTCAGAAGCAATGCTGAGCTGAAGCGACAGGACCCCTCAGTAACTCCAGCCAACTGGGCATTAGCTCGGTCCAGGAGGTGCCTGTCCTCCTGTCCCCTATGACAACCCCTGCTCTGTGACCTCTATCAAACATTGGCCTCATCTGCTTAAAGACCAAAAGTGAGGTGAAGCCTTGCTCTTCCACTAGATTCTCAGTACTCCAGTAGTTCTACTAAATGTGATTATCAGTGTGGTAAGTTATTTGAATATAAGCCTTCTCAAGAACTGAAGGCCTGGTCATTTCCTTTCTGCTCTAATAAGCTTTGTTTCATTCAACTTCAGGAGTTTTTTCAAGCTAGAGGCTCCATTCCATACTCATCTCCTAAGCAGACCTGTCAAGTTTCATGGTGGAGTCAAGGGGGGAATGAAGAAGAAATTCAAGCAATGTGCAGTCTGCCTGAAAATCCAGGCTGAACATCTCCCACATGGAGTCTTTGTCCAAGTTTATTTCCCACCAGCCACTGGGTCCAATCAGGAGATATGGCCTCATTCCAAAGCCAGCTTTTCCTGGAAGAGTGAGGAAAGGCAGGTTGTTCTGCCTTCATTTTGCCTTTGCTTTTCTGCAACAAGTCTGTTTTATGGGCAGCTAGCTACTAAAGGAAACCTAAAAAGCTCTGCCGTCTGCTGCACTGCTCTCGGAACTGTGCTCTGTTTTGAAAGCAAAACCTTGAAGATTAGCAAAAATTAATCAAATGCAGTTTCTTGAATACAGTAGTAAAAGATTCATGCACAACTGTTTTTAAAAGGGGAAGAAAACACTAAGACTTTTGCATGCTCATCTAATAATCAAATCAACTGTAACTTGGCCTGCTACCCTTATCTTGATAATTTTGACAAGTAGCTTTTGGGAATCAGACAATCTAACTTGAGGATCAGACAGCCAGCATAGAGACTTGGAATATGCTTTTAGTTTTAAAAAACAGACTTTCAAGGGAACCTGACTGGTTACAAAGCAAAAGCATGCCTTTTTCTCTTTTTTTTTTTCTTTAAGAATGCACATTTTTTTGTCTTGGGAAACCCATTGAGAAAAAGTAAATCTGGGGCACAAATAATAGTAGGATGCAAAAAGGCTCAGGATAACCATATAGAAAGCATGGCTGTCGGCACTACAGCAGCAGTTTTACTAAAAGGTTCAATTCAATGTTTTGCTCCTCCATTTCACGTTAAAAATCAAACCTCTTGCTGAAAAAATTTCCCCAGAGGCAAGATCCTCTGAAGGTTTCTTGCCCCTTCCAATGAAATGTCTGCCTATCTCAGAGCTGAGGCTCTGCCTGTGTTTCAAAGCAGCCAGCAAAGAGACTACCTTGGACTTCAGTACATGCTGGACTGGGCTCCGACCAGCTGCCCTTGCAAGCTGTAGCTAGCTGGCCTGTACAAGTCAGGGTCTCTTACTGTCAATGTGAGGGGGGAGGATTCAGCAGTGAGTGAAAAGAAATTGGTTTATATATCGGAGCATGATATTTCAAAGTTTGCTGGGCAATTATCAAGAAAGGGAGTGCATCGCTTTTGCAAAACTGAAAGGCCCAGATTAGCTGCTAATCGGCATTTAGCAATATGGAATGGACCAGGCTTGGCGATACGCATGAGAAGGGGCCATGGCAGGCAGCCAAGACACAGAAGTGAGGCTGCTCCTGTAAAACCCACTCCTCCCTCACTAGAAGTGTATCTAAGAAAGAGGTGCGGCTGGCCACATGAAAAGCAGAGAGTTGAAGGAAAAATCTCCTATCTACCCTCTCAGGCTTCCTTGTTACCGAACAATGGAGGAAGGGAAGAAACTTTCTGTTTATCCTGCCCTGTACAAGATCACAGGAACACAGCTGCCCAAAGTGCAGGCAAAAACCCTGGCTGAGCTGTCATCAAAAGGAATGTGAGTATGCTTCTGGATGATTTACCTTTTTTTTTGTTTCTCTCATTTTCCAATTTTCTCCATTAGGTTTAAAACCTATTAGTGACCTCATGAAAGGTTAAAGTAGCAGGGAGATCTAACAATAATTTCTGCTTTCTGGGGCTCTTCTGAACCAGTCCTTCTCTCTCCCTCTTTCACTCTCCTCCCTCCCTAGAAACAAAGGGGTTTTGATCTGTCCTCGGACTTTTCCCAAGTCTTTCTCATTCCCATCTGATTCTAAATTGGGACCACACCAAGATGCCTTACACAGTAAGCATCGACTCAGCATTCAATAGCAAACGTGTTCTGATTTTCTCCCCTTGATTAATTTTGTTAGAGAGGTGATGAACTCCACCTCTGACCTCCCCTCCCTGCCTGTCAGTCGGCTTTCACTGATGCAGGCAGCTTTTAAGCAACTCTAGTAACTCAATCATCCCTGCAGAGCCTTTTTGTGGCTGGGAATAGAATATCTTTTGTCCACAATGGGGAAGTGAGATTAATGACTCTGAGTTGCCCCAGAGATTTCAATATTCATGTTGTGGGTAGATGTGCTAATACTGATAGAAAGACCTACAGTATGATACTGCAACACTGCTAATTAACTTCACCTATGGTTCTTGAAGCCTATGCTCAGGAAGCTCAATCATGTGGGAAGGGTAAAATTGCTTTGCTCTTTTTTAATCCCTCCATTTCTCACAGATAGTATCACTCTACTGTTCCGGCATCCACAGCAATGCTTTTGAATACTGCTGCATTTCTGCAGTCTAGATTCTGGAAGCATCACACTGTTTGCCTGTTTGAGACCTGGCCCTCCTTTTTTGGACCTCAGGCTTCACCTCCTCTTGAAGCCTAGTCCAATGAGCAAGTATCTCTCAGCCATGCCTCAAAGTTCAAGCTTTTAGTGCTCCAAGGACAGCACTCATGACTACATAATCTCTTAAGGTGCACTGCATACTGCCCTGCAGGTCAGATAAGAGAGCCTTGTGGAGAGCAAGCTACACAGCGGAAGTGGAACACAGTTCAAGTGGCAAGCAGCGCACACTTTGCAAACCAGGCACGTCCCCATGGAGCAAAGCACAGATAAGTGTCACCAAGGCATGGGGGCTTGGGCTGGCTATGAAGCAGTCACACGCAAAGCTCTAATGGGGTGGTGTAGGCACAGACTCATACCTCCTCTCCTAGTGCTTAAGAAACCCCGTGGAGGACCACCTTTCTGAGGTACTGAGGACCAAAGGTATGTGAGTGAACATGACTTCAAGAAGCCACATGTGAGCTCAGGAAGGATTTTTCTCATGTATTCTTGTCTGGGACCAACAGGCTCTCCCCACGTTACCATCCCACCTATTCCTATCCAGGTGTCTGTCTACCGTGGTCAGTGTGGGCAGAGCTGAGTATTTCACTAGCTCTCAGCAATTTTGCTGCCAAGGCTGCAAACCCTCCAGGCACCAATAAATGAATAGAGCTCCCCTCTCATCTTTTCTAATCCACATTCTTAGTACTCAGTCACCTGCCGGTATTTTTACCTTTCCTCTAGCTCCCTGTTGATGATTCTGTAATGTTTTCCTGAGCAAATTAACTCTTTGCTACCTGAACACTGGAATTCATTCATTCATGTGTCCAATGGCAGCACCTGCAAGCCTTCAATGGGCCTAGAAACCCCTCTGTTAAGCACTGTGCAAATAAGGACTAAAAAAAGCAGATTTTGTTCAAAGAGCTGGCAAAGAATTCAACTCTGTCCAGAGCTTGATACAAGAAGTGGGAATTTTAAAAAGGTTACCAGCCAAAGTTTTGGGTTTGCTTATAATTTGTCAAAGCCCTAGGATTTAAAGGACACGAATAAACAGAATTGTGGAGAAATTTACACTTTTTTTTTTCTATTAATAAGCAAGAGTGTTTAGATAGAGAAACAGAAATAGTGTTAGACAGAGCTGTGGGAGCTGACAGTCATATAATTTATTTGACCAGAGGAGCTGTTTATCAAAAGGGACTGTTATCAAAGATTATGACAGTGTTCAGAAGAGCAGACCTTACTCTGCAAGGCTGGCTCTGCAAACCCTTACTCCTGAGAGGAGGACTGCTAGCACTGACAGGTTGGCAGGTCTAGAGGAGAGGAGCTAAAGAAAATCTCAGGCCCTGGTGCATTCTGACAACCTGCCTGCCAGCAGGACACCCACCTGCAGCCTTCCCAGCTGCTTGCTGAGGCAGCTTGCCCTGCACAACACTTAAGCTCCTGGAGGTCTTGGCTGAGCAAACCATGTAACCCACTCTTCCTAAGCATATTTACAAGAGCTGCTTTACAAAGTTAACGTGAGATGCATTGAGGACACCTGACCCCCTCTGCATGCTGCCTGGATCACAGCCCATTTGGTCCCACTTCCAAGGAGACCTGACAGCATCTGGATTCAAAATGAATTGCAAGACAACTCCTAGCTTGAGCAGACTTGGTTCTGTCTGTGGCTCATGAGGAAGATTGATTCCCACTGGGCTGACTGGTTGACTGGCTTGGGCAGAGCAGATTTGCACACAAAGAGCACAGGGGCCAGTATTATTTTTAATTCAACTAGATGCCAAAGCTGAAGGTTATACAACCTTGTCTTCCTGTCTTGGCTGCTAGAAATCACTGACAGGGGTTTTAGCTCACAAGTCCTTAACTTTGTGCAAACATATTCTAATAAAGAATAGCTCCGTAAAATCAACTCCTTGTATAGGATCCAATGTCACTGAGTAATTACTCTCAGCTCCGAGACATGCCAATAGCAAGTTTCTTCCCATTTCTGGAGGAGAAACACACAATTTAACATGCCCTTTGGAGTCCCATAAGGCTAGCTGGAGTCTCGGGAAGGGAGCAGCACTGGCTGCGTTCAGTTTTGTGCAGAAGGGAAGTGGGGACAAACTCCCTACACTTCATCCCAGATGTATTTTGCCTTTGTCCTCCTGGTTGCTGCGGAGAACCCAAAGTGATACAAATATTTGTTTCACACACATCCTCCTGCACTCTCCTCTCCATTTCCAGTAGTTATGCAGAAAAGTTGGGGAGCGGCTGAGCCAGAGCATACAGCATTACAGTTCTAAGGGTTGCCGCTAACTGGCTGTAATACCTTGCTGAAATGTTTAGCAGCACATTCAAGAGCAAGTGTGTGGGGGTGGGTGCACTGGGGAAGGTGAGAGGTGGGAACAGGCACTGTCATGTAGATGCCCTATCAGAGAAATGAGGGCATTGTGATCAGTGACGAATGTCACTCCCGCAAGAAACTGATTCAGCTGAATCCATGTTGCTGAGAAAAGATAAAGGGAAAAACAAAAGCTAAAGCAGCTTTATAGACATGTGTACTTGCACATACACAAATCAAGCAAGGGCTTTACTCATGATACAAACTGCAAAGAGAACACAGCATACCTGACCCAGGCAGTGCAGAAAGGAGGAGCTGAGGGCTATATGTGGGAAAAGGGGGAGATATGGGCCTGTAAATAGATGCATCAAAGCAAAACTGGAGAAAGTGAGAGAGGAGCAAAGAAAGATAGTTGAGTGGAAAGTAGGTCAAATTACCAAGCACAGAGAAGACTCCAGCAATCAGCAGATGGCCTGGGGCAAAGTCAAAGGCCCCCTGACATAGCAGTCATTTTCTTAGAAGAATAATCTTGCAACAATCACCTACAGAAAACCACCCAAAATCTTTGCTACTTTGTCAATAGCTTAACGCTACCCCTTGACTCATCTGTGCTGCATTAAAATGGACAATCTCTTAACAGAGGGTAAAAGAAAAAAAAAAAAGGCATTACATCCAGAACAAGATAACCTGGCAAGATAGTAAGGCAATCAATTAACAGATAAAAGTGACAGTTCATTACAGCAAGTGGGCATACTGAGCATTAACATGAAGGAGCTGGGTAATAGAATGTTCACTTTGGCTAAAGCCAGAGTACACAGGGAAGCCACAGCTTGGAATTGAAGTACTCAAGAACCTGCAGCAAAATACCAGCACAAACTCTCTAAGATCCCTGAAACGTTAGTGTAAATAGACTTCTGCAGAAAAAAAAAAGGGGGGGGGTCCTAAAAGAAAATTAATTCTAGGGAAACATGAGCTTTGATGAATAAACTGTATTTCTCTGCAATGAGATTGAGATAAAAATATTAGGTTTAAATTAGTATTTTAAAACTTGCTGACAAACATCCTTTTGTTTTGACTCAAGCTGATACATTTGTTGCATTTGCTCTTCCACTACAAAACAAACATCTTTATGTAAACAGAGCCAATGCACCTTTCAGTTCAGACTTTCTCCTGCACCATTGCTGCCTGTCTGTTCCAGATCAACTCAATTTTTTTTAGGAAACAATTTTTTATTTTATTAATCTCTTCTTAGATGAAGTGATTCCATTTAAGATTTTTTCAGTTAATTTTAGTTTTCACAGTAGTAGTAGAGGAGCAACAACAGTTTTCTGCCAGCCTGAATGCAGGCTAAAAGGCAGGTAGTGACTGATAGAAAAACATTCCTAAGATGAGCCCAAGGTGGGCAATTGAGGTCCTTCAGCCACACCTCTTGTTCTTCTCCTCCATTTTGTACAAACAGCATCAACACAGTGAACTAATTTAGCCCAAAGCTTCCTTTCCTCTGAGAACACAGTACCTCCCCACCTGCAAACCTTTCAGGCCCAGGTAAATACTGCAATTACCTGCCCAGAGCCACGACCAATACCGGAGTTAGGATTAGCGACTAAGTGTTGTAACTAGGATTTGTAACATCTCTGCCTCTATCTCCAGGCTGGAGGGGTGCCTGCAGGCAGGCTATTAGGCAGCGGTGTCAAAGAGGGCTGAGTATTTCTATTCAACAAGAAATCCCAGTTACTATCTCTCTAATTAGCTAATAGGTACAAACGAGGCAGGTTGCTTTGAGGAGAGCCACAAAAGACAGAGCTTTAAAGGAAAAAAGTCCTTGTCACCCCAAGCTCTGACTTGGGAACATTTTGCCAAGAAGCTAAAGAACAAGCACCCACAAACCTGGAGATAGCAGTAGGGGAGTCAGTTCACAACCTGTAGGACAGAGCTGTTTTAGGTGTACTTAGTTATGAGTACTACTCCTTCCATTTCTATAAAGACAGGGAGCAGCAGTGTCACATCTTGCCTGTCCTGTGTCATGCAGCCAGCAGGAAAATTGCTGCTGGCTACTGCTAAAAACATTTGTAATTTGATATCTTTAGATCTTGCTCAAGGTAATACTATTAAAGCCACAAGTGACAAGTATCTTCCCCAAAAATTAAAGTGATGTATCTGTAAGAATGAAAGGAATGCTGCTTCTGCACCAAGCTAGAGACCTGAGCTACTGATCTTCTCTCCTATCCACTGAGGAAAGGACAAGCTCTCCCCATAAAAAATTTGCGTGTCAACAAAACATCACTGGAGGAAGAGAGAAAGCACTTCAGAGATCTGTGCTTACCTTGAGTTGTTCTGTATCAGGTTTTATGAATGTGGCTATGGACATGAGGAGTGGTGGGGAAGCACTGATTTGGGACAGACTAGGGTCATATCCCCACGTGTCTGCATGCAGAGTGTGCCTGGGGACCTCAGCAACAAAGTCCTGTTAGTTTTTCTGCTACAGCACCTGACTCTCATAGATGGAAAGGCTATTGAATCTCAGTAATATTTCCTTTTGATGGTTCTGTATGCAGAGGTATTTCATAAGCAATGGGACACAAAACTAGTTGCTAGGAGAAGGAATGAGACTGGGACACTTGTAGTAGTAACAGCCATAGATAGAAGAGACTTAAACACACAAGTGGCAAGTCTCATCCTCAGCTTTTCTTTTCTTTTTTTTTCCTGGGAAAGCTTCCAAGGTCAATATTTATATTCATATAAAGAGGTTTTCTGAACACCACTTACCATTAACAGCTAAAATTTGGCCACGTAAAAAGGCTACAAGACAATTTGTTATTTTTCTGTCTTGGAGAGCTCTTTTTACAAGACTACAAGTCAGGAGGCTGCCTAGGGTGTCTGTGAATGGACCTGAGCACTGTGCAGAATTTAATACCATTTTCAGTGATGCTCCACTGTCACTATGCCATTTCCCTTTGTAGGTTATTCTGTGAGGCAATGCTCCAAATATGCATGCTGCGTACAGCATCTTTTCCTTACACTGTAGGTGTACCTGGTAACAGAGTAGTAATTACATAGACTGAGAAATCAGTTCTGTATGGATTATCGCAGTATGAGTTTCACATGGACAATATGCTTTTCCCAAAAAACGTGCACAAGTGATCCTCAGGACCTTGACACTGCATAGCAGGTAATATCCACAGAAACATACATTGTGCTTGAATTTTCTAGAGTGTTTGCTAGTTTATGAGGATGCAATTAGTAAAGCTCATTAGTTTCAAAGTGAATTTCATTTGGGTTGTATATACACATTCCTTGGGCACATCATGCAAAATACATGAATGACAAGTGATGAATTTGAGACTAATCTTCCATCCCACAGTAATGGTGAACATTAGCAAAGTGTTGAGGTTTGATCTAGAGATAGATTTTGTTGCTGCAAACATTCAGATGGAAAAGTTGTCGTAGACTGCCAGTTTTGGAGAAATACTAGTTGTGTGACAGATTTTTAAATTACCATTACAGGTTTTTTCCCGTTACAGCAGGTCTAGTCCTAGTCAGATGGGATCTTGTGCAAGACCTGTGCATTGCAGAGGTCTCAGTTATTAAAGCCTAGATTAGTTGCTTCAAGCTTTTTCCTAGTGATGCAGCTTGTGAAGCATAGAGTTGAAGAGTTTTTACTGGTCTTGACAGATTTATGCTAGAAAAGATTCAAGATAGCAAATAGTTACAGATAAGACATTAATCAGGCTCTGGCTTTCATAAGAAGACTAAGACACTAGCCCAAAATTATTCATCAGAACAGTGGTAACAAGGGGCACCTTCACATAAGATAATGCATATAGGACTGATGCTGGCTGAGGTGTAAAAAGAGCAGCCCTCAGAGGCTTGCTCTGGAGGGAACAAAGAAACAGAGAGAGCTTCTCAAAGCTCCCAGACACTTGAAGTATCAGTGTTCACCTGAAACACATGTGAAATTCCACACATAATGAGCTATTTTTTTGATATGTTTGTCTGTCATACTGGATGTGATACATATTTAGGACATCCCTACATACACACACACACACTCATGCCATACTACACTGTGGTCATTTAATTATAAAGGACTTGCATAAAACCGGCTACCTGAATTTCCCATTGGAATTGTGTGCCAGAGATGGACTAGAGCTCACTAACTGCAGGGCATGTCAGTGCTGTGCCCCTTGGGGATCGGTACACCAGGGGCTGGCAGACACAGACCAGGGGCTGGGAACTAAACTCCAGGATGAAAGCAGAAAGCCCTGCAGCTTTGACTCCAAGGATTACTGCTTAGAACACAGACATAACAGGGAACAAAAATCTGATGTTTACAGCATCAAAAACCTCAGTGGGATCTGATTTATTTTCCTCCTTTGCAGGTGTAGTGGTTATTAATAGGAACTGTCAGGGTACTCTGGGAGCAGCTCTTGCAGAGATCTGACTTTAGCTGATTTTTGGTACTTGCTTAAGCCATCAGATTCTCTCCTGACAAGTTCTTCCCACTCATTTGCCTCCCTGACCTAACACAATGCCGCCTCAGCCTTGCGTCCTCACTGGAAGCTGAGCACATGGGGGGCCTTGGCAGAGAATAGTCCGAAAGACACAGTGACATTTCTGCAGAGAAAATATCCCAGACATTGCAGATCCCAATGCCTGTGCATTCTAGATGCCTGTGCCTCAGCTATCCTCACTGCAGTCATCTTACATTTACCAAGAGTGCTAAATGGATACTGGGCACAAAATACCCTTCTCCTAGGAAGGTCAGGGGGCACCAAGATGCTTGTGTGAGGAGTCCCAGGCCCTGCATTTCCATACAGGGCTCTCCACTACAGCTGTGTTTCACTGTGAAATACTGGAGTCAGGAAACAGATTAGTAATGATGAAGAATTGACAATTCCTACATAGTTTTATAAATCTATAGTACCTATCCCTAAAGACAATGTCCTCTCTCTCTGTTAGCAAGAGACAGTATTATTTGATAATGAAGCAGTAAACCATCTTTTCCTGGTTCTTTGGATGTTTCTCTCTCCCCTTTAAAACCTGAAGAAGTCTTAGAAATCAGACACAAGCCCTCAATTTACTATCATTCTGATTTAATTGGGACAGCTCTAGAGAAACTACAACCCGATCAAAGCAAAGGCAAGGCAGTGTGTACTGCCCTAATTTATTTTGGGTGTTTTATACATACATATATATATATGCATAAAGCAAAACAACTTTGCATCGACAGCAGGAAAGCAAAGAAACAAATAAGAAAAATAGCATAGCAGTCAATGCTGACAACCTGCTAAAATCCACACTGTCTCTGTGTACAGTCCTGTTTTGTACTGGAAAGGGGTAACTAGAACTGGTGGGCTACTGGGAGAGCATCTCCCTTCCAGGAAGCAGCAGCTGCCAGCATTATGAGTTTTGCTCATCTCTGGCACCACAACCCATTCCTGACTCAGCTGGGATCCAGTTTCACTCATCACAAAGGTTTGAACATTTTCTTAGATCTATCGAGGACAGGGAAGTAAACTGACTTTGTATGGTTGTGGACTTAGATTCAATTCCTTTTTCAGGCAGAAATAAGGCATCAGGACTCAAATCTATTTTCACAGTGGACTTAGGTTTCAGATCCTTAGATCCGGCAACATTAATACTCTCTTCTTTACAGAACAGATAAAGAAAGCAAAAATTCCCTTAGCTCTCATGGCAGCTTTTCCACAAGACATCAGTAACACTTAAGACAGAACAGCAATGAAAAGCCCTCTTGTCATGGTAGAGGACAAGCAACCAACTACCTTAGTTATGAATGGGAAACAGTAATATGGGCTGTATATCAAGAAACTGCTTCAGAAATCCTCCCCACTCACATCGTACTCAAGGTCCTACAAATTTTCAGCCTTCTTATATTACAGCAGCTATGCTGTGCTAGCACAGAAAAGGTTTTCTAAAATTATTTTGCTGAATGCATCTGCCAGAGCAGCACAGCTCCTAGAAGAAACATTTAATTGCTTGCAAATCAACAGACTGATCTACAACAATCAGGGGAGGAAAAAAAAAAGTAACCAGAAGACTAGAAGACCTGAAGAACCTTGATATATTCCTCTGCTGAGTACTGCAAAGTGCACAGAGAAAACCTCCAAAATGGTCCACAGCTCTTAGTTGCATAAGAAGGCTCCTCAGGAGAAGCATTAGTGGTAAAGATCAGCTCAGAAATAGTAGGACAAAAAGAAAGAAAAAACAAAGGGGAGTGAGAGACATCAGAGTGGTACCAATTCTGCAAAGTTGATGGCAGAAACACAGAAAAGTTTCTCTCCTTAGACCTAGTTTTTGTTACGCAGTTGTGCAGCCTGCAGTGGAATAGTACAGATCACCCAACACGCTAATGAAAGGTCTCCAGTAAATAGGTCTCCATAAAAGCTGACACGAAAGGTAAAAGCAATTGCTGATCATAAGGCTGGAGATGAGGGTCAGGTAAGTGCTACTGAGAAATAGCTTGGGTAAACCAAGAGACTGGAGAATGATGTCACTGCTTCTCTGACTTGTCAGCAAAGCTACCCGTTCCATGGAGATTGAATGCATCCTCTGCAGGGCAGACAGGGCACTATAGAGGGCTGCAAATGAGAAACCTGACTGCCGAGCATCTAGCACTCCTGAGCCATCATTGTACTGACTGCAACTTTTGTAAAGGTATCCACACACTCTTCAGCTACAAAAACTTAATGCAGAGTGACGACCCAAGGGTTCATAACCCTTCCTCGGCCTAAACTTTCTACTTTGCACTGGTCCCCATGCTGCTGCACTTACACAGAAGCTGCATGAGCATCCAAGGCATGCTTTTGCTTAGCAGCAGAGGTTCTCCAGTAGGGATGTTTTCCAATGTGCATGGTGCCTCCCCCCTCCTTGTGTCCATGAAGCTGAAGATGACGAGGCAGTGCGATGAGCTATGCTGAGGCAGGGGCTGAGCTCTCTGAGATTTAGCAGCATAGGAAATCAGGTTCATAAGATTAGTCTGAGTAAGTTCCCTGCACACTCACCAAAAAACCTTTGTGATGGAAATTTGGCTGCCTATCCAAGGAGATGAAATCAATCGAATTATCTGTGCTCATTCTCATCTCAACTGTGAAAACCTGAAAACAGAGCTACGAGCAACTCCCCTCTGGGACAAGCAGAACAACTTGAGATAGATTTATTGAGAGGAGTCATCTGAACAATTTCCCCTCCTTCAAATGAAGGAGTGACATTTTGCTGATTTGCACTTGTGTTTGTTTCACAGCTGCATTAGCAGTCATTGCCTGTCTAACACATGGGAACCAACAAAATACAGCTAAGCTCACATTTTGGAATCCAAGTTTCAGAAGGCAAAGAATAATCATCAAGGATTTTGCAGCAAGATTTTACGCGGTAGGATCAACCAACAGCTATAAAGAATTTAACTCAATCCAATTACCAGACTTTGCAAAGTAAAAAAAATTCTGAACAAATATGCCTCCTGGCGCTATGGCACCAAAAATTGATATCACCACAGAAATTAGGGCTGTAGATTTTCAAGCTTGCTTGTTCTGGGTGTCACTCAGTGCCTTCCATGTGAGGACACACTATTTATCAAGGTTCAGGACAGGATTTTTCGGTTTACATACACAACTGAGAAAATTCAACAAACATTTGACAAATTCCTAGGAACTAGGACAAGAAGGAGCTGTAAGAGCTGATCTAGTCTCTTTGCTGCCCCAAGGCAGGATCAGCCTTACCTGAACCATTCCTGAGAAAGTATGTTACCTTATGTGATAAAGATCCTACCAATTCCTCAAACAATTTCTTCCTTGAACAATCCTACAGCTAGAAACTTGAAACCAAACACTGCTGAATTTGCACACTGCACTATTAAAAAAAACCAGTGGTCAAAAACCTGACAAGCTCTGGGGCTTGTACTGTGCAGCAAGGGAAGAGAAATGGTCACTGGTGTAGGAATGACTAATGGACATATCTGCAAGCCACCCACAAGAAGAACAGATGTGCATAAATAAATATTTATGTAATTGTTTCAAGCTACATCAAGCTTTGTTTCTAACCTTTGGGTTTTCTGTCTTTATCCACCACAAGGTTTTCAACAGATCACATAAAATCTCACAGCTGACATTACAGTAAATAACTGTCTCTAGCTTTCAGATGTCATTGCTACTTTATCCCCCAACTCCCAGCTGCTGTCTGTACTTGTGGATATGCTAACGAACAGGAAACCTATTGCTGGCAAAGTGAGAACAGAGATCTATAGTTTAGCCTCCTAGCAACTATTATTCATGCAAGAGCCGAAATAATTATAATTTCTGCCACCTTAGCTGAGGTTGATGTCCTTCTTCAGCATTATAGCAGTTTTTATCAAGGATTTAACAGGAGTGTCATGCACTGATTCATCATTAATTATCTGGCCATTAAACAGAGAAAACAATTTTTAAATCCCAAACACAACCAAATCAAGCAGAGTTGTGGTGCAGTTCCGTCATTCATTAAAGGATCACAAATTGAGGTAGAGGATCATTAATACATTGTATTTAATTATACCATGTGCTTGTCACTTAGTGGCTCCTGTAGTTACAAAAAACAGATTGCTGATTAAAAGGAATAAATTTATAAATTTATGAGATTAGTCATATAATTGATTTTCATAGCATCTGACCATCTTTAAACAAGTAAAAACAGTCAGCAGCTGAAGTGCTTGGACAGGTTGTATTGTTCTACATCTTGCACTGGTTTGTACTAGTGTCAAAAATAAAAATAAGCAATGCTGCAATGTTTGAATCCCTGTCTACCCTAAGGAAATTGTTTAGGGCCCATGAAACACAAGCTTGCAGCTCGTGTCTTGGATAGTCATAGGGTTGAGCAGTCCAGACCATCCTTGTTTTCAGGTGTGGCATTTCATGCTTCACATACTGGCTTTTAAAATAACACAATGAAATTATCTTCTTAAGAGGATAGTTTACAAAGACATTGCAATGATTCTAATAAGCCAGCCCCATGCATTCAGACCAAATTCCTACTGCTCTCTCCCTACTCTTCCCTTCCACAGCCAATTCCCCCTACTATGTTACAGGCATATTGTGACATGGTGGACTGCCAAGACCTCGGGAGAAAACAGCAAAAGCTACTAGCCCCAAGTAAAGAAACACTGATGACTCACATGATATGAAGTTGGTGTTAAAATCAGTGCTTTGCAGTCACAATACTTCCTGTCATCTGCAGCTGCTGAGCATAGTAAGGCACCCTTCTTGAAAAGTGTCAGTCATGGGCTAATACAACATCTGCTAAACCCTCACTTACCTTCCTTGCATTAGCTCCCTGTAAAGCAGGGCTGAGCAGATCTCAAGGCAGCTCAAACTACGTACTCACCTGCATTTTTTCAGTGGCAATTGACTTAATGAAACCATAAACAGGACCAGTTTATTTTAAACACTTAAAACAAGCTGTCAGAAGCAGCAAAGTTTTGAAACACAGAAGGCACAAAGTACTCGGTTGTTTTTGAAATTATCTCAGCCCACCATGTTTTTTCTGTACTTCCCACTGCAGAGCTCTTAGCATTTTGCAGAGTTAAGTGGCTTGCCAGCAAAGATTCAAGGGCCTCAGTAACAATTCACTCACATCAATAAAGATCTTACCACCAACTTCAACAGGCTTTAGATCTGTGTCTTCTAGTGACTTTCTCCCGTACAATCCTCCCCACTGTAGTATCAGAGCTCTTTAAAAAATGCATTAAGCTGCACAAGTGGGTTCTTCACTTCTCTGTTCTTTTCCTGAGAGAAATAATGCAGTTGATTATTTTCACTGCTGTCTTGATTCACTTTGATTTTCTTTTTTTCTTTGTTAGACACACATGGCACTCTGCTTGAAATAACTGCTTCATTGTCAAGAAGCGTGCTTTGCACTAGGAGTGGAAAGCTGTGATGAGATGCCATTGTAGACTTCCATGTCATGGCCCTTTTAGGTTTAGAAATGCCATAGTAGGTGATGGGACAATCCCAGATATTTAAAATTATCCGTTAGCTATCCTTTTAGAGCACACAATGCCTAGAGAATAAGAATTGAGATCGTGATGGGCTCTTATGTGTTCTAGTGGAGAGCCAGAGAAAGGTCTGACATGCTCACGATAGGCTGAGTCTTCAGTAAGACTCAAATCCATTTTGTGACTTCACCAGTCATTGCAACAAAGATGTTTTACACGAACAGTCCCTGGTGTGGCTCAGTCCTTTCTGGTGCTGTCAGAATTCTCAGGAGCAATTTAAATCAATCAAAAAGGTTTTGCCTTAAGGATTTAGAATAAAAATATTATAACCAAACAAAATAACTGAGACTTAATAAAGTCAAATATATATAACCAGGAGATACGTTTTCCTGAACTATGGTGCTTATGCAAAGCAAGGAAAATTTTAAAAATTAACTTCTCAATGTATTTTTACCTTCAAAGTTCATGTTAATTTTACGTATACCATTCAAATAACTGGCTTGATCTCCATCTGTCTTTGGGACTGATCATGGTCACCTTTTTCTCTGCAAACCATTCTATCAGCTGAGACATTCTCAAAATCCCTCTGTTCATGTTCACAATCCTAGCAGTTGTAACTAAATACAGGAAGACATTCACAGGGGCTAAGAGGGGGAAGGCATTGTTTCCATCAAATTGTTCTGAAGCATTTAAAAAATCAGAACTTTTCACGTAACTTTAACTGCTTGTAGAATGTGACCATATTTTATCACTATCTGGACTGCTTAGCTTAAATTTGCATAGGTGGATAGGAAGGCACAGTATCAGACACAACTCAAAGTATTGGATATGTAAATAAAACATGGATGAGACTAATTATATAAGTAAGGAAACCCATGACTGAACAAGCATTCTCACTGCCTGGCTGCACCAGCAGCTGGCACTAAATTAAACTCTGCCTGTACAAAGCTCTGGCTGAAGATATACTTTGAAGATCAAGCACAAGATGAGCAGTTGTTTGCAAAGCAGAGAAAGACAGATAAAACCAATGTTTGAGGAGGCTTGCACTGGGCATGATAAGTCTTCAAACTGTTTGTAGGGACAGGGTCTACTATAGCCAGGAAAAAGTTACCTGCTCTTCAGCAGGTTGAATCCTACAATATGCATAAAGCACATGCATGGATGATCTCTCACTCTAGAAGCCAGTGGTGGATTGACTCTTGACAGCTCATGCTGGTTATTCTGGTTGGCTTTTCAATAGGTGTGGGCATGTTCACCATGATGCATTTTTCACCCTTGCCTCATCTAACCTGACACATCCACTTGAGTTGAAATCTGGCTAACAACAGACAGGGAGACCATAACCTGTGGGTAGAATGGTGGCTTTGGGCATAATCATCATCTGATATTTAAAAAAAGATAATTCCTAGTCTCAGCATAGCAGATGTCATTACAACTGCTTTAATGCGGCCATAAAACACAGACAAGCTTTGAAGGCTCATAATTCTTTCATAGAGATATTGTTTAAATATTTAATGCAAACATTAATGATATTCTAATCCTTTTGGAATATGTGAATTTGCACTCATTTGCATTAATTTTAACTTGCTGGCAGTTTCATTAAATCTCATTATAAAGATGCCATAGACAATGGCTTGTTGTCAGTGGGGATGTTTGTTAATTCTCACCACAATGCCTATGCCAACAACACTAGCAATTTAAAAGCAGCCTTTAGTGTGGTGAGATAAAGTTCATCAAAAAGGCTGATGTTGCCTTTTTAATAGGGAATGGGAATGCTTTCCTTTGCTTTTTTTTTTTTTTAATTATAAAATGCTGTTCAAGATCCCAACTCATTAGCCATGTCAGCCCCTCAGCACTTGGCTGACAACACAACATTGGAAGAACCAGGACCCTCCTCCTGACTGAAGGCAAAAGGTGGGCTGGGTCTCTCTGCTCAGTCATCTCAGCCCCTTCCCAGACTGAGGTGGGCCATCACCTACTGTGTTGTCCAGGCAGGAGAGGGTTGCTCTTCAGCAGCATACCACTCAGCCACCTTTACCACCCTAAAATACATGGGTATATGTGAGAGACTGAAAGAGTTAATGTCTGAAACATTGTGGTGGGGCAAGTTCTGCTTAAAGACAAACCCTGCACAGCAAGGAACCAAGGTGAAAAGCCCATCAGCTCAGACATCAGCAACAGGAGGGGGAGGGCGTGCTGGAGGGTGTGAAGCTCCCTGTTCTGATACAAAGATCAAAAAATGGCCATGTCTGCAGGGAAGGAGAAATTACTCCACAAACGAGCCCCAAGCCCAAAGGCTCACAAACTGCTCATTAGCCTGATGAGTTTGGGTGCCCACCTGAAGGAGGGGCAAGGATGATAAAAGGACACAAACTGAAGCCCCAGATGCACAAGCCTACTGGGGCTGGACCCCTCAGCTGACTGGACCAATGCTGGACCCAGGACCAGTGAAATCTTTCTCTCTCTCCCTTTTTCTCTCTGTCTTCTCTCTTTCCTTTTCATTTTCCACAATCCCTACACCTCATCCGTTTCAAGACATAAACCGTTGACCAAGTCTGAGACGAAGCATAGATCCAGCCACCCCTGGGCCCTTCTCTGAGGAGGAGTCTGGAAAGCAAGGGGGTCTGCTCTGAACTTTGTGACTCAACAGGAGGGATCTCCTTACTCCCTGAATTGATGCATATGGTTGCCATGCGTTACACGGTTTACAGAAATAATCTTATGCCAACTCCTGTTGTGAGAAATCCTGCCACCTACTACCACACCTTCCCAGTTCAGTTTGCTTCAGTCGTGAATAAACTTTAACTGATCGTTTGGTGTCATTTCACCTTAATTTGGCCCGAGAGAATTTCGAATTAAACACAACTTTCTAGTCTGTCCAGTCTGGGTTGTGAAAGTATCAATGCCAGAGAAAAAGTAGAATGCAAGTTAGGGGAAATCCCACAGGATTCTCCCCAGATAGTATTTCATTTTGTTTTAATCTCATTTTCTGAACAGCCAATATATTTGGTCTAGACAGATCTAGTGCCAATAAACTTGAGATGCCAGATGCTCCAGAATTCCCAAAGCCTCAGAAAAATTAATATGATGTAATTTTGAGGTGCTCTTTACTACTCTGGAATACTGGTTAAAACAGCCTGGACTGTCACCTAAAAGGAATTATATGCACACACTATAACTATGTTCTTACTCTGAAACACGTTCTTGAATCAAACAGGAAGTCCTGACAACTCAGCACAGCCACCTTCTCTGCTATAAGCATGCTGAAACATGGGACAGGATATGCTGCCTCTGACCAAGGCATGTGATTTTAATTCTGACATGTTGATTAGCTGCTTCTTGTGCTTTGAAGTTTTGGCAACTTACACTAGTGAATGCTGAAGTCTAATCCATCCAGTGAATGGGAACTAAGAAGAGGTAATGCTACATGGAAAAAAAAAAATCAAATTTACTCACTGAGAATATGATTTAGTTTATACTAGTGGATGAACAAGAAATACTCCTACACTTACAGCTGGACAGATTCAGTGGTTGCTGTTGGAAAGCACTGGGCAAAAGACAACCATTCCTGCATTTTCCCACCGTTATCTTTTTCAAAGCCTAACTAATCTACTTTTGGCTTCCTAGGCTTCTAGGCAAAGTAAATAGTTTTGCTAAAAAACTTGACCTTTCATTAACATACATTCAAACCAGAAGTAACATCAGGGTGGTCACTTGAATGACATGACTGGCATTGAAAAGCTCATTTCTTCAACCTGATGCTGCTCTAACACATGGTAAAATAAGCTGGGCTTTCTGTGTGTGAACTCTCCCTGTTACATTACACAAGAGAGGTGGGAAAAATGCCTGCTTAACCTTTGTAAAAGCAGCAGTTCACCATGTGCAATTTGTTTTCATTTGCTGTCAGATGTCATTATCCAGAAACAAAAGTGAAGGGGTGGGGTGGGGAGGGACATTTTTGGGGTCTGGTAAGTTATCTACAGAAAGCTGGAACAAGAAATGGACTGTTCCCACAGCTTAGCAGGGGGCTGGCACAGTACCACACCACATGGTACACAAAGGTATTGCCTCTACCATTGAGTAATTATTTTTCACATTTTTATGGAACCTATTTTGACTCCAGATGATGGGAAATCCTTAAGCCATGGCATATGGAGTATGTTGCCATTATTGAAACATAGACCATCCTTTGCCAATCACCCATTTTATGCCACTGCATGTTTAGATGCAATACTTGATGGACAATGGTTTTCAGAGCCTGAGTAACAGAAACCTGTCACATAACAGACACAGAAGGAGGTGCTTATCAGAGAGGAAATCTACTTGCATGTGTGTGTGCATCTATTGCTTGTCTCTAAATAACCTTGATTTCCCCTATAGATCTCCGTATTAACTAAGCATGTTCCTCACCATGACAAATGCATCTGCCTAGCTATTCACTGGGACTTCCATTATCTGCAGTTATTCTTGTTCCATGGATATGCTCCAACTAAACAAGCATCAATGAATCAATAACTTTGTTTCTCAACTCCTCAAGCTTGGCTAGGAAGCAGTCTTCTGGGTGTGATTAGTGCATGGAGCCAAGTAGGGGAGGGACAGGATGCTGCTTTTAGCAGAAGGAGGTTGGGAGATTCACACATTGTGATACAGTTTGTCCTATAGAATCTCTCTCATGCATTAAGAGTATCTCCTAAACTTCTCATCTCCACCTGCAGGACGAAGGGGACTTTATTCTCTGGTGTGTGGTATTTTGGTGGCTTTGCTTTGTCATTGCACAGTGGCTCCAACAGCCCTGCCCTGTTAACATCCATAGCTGGAGAAATCAAGGAAAAGTATTAGAGGACAAATTGTTTTTCCAGACAGGGCCAAGAAAGATGATCATCTCCAGTGAAAAGGAAGGGGAAAAAAGGTCTCTTGAAATAGAAAAGACTGATGCTGTGTGCACTGGAAATATCCTAGGGTTTTACAGCAAGTAAGATCAACCAGAATAAAACCTCTGCTTCCTTAAAAGTGATTAGGAATGTAATCCTATCTTGCATTCATCTCCATCGCTCCAGAAAAATCACCTGACGTGTAGGTCAGTTATGCTCTATCCAGGGATGCTGTGGGTAGAGCACAGCACTGCAAGGCAAGAGTTCCAAGTCACACCTGATGCTGGCTCACTTGTGTGAACAGGTGAAGGCACTTGGTCCCTCTGTGCTTCAGGTGCCCTGACTGGCTGCACAGTGCAGGCCAACAAGTAACACAAAGTGCTCCGAGCTCTGCAGATTGAAGTGCAGCTGAGAATAAAACACTTGGTAATAGAAGAATATGTGCTGTAACAGCTTAATTGCTAAAAGAACAGTACATTAAATAGGTATATTAAAAATGAAAAATATTAAACCTTCCTCAGCAGCAGCAGCCTTTCCTCTGCCTTTTCCCCACCTCACTGCCTAGGTGTAATCATTTGCAAAAGGATTTCCTTTCAGAGGGATTGGATTTTATCTCTGCATAACATGCCTGGAGGGCTCATCTGGGCCATCAGCAGCATGTTCCCACATTGTCAAAGTCTCCAGCTCGATTCTGAGGTTTGGCATTACAGACAGCCTCTATGAGACTTTAGAATGTCTGTATATACCTATTAGGCATGGAAGGGTTTATATTAAGTGTCATAGATCAAACTCTAGCTTTGCCTTGCACTTAAGATTTGCCCAGACAGAGCCCATCTTAAAGATGCTTGAAACAAATTGCACAGGGTATTATAGGTTCTCAAACTCCACCCAGGAGAGGACAGCAGTATGCTATACCTCTTGACCCTTCTTTCTCCTGCCCCAGCCAGCTCTGCAGCACCCACCAAAGAGCCAGGCCACTGAGATACTAGCGAGCACTGCACCTCTAATGAGAGCACGGTGCCTCCCAGCACTCCTGGCTCATGCCCCCTCTTTGCCCTTGCTGTGCTTTCCAGTTGCACTTCCACACTCATACTTCTCTATTCAGCCCTAATTTGGTCCTTTATCTCCCACATGATCTTTACATTTGGATGCTATCATAATGACCTTTGACTGAATCTGTCTTAATAACATCAGTATGTCTCTAACAATTGTCTCCTTATATATGCAAGAACCTTCTGCTCTGGACCTTAATCATGAATAATAGGAACAATTTGCAAGACACAATGATAGTGAGTTATGAATCTTACAGCATAGAGCAGACACAGCTCTGCAAGATAAAGCCAATGAAAGGGGACAGATTGTCCATTTACTTATTTTTAAAGGTTTGTTTGCTCTGACAACACATAAGCAATGATCAAACACCTGTTTCAGGGACTAGCTTATTCATCACCTTATCTTCCCTTTTTGCTGTCTACTAGATATGGCTTTTTTACAGTACTTTAATCTGTTTATCAGGTTGAATTTATGTTAACAGAGAAATGTTTAACAGCAGGGTTAAAGAAGATTTGCTACCAGGTAATTTAGTATCTAGCATTACAAATGCAGTGTGTGAAGAATGTCAGTAGTGACAGAGAGAGGGGAGGAGATAGGATAACAAATTCAGAGGAAAAAATACATATTTTCAGCAGGTGAAATAGTAGCATTTTCCTTGCTTTCCTTGCTACTTGAAATAGTAGCATTGTTCTTTCTGTGATTCACAGAATGCAAAAATGAGCCTGCAAGCTGGCGTGCAAGTCTTCTTCCCATGGTCTACCAGAAGGGCTGTCTGGCAATCCACAAGGCCACTACAGACTTGAACTATCTCCAGATCAAAATGCTGGATGCCCATCCTTCCCACATGCTGGAGTCTTGCACAGATTCAGGAGTTGGAAATCTGCTTCTCCCCCCCAGCTCCCTCTGCCTCCAGCACAAGCCACTTACAAACAGCTCCCTCTGGCAATCTTTTAAGATATCTCCTAACCTTACCCTTTGCTTAGACCTGCTTTGCTGCTTCTCCTGTCCTGTTTTCATTTTCTCATAGGACTCCTTGCAGGCCTGGAACAGATATGTATAGCTGCCTTAATTGAACACTGTACTGTAATGGCAGATGACTCCCTAGGGTCCCCTCACCCACCTGCCATCTTCCTGATGTTACACTGCAATGTAAATAGTATGGCAGATTCTAGGTAAACAGAATATCAGCTGTGCACTTCCTGAGGTATGTTATCCATAGCCAGGTTTTTCAGACCTCCATTTAACAAAGCCAAGCAATTCTGATGGATCACATTTGCCTAATGAAGACGCCCCAAGAAGGCTTTATAACACAATCAGTGTCTTCTCTTGCAGATTCTGAGGCAAGTTTTACACACATCCTGTGCTGTATGAGTGAACGAGAAACACTTCTTAATTCTAATAAATGCATTTGCAAGCAGGTTAATTATTACAGGCACCCTTGAGAAGGTTGGTGAGAGCTGAAAACAAAATGTTTGTCCAGTTGCTGGGCTAATTTTGAAGAATAGGGAGGTGATATTCTGTTTCCTTCATTAATGAGCATCCACATCGGTAAAGGACCTGCCAGTCATAAAGACTATGTGCACAACTGCAAGTTGCAGAGAAGAGAGAAGGACCATTGGCTGCTCTGGAGGGACAGAAGATAAAAGTCCAGCAGGAAGAAGCTCCTGCAGTCCTGCAAAGTTCATCTGCAGATGGGATGTCTCTCTTTGTGGTGGGAGCATGCACAACATGATGGTGAACACCAAGGATCTCCCTGAGTAAAACTACCAAATAGTTGCAAAAGGTACAAAACAGGGGCATAAATAGCTACATTGAAATAGCCTTTTCTGCTGGCATACAGGCCCTTTTCTATAACTCCTGAAGGTACAAATGTGGCCATGGTAGAACAAGTGCATCTAAATACTTTTAGTCACAAAGGTAACCTCCCATGCTTAGTCATATGCCTTCTTGCGAAATACAGTTAATTTTAAGCAGCTGGCTCAAACTGATCTTATCCAGATATTTTTTTTTTCTGCTACGCTTTAGACTTCCTCTGCATTTGTCTCTCCTCTCTTCAATGTCTCTGAGTCTCTTCTTAAAGTTAGATGTCAGTTGAACTCTACTTTCTCAGCTAAATCTCTGTCTCTTTTTCATGGTCTCTCTATGATTTGATGGCCACATTTTGATTTCTGCTTTGTAGCGGACTCCTTGTGGACCCATGACTGGTTTGTATTGCAGCTATAATTTAACAGTACAGCACAATGGCAGTAACAGCAGACCTCCAGAGACTGGTGTAGAAATCAGCAAGATATTTTTTGAAGTCCTTTGCTCTGTAATTGAAGGGTTTTTTTCTGGCTATACCCCACACCTCTATTCTTGACAAGGGAATTTCTATCTCCTCAGGAAGGCACTTAGAAAATGAGGAAGAATATAAAATACCCAAGCTCTGTCTGGTTCTCCTGATGCAGTGATCAAATTTGAGGGATGCTATCTAACCACTTATCCCTGCAAATTGCTCAGAACAGTAGCAACTACCTTTAGGAAAATGAATTTTTCATCACTCTATTCTGCTAGTTTCACCGGAAAATCAATAAGGTCAATAGGAAAGCTTGTGCTGATTTTACAATTCAAGCCCCACTAAGGGTCCCTTGCTATCCTACTGTAAAGCAAAATACAAATCAAGAAGTCTCATCATGTTTTTAAAACACAAATTTACATAGACGTCTTCTCTCTGCTAAGCCTCTTGACAGCAATAAGAGCTGCAAAAAAAGCACAATAGTTTGTGTGTGTGTGCATGTCTGCAATTACTTTTTGGAAATTCAGAATCATTTGGAATAGCAAGAAACATCTCAAGGCTGGTTTTTAACCTCCAACACAGAACATGGTAGGATCAGGAGCCCAATTTGCACTGACACAAATCTGGAGTTCTTGCCCAGAGGTGGTGGCATAGACAGGATCAAGACTCAGCCTTTGATGATTACACAAGGAGCAGATCCAAGAACATTTTCTCATTCCCAGATGCATTCTGAAATTTTGCTGATGTCTTTGAGATGCTTTCAAGATGAAGACACCAGAGATGAATACTGTTGTTATTGTGGCAGATCGGGGGTTTTCAAACATTTGAATCATCCAGAAAGAAATCCCATTGAGATCCCACCAAAGTCAAGATGTAGCTGGCTGAATCATTAACCTGCTATATAAGGCATCTAACACTGAACAAGGTTGGCCATAAAATGTAGCTGTTCAGTGACTCTCTTACAAAGAAAAGCTGTTCAGTGAATGTCTTACTGTTTCGCTAATAGGCTCCCAAGCACTGCGTACAAGCAAAGCAATCAAGTCCAGCTTTGATACCAGACTGGCACAAGGCAGCCAAGACAAAGACTTTCCCACAGCAGCGATCAAACATTTCTTGTTTCCAAACACAACAGAGCCTGTGCTACATTAGAAAGCTTTAAGTGTTTTTCTTTTAATAACTGCAAGATACACAGAGAGCCTCTAAACTTTTTGCAAGTTCAGGAAAAAAGAATATGCACCTAAAGCTGTTTCTGGTTATCAGATTTTTTTTTTTTCCTGTGACTTTTAGCTTAAATATTAATATTTCTTTTTACACATAAAGTGCTTTACATTTCCTGCTCTACTGGAAGGCACAAAACCTTTGATAGAATGTACTGGCTTCAGCACAACTATTGTCTAATCAATGTCAGACAGCACGTCTGGGAGACAGCTTGTTTCACCACTGAAAAAATAACCCCCTTTCAGCTAAGGTCCTTTAGCTAAGCACCAAAAGCTGCAGTCCTAGGTTTCTGTAGCACACTAAGAGACAAGATTTTTAGCTGATATAAGTTAATAGATCCTGTCCCAGCTTTGCGTCAAACTGCCAAGATCTATACTGACTTGGCTCTTATTTAAAAGGGTGGGAAATTTTCCACTTCTGTTTGGTATCTGGAATGAGGCCATACCTGCAAGCCATTGGCTTAGCTCGGGACAGCTAAAAGCTATCTTTCCTCATGGTAAAAAAAGAGCTTTTAACTCATTCTTGTGGAAGAGGGTTTTGGGGTTTGTTATTTTGGTTTTTGTTGGGGGGGGGGGGGGGGGTCTTTCTTTTTTACACTACTAGTTTTCCAAATGGCTGTTAATATACAAGTAATATCCAAAAGCCCTAACTAAGAGAGTAGGCTTGTTCAGAGATTAAATTACCTTCCCACAATAATCCAGTGAGTTTGACAGCATCAGGAGTGAGAACTGAGTCATCATCATAAGAGGCTTACTATTTAACCATCTTTCCCATCTTTAAACTTAGTCTTTTGGAAATAGGATTTCTCTTCTCACAGCCCAAAAGTCTCATTACAAGTATGAAATACATGCTAGGCTTACAACAAACATCTCTGACTCTCAACTTGCAAGATAGAAAGGGGTAGAAACCAGACTCACTTTTAAAAGTAAACCATAGCTTCCCCAGTCCACAAATCAGATCCCTGCAGCTCCCTTGAAAAAAATTCTAGTCAAAATAAGTTTAAGAACTACAGAAAGGGAATTCAGCCACCAAAGACATATCAAAATCCTGCAAGCTATTGAAACCCAAATGCCAAAGAATTAACTCTGGGCATAGCTTTGGACATAGCTCTGGACTTGTTACTTCTTTCTCTTATTTCTACTAATTTATATTTATACACCCACAAAAATTGTAATGAATATTGCATGTTGATTTCTATTGGTGTGCCAATAGATCGATTCCACCTAAAGGTAATTAGTCAGTTTTGTTAATATTAACCTTCTAGGTCAAAGCCTAGAATATTGCTGACTGAATGTATTTCATATTATGAGTAGCTGTGGCCTTGGGCCAGTTGGACAAGTTTATGAAGGGCCTACTTAGACATGGTACTGAAGCAAGATTCCTTTTCTTTTTGCAATTGGAGAATAAATGTATCCTACTCATTGTGTTTGCATAGGTCTAAATTGAGAAGCATTTATGGCCTTTGTAAACAAGAAACAGAAAAATCAAACATGCTCCAGGATTCCGGAGAAACATTTTTCTTATTTTATCACACTTTAATAATGTGGAAAAAATGGATTCGTTCTAAATACAGAAAGTGCTGATTCCATTCACACTACATCATTTGAGTGGGAAAATTAGATTTAATTTAACAGAAGAAGTTGCAGAAAGAGAGAAAGTTCATAACAAATAACTCAGTGCAAGAAATAGTAATTAAACGATTTTAGAGTAACATTTGCTCTGGGTATTTTCTGTGAAGGAAAATTAGTTGTTGATGAAGACTGAAATACATCATTTAATCAGAGTAACTTCAGATAACTTCTTTCTGTACAGAGGATCTCCAGTTAAATACACATTTAACATCTTCTGTATTGAATTGCCCTATGTCTCTGGGGAGACCGTATAGTGGCCTTCCAGTATCTAAAGGGGGCCTACAGGAAAGGTGGGGAGAGCGAAGGAAAAAAAGTCAGAACTTTTAATGAGACAGAAACTTTTAGAGAACTCGTCTTGGTAAAAGTTGTGAGTGCTTCTGACTAAAGCAGAATGGGCTCAATATTGCACAAACATATGCATTACTCCCTTTTGGAAAGCTCAGCAGAGTCCCTCGGTTACCCATGGAGGTATGTGCTGAAATTAATCTTGAGTCCATAGCTTCTTTCCCTACATAGGAAATTATCTTATGGCATGCACACAAACAATCACTGTTTAGGGTACAGTTTTCCTTAGGCTTCCTACCCTTTCTGTGGAAGAAGAGAAGGTTGCATTTCTTTTTCTTTTTTTTTTAATCTCTGTAGTGCTTATTTCCAAGAAAAGAAATCAGTGAGAAATATAGTTCTCAAACTTATGCATAATCACTTCCAGTTTCTTATGCTTGTGACAAAGATACAAATTTCACTAACCTGAGTTTCTAACATACATAAAACATTCAGTCCCATCAGGCTACTTCAGGTCTTTTAATTTCCTAGGTGCAATAGACTGGTAAGTATTAATAATAATACCTAACAAAGGGAACAAGAAGAGATTAGTTATTACAATTCTGTGACAGTAGTCTATTCCCTGTCTTTAAAGAAGGCAGAAAATGCAGAGAAAATTACTAATTTTTTTCCAACAAAAGATTTTTAAAAACTGATAGATTAGATCAACTGGTTGGGAGAGAAGAGTGTGCAGCTATTGTAAAAACATCTCCCTGACACTGTAAAGATAACGTCATGGAAACTCCTGGGAAGGAATGAACAAGCCTTGGCTTTGAACAATGCCAAAAACCACTGCTATTCCTTATGTAATTCCAAAAGGGAAAGTCAGGTGAGTAGATGGAGCAAAGCAGAAAATGGCATTGGGGAAAAAAATGGCCAGGACAAAAAAGCCTTCCTGAAAAATGAGTAAAGAGCCTGAAAGGCTCCATTTTTCTGTGCGGCTATAAATTCATAGATTCTTAAGGCCAGAAAAGATCATTCTGACCACTTCCTCTGATCTGCTGCATACTTCAGGCTGCTTAAATCCATCCTGCAATTCCAGCATCAATGCCATAATTCCTGATGGAAGGAAAACACATTTTTCAGGCACTAGGTTTCCATGTAATGATTTCACATAACTGAAAATCATCCTCATACAGGATGAGTTTGCAGTTTGCGTAGCTTATATTACAGCCTCTTCACCCCACTTCTTCCTTTGTGAACATAATAGACCCCTCGACTATCAGAAATCTCCTTCCATGCATGCTTACAGAACACTTCTTCCTATTCCAGTCACTCCCCAAAATAGGCTGACCTTCAGCCACTGGGTCACAGTGTGTTGGGGTCTGGCCAGCTGTGCAGCTGGGCTATAAAGAATTTGTCCTTTAGGAGATCTGCTTCAGAAATAATCTCTTAAAGGAGAGGCAGGTGCAACACAAAACAGAAAATCAATTACTAATACAGGACTAGTACTAATACAATGAATGCTGCAATACATGCAGTCCAGAACATCACATGGGCAAGGAGACCAAATGACAGAAAAAGAGCAGAAACCTGAAACAGTGCAGGTATAGTAATGACTTTGGAGATCCAGCTCAAACTCTAACTTGGTAAAAGCCACACAAATGTGTTTCATATACCAGAGATTGAACAGATGCCTGGTATCAAGGTCAGTGCCAAAGATGGAGAGAGCAATGACGTGACAGATGTAGGCCTGTAAGAACTACAGAGGGTGGACAGATAAGGCTCACAAAGCCAAGGAAATAACAATCTTTTATATTTTTTGAACTACCTAGGCCTTCTGGTTGTTCAATCCACCATGTTCATTTGAAGGGCAAGAACAATAACTCCAAAAAAACCCAACCTCTCTCTGCAATGGCATCCAGACCATCTTTGTGTCCTGTCACTTCCACCATCAGAGAGCCAGATGCCTCACCTAGCACTTAGATGTGAGCACGACCATGAGTTTTCACACTTTTACCCTTCCGATTGTCTCCTCCATCCCACTGGAGGGAGAAAATGAGCGAGGGGTTGTGTGGGGTTTAGCTCCCTATGGGGGTTAAACCATGACAATAATTCAGACATGAACATAGAAAAATAGGCTGCTGTATATAATGGTGAGATATAGAATCCTTCCTTTCTCACAACTTTTATCCTTCTTACATACTTCTACTACCAGATTTTGGCTTGGTCACCTATTTATCGTGACAGTAACTAATCTGTGGAAAAACATCAGCTTTAATCATTTTTTCCATACTATGTGATTATACAATTAGGCATAATATTTATGTCAGCCAGAATATCATAGCCAATCATCCCATATTTCAGCTGAGTGCCCTACCTACACACCATTGGATATGTCCCAGGGTCTCCCCTATTTCTTCCAGCTCATCACTTTTTCCCTCAAAACTGGAACTTTTCATATGAAATGACTGAAACTGCTGAAAAAAACTGCTGACAGCTATGCCAAATCTTTGTGATTTGCATCTGTCCTGGTTTCAGCTGGAATAATTTTCTTCCTAGTATCTAGTATAGTGCTGTGTTTTGGATTTAGGATGAGAATAATGTTGATAACACACCAATGGTTTAGTTGTTGCTAAGCAGAGTTTGTACTAAGTCAAGGACTTGGCTTCTCATACTGCCCTGCCAGCAGAGGCTGGGAGTACACAGGAAGCTCAGAGGGGACACAGCAAGGACAGCTGACCCAAACAAGCCAAAGGGGTATTCCATACCATATTACATCACGCCCAGCATGTAAACCGGGGAAGTTGGCCAGGGGCCACTGCAGGTCAGGGAGTACATCGGTCAGTGGGTGGTGAGCAACTACATTGTGCTACACTTGTTTTGTACATTCTATTATTATTATTATTTTCCCTTCCTTTTCTGTTCTCTTAAACTATCTTTATCTCAACCCTTAAGTTTTACTTCCCACACACCCCAATTCTCTCCCCCATCCCACTGCGAGGGGGGAAGTGAGCGAGCAGCTGTGTGGTGCTTAGTTGCTGGCTGGGGTTAAACCATGACAGTGTCTTGTCTGGTAAATATACCATAGAAGAAAGCATTATCTAGAGCTACCCTTGTGTTTAGCACTGGAGTTTCAAAGCCATGTGTTCCATATCAAGTGCCAGCAATCAGTGAGTTAATGCAAAGAGGAAGAGTTCTCTGCAGACTCACTCACAATTGCATCAGAGAAAAGCACTCTAGGAATTACAGACTGAGCTGCATGAATTATATCTGATTTCCAAAATAACACAAGTATTCTTGGCACACAAGGAGCTGGGGTAAGGGCTCAGAACAATGCTCTAATACCATTAACTAGGAGCCAGCAGACTTCCCTCAGGGATCTTTTGACTGCTGGATCTTTCTGCTTTTATCTTTCCTTTCCTGGCAACAGCAGAATGTTACCCAATTGTGGAGGATGTTGATCAGGAGTTAAGGAGTTAAACAGCCCAGGAAAGCCTCTGAATTTATGCTGCAGCTCAAACACATTTTCCCAGGACAACGAGGGAGCTAAGCACATTTACACAATTGGGGTTTTTTTAATACTTTTTAGAGGAATCATAACCAGTTAAATACCTAGGGTATTAATGCTTTAAAAATGATTTAATATAAATATAACAGGAGATAAAATCCAGTTGGTCTCCAGGACTATGAAGTTGGAGGTTATGGAGTCTCATTTAACAGAATAGCTCTATACAGGTGTTTACTTTGACAGCACATTTAGAGGAGATTAAAAAGTGTCATATAATGGAATTTCATGGTCCAGATCCTGAAGAGGTATACAGTGACCCAGATCTGCTAAAGGCCATAGTACTTTATTAACTTACAGTAGTACTTAGGCATTTCATCCAGTATCTCCATAAGAATGAACTGAGTTTATACAGTTAGCTGTTTTCCCATATTTCCCCTCAAAACAAGGTGAGAGACAGGAAGTTTTGGTAACCCCTCTGGACAGTTGAAAACAGATTGTTCAGATCTTCTGTTCTAAGAGACACAGGCTATGTGCTAGAAATGAAACAAAACTCCCCATACCCTGAAATCATCCCTTACTTTGCATTCT
The DNA here is from genome assembly GCF_964188355.1 of Buteo buteo. NCBI lineage: Eukaryota > Metazoa > Chordata > Aves > Accipitriformes > Accipitridae > Buteo > Buteo buteo. The sequence goes on along the minus strand of NC_134179.1, from coordinate 6,487,125 downwards.
CATTTTCACCTAAATACAGAAAAGGAAAAAAAAATAATACCGCATTGGTGGGGAGAATCTGCCAATCATTCCAATGACTGCATATCTGACACAGACTAGATTTCCCCTTTCTTTGGTCAAATCTCCTTCAGACCTCTCCTGCTAGAGTCACACCAGAGCCACAGCATTATCCTTTCTAGCCTCAGAAAACCATTTATTTTTTGAGCTCAGACAATTAAGATAATTTTTTTTTCTAGAGGCTGTCAGACTATCATAGTTCAGGCCATACCATGGTACACCAACAGGATATGAATGTCTGCTTAATTTTAAGTTCCTGGTTAGCTTCAGAGATGGTACCCTTTTTACCAGTTCTCCTCAGCAGATTTCCTCTTTTGTTCTGAAATTCAGTATAATTTGGGGATACATGATGATGATTCACACAGCCCACAAGTCCTCTGCAAAGAAGGCATTATTGGGCTATACCATCAGAGCAGAAACATGCTTGTTTAATCCATTGCTAGACCTACCTGAAGGATGAAAGGGTTTTTCTCTCTTTCTGGATACTTTATTGAACTGTAGCATTGCACAATTTCAGCTCCAGAAAGTGAGCAGTTCAGATCTCGGTGAGACAGCAACAGGGTAACATCCCCACTCAGATTCCAATTAATTTACTTGATGCGATTCAGATTGCAGCAATACCCATTTGTCCTGTTGGCATTCCTGAATGCCATTATTCTGTGATTTAGCCATTGCAAATGTGACTGCAGTGGAAGAAATGAAGACCCTTTCGTTTTGCCAGATCCTGTTGTTCATAATTTCACAGGGTGCACTAAGCCAGACACAATTTGGACTAGTCTTCTAGATTCCAAGTCACTCATAAAAGTGATAGATACAGTATTTACCTACAGCACTTCATCCTAATTACACAGAGATCCAAAACAGCCCTGAAAAGTGAAACAATCTTACATTGCCAAATTATCTGTCCCCACCAAGGACTGATCTGCCTTTATTATTCGGGGGCTTGGCCTGAACACAGACAGTGATTGTTTACTACTTTATTACAAAAAAGGATGTGAAAAAGAGAGGATGCAGACAAATACAGGTTATATCTATTTAGCCCAACTTTATGCTTTAAAACTGGTGATGTATCATTGGCACCCCGCATGATATCTGACTGTCCTGTTGTAGTATCCTGCAAGTGTCTCAGGCTGGCAGAAAATAGGATTGCTTTCTCATTTATCAGCTTAGAAGGCGAGATGTACAAACCTGAGTCCTCCTAACTATGCCTGCACTTGGCATCATCTGCTTTAATTTCTCTACTTTATCTCTTTTCTAGTTTTTTGGTTTGGGGTTTTTGGTTGGTTTTGGGGTTGGTTTTTTTTTTGTTTTTTTGTTTTTTGTTTTTTTGCAAGGGAGTGTAGAAGGTTGTATTTTCTCGGAAGCTGCTGAGTTCTGTCTTGCAGATGGCCCTTTCCTTCTTTTCAGTAAATACCATGTTGTTATATCCTGTGTCCTACCCATGACATGCAATTTAACCAGCAACACTGTCAGACTTGTTAGCAATGTGTCATGGCTACATTCACCTGCCTCAATTCCCTGGACACTTAACGTCTAAATAGAAATGATTCACCAGAACTCCATTCTGTTCCTGCTCCATGACATACACCAAATTTACCTACCATTGTGATAAGGACATGCTAAATGTGCTTATGCTTAACCGACACAATGGTTATGTGACCATGAAGTAAGTCATGAAAGAGAAGTGCCCTGTTCCCATTGCAGCACTATGCTTCTAACTGGAAGCTGATCCTCTGCTTTCATGGCACATTTCACCACATCTTTACACATAATGTCAATGGGATTTTGTCTTGGTTTCAGCTGGGATAGAGTTAATTATCTTGCTAGTAGCTGGTACAGTGCTATGTTTTTGAGCTAGGTATGGGAAGAATGTTAACACTGATGTTTTCAGTTGTTGCTTAGTAATGCTTAGTCTGAAGTCAGGGATTTTTCAGCTTCTGATGCCCAGCCAGCAAGAAAGCTGGAGAGGCACAAGAAGTTGGGAGGGGACACAGCCAGGGCAGCTGACCCAAACTGGCCAAAGAGGTATTCCATGCCATGTGACATCACGTCTAGTATATAAACTGGGAGGAGCGGGGGGCAGGGGGATCGCTGCTTGGGGACTAACTGGGCATCGATCAGCAGGTGGTGAGCAATTGCACTGTGCATCATCTGTACATTCCAATCCTTTTATCATTACTGTTGTCATTTTATTAGTGTTATCATTATCACTATTAGTTTCTTCTTTTCTGTTCTATTAAACCATTCTTATCTCAACACATGAGTTTTACTTCTTTTCCTGATTTTCTCCCCCATCCCACTGGGGCGGTGGGGGGCAGTGAGTGAGCAGCTGCGTGGTGCTTAGCTGCTGGCTGGGGTTAAACCACGACATATTTCCTTATTCCTTTGCTTACAGTCACTGGATGTTCATGGTCTGCCTTTTCACTGGGGAAGTAGCAGCACGAAATACCTGTGTGGGCTTGTGTGATGGGGACCACGTGACTGGCAGTTTCCAAGGCAGTTAACTGAAATGAGCCTGTCTCCTTAACAGTACACCTGTTTCTGTTGTGTTGTTAAAACTGAAGCAAGTGTCCCTATGATAATGGAGAATGCATCTGGTTACCATGGGAACTATAGGAGGTTACTCAGCCTGATTCAGATAGCATCTTCTGTGTTACAACAACAAGTGATATTTCAAATGAGCAGTAGATGAAAGCCTTAGTAACATGAGCCAAAGCTAGCAGAAGCCTCAAAAATAAATGCACATGCATCTTACAGTATGTCATGTAGTTGTGTTAGCACATCCTTGGAGAATCTCTTCCAGACATTTCCAAGTGTTTTGTCCATTTTGCCTTTGAATAAGCCCAGCACATCATCACTGTGTTCAGTGGATGCAGGGGGACCCTGCTTGCATCCAGCTATGTTTACATAACAGGATGATGAGAATGTGCTCTAGACCTCACTGGGGCAAGACTAGACTTAAAATGTTAGGAACAACAAAGTATAGCAAACTAGCACATTTGCAGGTGGCCTAACATTTCCCTGAGGCATGAGAGCACATTTTGAAAACAGAATGGAGTTGATGAGAAAAGCACCACCCTGCAGAAGCTACTCTGTGCCCTTTGTAATAACATGCCACTGCTTCCCACGGGGCTTTAAAATATGCATCAAAGCTAGCAGATGCTTAAATAGCAATGGGCAACTCAGCAAAACACAATAGTTTGGGCTTTGCAAGGGGGTGCAGGCATTGTTTCTCCTTTTTGCAAATAGCTCTTGATGAAGTAAAATGTGTTTAGAAATGCACATAACTTGGTTACCATGCATCTTTGCGACCTCATTTGATCCAGCTTAGGTCTAAGATTTAGAAAAAAAAATCTGGTTTCCTTTGCAGGTAAAGTGTCCTACCTGCTTTTGAAATTCGGTGTCTGACTGAGATCACTCTGCAGAGCCCCTGTGAACAGTATCCTGTAAGACTTTGCATTTTCAAGAATATCTTAATGAATTTCCTTTGTCGCTTGGTAGAAGGAACAGCAGTAGCTCACATTGCAGAGTGATCTGGGGCAGTGACACCCCACACCAGAGTGACAGTGTGTGCTGCAGCCACTGAAGCCAGAGCAGAGGTCCCACTTACCACAGCTCTCAGCATACAAAGCCTCATTTAGTCCTGCAAATCTACCTAACATGCAGAAGGAATGGTGGCATTTGGACTAATTAAATGGATTCTTAACACTGCTTCATTGTGGGTATTAAATATTTATATGCAGGGGCTGCAAGAAAAGAAGCCACACATGCTCAAACGCTCTGTAGAGAGAGAGGTGACATCAGAGTTAAATACGTGCTTACAACCACTGCTATAGCAATATGGTGAAATCCACCATTGCTTAGATAAGACAAGAGAAATGCTGCTGCTGCTGAGTATGCTAGAGAAGTGCACAGGTAGTACAGTACTGCGGTAGCTTAACAGAGAAACTGGAGACCAAAAGGAACAGCCAAGAGAGGAGGGATTTTCTTCCTTGTCCCTACTTCACCCTGGGAAAAAAAAAAATACTGAGTCAAGGTAAAAGACTCACATATAGGAATATCCATGCCATCTGCTTAGTTTGGGGACAGAATTCACCCCACCTGCTGCTCACAAGCAGCACAGCACAGCAAGAGAGACAGGGAGAGTAAGTGGGAAGGTGCATTTGCCTAGTGGGAAGGTGCTTTTGCCTAATGCCTCAGCCTCTGCACATTGCTGCAATATGCTGCATATCAGTGAAAAAATCTGATGTGATCAATTTTACTTCCTGTTACACTGGACCAGTGACAGAGAATCATTTACAAAGCTGGGCACTACAAGATTGAGCTTAGAGCTAAATCCTCAGCTAAGGATGTGTTTTGCTGCATAATTCTCACACCATTCAAAGGCCAGGGTTTATCTGCTCTGGCCTTTGCACTATAATTTTTATTAGTACCAATATAGACTTACAATTCCTTGCAGTGTTCATCACCCAAGTCAAAATAAAAGCAAAAGACCCTAATGAGCTGCTAAACTTACCAAATGGAAAAGAAGCTTACAAAAAGTAACATGTAGTGAGCACAATTTTAAAATACAGTTTTTAGGTTAAGTCTAAAAGGAAAAGAGGCCCACCCACAGGTTTGGAAGTTCCAGGCTGCTGTGATTTCTTCCAAACATCTTGATCTCCTGTTCCCATCTGACTAAAGCATTTATGGATATTGATATTTATTACTGAGCACTAATACTATAGCAGCACAAACACCTATCCAGTCAGAGACCAAAGCAGTGGCTGTTTTGATAAGCAGAATATGCCACAGGTTTCAAGAGGTTCCCAGCTCTGGGCTTTTACTATGGAGTCTTCCTTTGGCTCCTCCTTTATTCACTTTGCCAGGAGAAGTGTGTGCCAAACACTCAGCTTTCCAAATTCCTTACACAGGAAAAGAATTCCCCCCCCACCCCCCCTTTTGAGTTTGGGAGATATTCTCACCAGTCTGCTTTTGTGCATGCAAATAAGACATCCCACCATTCAATCATGTGGCAGTCTGTTTCACAACTGCCCCAGCTCTGGTGGAACAGCTGGTACCTCAGGTGAGGAATCAGGCCATCAGAGCAGTGCTTGGCTCAGCACTGGCACAGCCCAGGGTGCTTGCAGCAGAACCAACACAGAGGCACAAGTGGGGGACTAGCTCACTGATGAAATGAACCAACAAGAAATTAAGGGCATTGCACACACAGCATCACACTGTGCTCAGATCTAGCCGGTCAGTCCTGCGCACATTCATATCAAGCTAACTCCTTTAACTCATTTATTTAAGCATCCCGATCACTCAGAAGTTATAAACAACATCCACTTCTCTTCTCCTCCCCATCTCCTGCACCACAACTATGTTAGAAGCTGCAAAACTAGAACACAACAATAGTAGGATTACTGAAATAACTCCCTATTTTCTTATATTTAATAGATAACACTGGGACTTTATTTAATTGTTTCTGCATTAATATGTCATTCCAAAACTCAGCTAGAAAATGGAAGGAAAAGCCTGGATTAGCATGCCTAGAGCAAGGTTGAATTTAACATGCTAGGGTAAGGGGAAAGAACAGACATAATATGAAAAATGTCATTTAGTCCCCCTTTTTTTCCAGGAACATCACACTAAGTGGTAGGCTGGCCCCCTTCCAGAGCTTGATGCATCAAGGGTCATGGTGGCTTCTGAACAGGCATAATTCTTTATGCTGTGCTTTCATAACTTGATTGTTAAAGTTAGTAGATTTACATCACATCAGAGCAGGGGATTCTAAACTGCTGACTACCAATTTATAGAGCATAGCATTTCTATATGCAGAGAGACACTCTGAAGTGCAGGCTTGGAAATATTGAAGGTTTGCTTTTCCTTCTGGACCAACAAGTGTTATGGATCACAAGATACAGAGCAAAGAGATAGACACACCTGTAGGAGATGTAACATTTTGGGAAGGCAGAGAATGAGGGATTGAGAGGTTAAGCCTCTGGGAGGCTCTACAAAGCCCCAGTGTCTGGTACCTACAATACAAACACAGTGTTTGCCTCGAAAAGGGGTTTCTTTCTGACCTCCCTGCTAGGCTCTCAGATGGCCCTGGACCCCTGTCACAGCTTGTCTCTTTCCTCTGAAACAGCAGGGATCTCCATTTCAGAGTCCCTCTTCCCTAGTCTTTATCACACATGCTTACAATTACATGTCTGCACAACCAAATGTAGGCAGCCAGAGGCACACCTGTTTCATTGGTGCTGTGTCTTCTCTCTGTTATAGACACCCCTGATTAGGTTAGCGGCAGCACACTAGCTTTTGCTGTGCTTGTGCCCCATTTTTCTGTGCAGACAGTTCATGCCACAAAACTAACCCCTTCCTGGTCTGAGATAGTGCAGAATTAGGAGGCCCTCAGACAGGCTGTGAGACACAGAGGCTTTGAAGATGGTCCAGAATAAGGGGCTAGATATGTCTGCAGGAGGCCACCTCCGTACCTTCCTGTTCAAATGGGTCTTATATAGAATCTGAAACTTTGAGATGTTCCCAGTTAAGACAATGCTCCCATCTTGATATGGGCATCATTTTTCCTACTGTTTAGATCAGAAATGCATCTTGCCTGCTTTCTTACAAATCCTCTTGGTTATTTTAATCAGTGACAAAAAGGAGCTGATCAAATAGGGATGAGCACGAGTGTGTATATGGGACAGTGTGCCACTTTATGCATGAGACCTGAGCAGGTCTGCACATACCAGAACAGCCATCATAATGGCCTCTTTTCCTCCTTCCCATATGCTATCCTCTTCTCTGTCCTAGTTCTCTATCTCCAAATGGTCATTGCTAATGACTCATATTTTGCATCCTGCATTACCTGATAGTACACTAGCCTCACGATACTTCAATTTGTGCAATTACTGCTCCTAACAGGCAGCCAGAAAGGTCCGTGACTTGTGTGACTTCTTTGGTTAAACTGGTAATGATGCTATTGCATGTGCTAACTGACATTTGGGTGTCCTTCATGAGTGCTCCACATGAATTCTGAGTTTGGATCTCCAGCATCATTAGAAAGAATATCACCCTCATCAGCAACTCACTGCTAGCTGCTTCCATGCTGGTTTTGTCATTTGGACACAGGATACTTTCCTGTAGACTAGTTGTTAACATGTTGTGTTTGAGTATATACATTTCTTCCCCCCCTGCCTTTTATTCCTTTAGCTACTCCACAGAGTCTTGGAAGCAAGTGGCACTTTCACACATGGACACATGAAGGACACGTGTGATTCTGACTAAAGATACTTAAAATCAGATTTAGAAGCACCAGGAGGGCTGGGAAAGATCTTGGGAGGTCAGCTAATTCCTTGCTTCTCTCTTTAATCAAAAGGGCACAAAACTCTTTACCAAAAAAAAAAAAAAGAAAGAAAAATAAAAATCTAAGGACCGGTTAATCTCGGGACGGGGTAGGGGGTGGAAATCACAGCCCATCTTACACTGTTTTCCCCTACATTTGTTAGCACATATGGCTTGTTAGTTCTGCAAGCATTTTGGTGAGACTTTCTAGATGTTTTATGACCTCTCACAGATAAGACCATGCTGAGAAAATCCATTCTTGTCCATTTCCATCAGCAGTACCCAAACAATTTCTGAAAGTGTTTTGTCTACAGGTTTCTTACAAATCCTCAGGGGTGAAGATTTTGACATATCTCAAGTATTTGTCGGCCTGAGTAAAAGCAGAAAGTATTAAAGAATGCCCAAATTAAGGAAAAAAAAAAACCACAAAACCAAAAACCACAACATTTTTTGACCAAATGTACTGCTTCAGGTTGATCTAAAACACTTTTTTTTTTCCATTTTTGAAAACTGCTTTTCAGGTTGATCAAAGCAAAAAATTTTATCTGCTTTTTGGGGGAGGGTTGATCATATGAGTTTTTAAAATATTGCTCCCTAGTGAAGAACAAACCTGCCTAGCAATGTCAATCAACTTCTACCAAAAACCTATCCAGAAAAGCCCCATGTCTGCAGGAGCTGCTTCTAAGCTCCTCTTTGGGGATACAAGCTAATAATTTGGATCTTGGAGTTCTGCAGTCTTCCCGTTGCTTTGAAGTACCTCCATAACCTTCTGAGGGGTCCTAATCCTGCAGAGTGACAAACCTCAGCCATTTTCTACCTCCTGTCTTAAGTAAAACCTGGTTCTGCAAAACAGTGTGGAGTGCATCGCCTCGGCTGAGAGCAGCTCTCAGCAGCAGATGGTCAGGGAGATTTCCTCAGCTCTGCTATTTTTTAACATTCAGTAGCTGGTTTCCTAGGTCATAAAAAAAAAATTTCTTGTAAAACTGTCTCTCTCTTGCCAGTCCTCAGGCTTTGGCTAACAAAAGGGTCCTGGAGCTTGCCCCGGTTCTTGTCAACTGAGCACCTTGGAGCACTTTACTTAGTGCCAGGTTCCTCCATGTAAAAGTTATTTCAGGGACAGAACTATTGAAGTCCCTTTATCTAAAATGTCTGCTAAGTAGATGAGGTTGGATAAGGAGCATGCAAAATGGACCCATGCTTTGTTCTCAAAGATTCATACAGTGACTCCAGAGATGCTGTAAACTTCATTTAGATGCAGATTCACTGAGATATAGAGGCTCCTTGAGAAACTACTCTTTCCATGATCCCTTTCCAAAGGGAAAAGCATTGTGTCCATCATTATTAAACTCATTACTGCTTGCTGAGAGCATTTGGTGTTAGTTCATGACTGATTAAAATATTCAAATGATCAGGAACAATAAAAGAATGCATGTTTTCCCAGTGCCAAGACAGTCACACTGTGAACACAGTGACAATAGGACAATACATTTGTTGATTATGTAAACTATAATTCCTCTGAAAAAACTATGTGAAGAATAGGAGTAAATCCATGCTTCTAAATGAACCATGGGGAATACATTCTACAAGAAATCACCAGCTCAGAGCTTCTCTCAGGAACCAAGATGATTTTATAAAACAACAATAAAAATTATGGAAACAGAAAAGGCTATGATACATGACCCTTGCCCCGAGTGTTCTCTCTGCAACAAGAGCAACTGAAGAAATTCACTAAAACGCATCCACTTTTCTGCTATCCCTTTATCTGTCTTGCGCACCTCTATCTACCTTGTTATTTTAAAAATAATGATTTTGCACTCTTGGGAAGAGTTTATGGTTTAATTTATGCTCACCATCACATTGGCCTCAATCCTTGGTAAGACTTTCAAAGTGCAGGCATACCCTACAGTGGACTTCTTGCTGCTAGGAAATGCTTGTACAATTGGGAGAGACCCCCTGGGTCTTTAAGTCTAGTTCCCTTACCAGGAACACTCATCCAAAGCCACCCAAATACATACAAGCCTGTATTTTCCCATGTTTGCTGAGACTAACACCACTTAACCCTATAAATTCAAACATAGACACCTGCATTTCAAAACACAAACACCTCCCCACTCCCCCCCCCCCAAAAAAAAAAAAATCTTAAGGGTATTCAAGAAAGCAAAAAGCAACCCCTTTTTTTCTTTCACTTCTTTACTCACATAAAAGGTGAGGCTCTTATCTAGCTATTCCGGCAAATACCACACTTGGCTTGTCACCTGTACTACAAGGTAAACTATTTGCTCCTAGCCCTTCGTATCACATCTCTCTGTTGTTGCAGTGGAACACATAGAATGCAACAGGATCTTTCTACCTCAGCAGCAGTTTACCACAACTGTTTGCTTAACTGTTGTAAAGGGACATGAATTCTCTTTGGAAAAAAAATTATTAAAATATAGATATCTGGCTCCTTGTCTTAGGAATAACTGAGACAAGCTGCAGTTCTGAAGAAACTGCTGGGAAATCTTGCTTACTGGGAACAGGATGTTTTACTGCTTGTTCTTAACTAAAAACAAGAAAGGATGACACTCAATACTGTTATAAGTACTGTGATTTCTGCTCAAAACCACAGAGCATGCATGCTGTGAGTCTAGTATTGTACAGGCTTTAAAGAACAATTTCCAAAACTTAAAATGAATGGGAGCTTGGTGGCCATCTCTGTTTGGAAATGTTGATTTATAGGTGTTTCAGAGTAAGCTCCCTAACAGTGGAGCTATGAAGTACTTTGACTTACTTTGCACTGGTAATAATCACACCCTGGAGAGGCCAAGTATGGCCTCTGTGTTGGCCACACAGTGACTGCAAGGGAATTATCCTCCTCAGTCAACTGTGGAACAGGCCTATGTCCCTGCCACCCTGTTGCCAAAGAAGTAGCACCCTGATGGCAGTTTATGCTGAAATGGTAAATAAACCTCTTGCTGCCCATCCTCTATACTTGTAGGATTGGGAGCACTAATCACATCATCTCAATGATGAAGTCTGAGACCTCATGCTTTAACTCAAAACTTAAATCTGTTACAAAACCCCACTTTTCCTCCCAGCACTTCCCAGCTGGGGAAAGCAAAGCACAGTGCATCTCCAGTCCTGCTTCTTTTTGCTACTTTAGTCTAATAGTTCAAATGCCCTTTCATCCACTCCTCCCTCGCCACTTCTTCTTACACCCCTCTGCTTCGTGGGTGTTGCTTTCAAACTCTGCTGCCATGCAGCAGCCTTTGAAACTGCTCCTGAACTAGAGTTTCCTGCTCCTTCTGGCCACTGTCCTTCCCACCATGAGCTCCCCAAACACAAGAGCACATGCACTGGCTTCTCCCTTGCTCCCATTATTCTGTGGGAGGAGAGAAGTCTAACACCGTGAGGTAATTTGCTTGTCTTTCCTGTCTTTTAAATCAGAAGCTCTTCAGAGCAGAGAGAGTCTTTACTCTTATCCTGCACATCACTAAGAGCACCGTGGGCACATAATAGACAATAATTGTATCCCTTCATTTATCAGCAAGGTAGAAATGAGCTGATTTTCCTGTAATAACTATTCCTAGCCTGCTGTATGCAACACCAGCCCCATAGCTGCGTCTCTAGCCCCCTTTTCCAGCTGTAGCAAGACAGACAAGATAAACACCAGAGTGTAGGACACCTTTTTTCCTTCGGAGCATGCCACACTTTTCCTTTCCCAGCTTCAGAGCTCTTTGCAGTACATCTGCATTGCTGTACTGAAGAGTCAGAGTGCTTGTCCTAATGGAGAGGTCGGACTGAATAAGCAGGTAGTTGGCAGAGAATGGATCCACGCAAGATTTCCACATATCCACCAGTCAGGATATGGATCTGCTTTTATTTCTAAGTTTAGTGAACAACTCCGCAAAGTATTTCTAGAAAGATGGTTGATAGATGTTCTAGTGTAAGCATCTAAGTGGTATCTCATGGCTGGAGCACGGTACCACCCCCCATCAGGGAAGCCTTTCCTGTGTTCATAATCCTGATACACTAAGGATGCTGTAGAAGTTGAAGGAAGCACTGTGAAAACTAGTAGCAGAGGAGAACTAGCAGCACAATAAATTAACAGCTAGGGAAATGATAAAGAACTGGCTCCTCTAAGGCTTCTGACCTTAAATATTTTTTAATCTAACACATAGGGCTTAGTTTCTTCATTTTTCTATTTGCCTTCCTGTTTACCAGGTGGATTTCACCATTTAGGACTCAACTCGGAGTAAACAGAAGCACAAACCCTCACTGAGTGAAAGAGAAAAGAAATATACTTCTCTCTAGTTTTACTTGTACAGCCTGTATTTGCAGGAGAGCATTCTGTTGTTATCAACTTACGTTATATGCATAATCACACACATAAAACTTGCAGACCACTTTTTCTTTCTTTCTTCACACATTTTTAGCATTAGCCTTCAGCTTCCTGTGGCAAACCTAGTCTTTATAGCTCCTCTTTTGATCTCATCCTAACACCAAGATTTTCCATTAGAAGTCTCATCCTACTCTCGGTTCTTTCCTGCTTTATCTTTTCTAGTGGCTGTTATTTTTCCCCCGGTCTTTGCTTGCCACTTTCCTTATTTCATGTACCTGCCTTTGGTTCTCCTTGATATACAGGAATTTCATCTGGTACAAATAAAATTAGCTGCAAGAAGATGAAGAAGATTGAACTTTCAGTATTTCTAGTGGTGGAGAGAATCTAAGAAACAACTCCTCTCACATGCAAGATGTGTTGTGACAACTACGTACAATCAGAAAGGCGCTCACTTTCTACTAGCTCAAGATGGGCATCCTCAGCCTTTCCCTAAGATCTAGCCAATGGGAATGTCACCATCAATGTTGATGCTCTTTGAATATAGACTTTAATTTCCCTGTGTTTTATTCCTATATTCATCAAGTATTAGCATTAATACTTTCTTATCTAGATACTTATTATAATTGAGCTGCTCATGAGTTCCAAGGCTACACCAACCGTGTCTGAGAGAACAGTGGCTGAACATTGCCCCACGCTGTTAGCAGTGGAATTCCCCTCAGCCTAATGACTCCTTCCCTCAGAAAAGGGTAGGGCAGGGCTAAATCAGAGAAAATGTAGTATGAACTCGACTAGACAGAATTAACATGGAAAAGGGGGTGGTTTGAAATAAGGCAGAAAGCCACAAAGGCAAAATGGGGGGGGGGGGGGGGGGGGAGGACAACCCACCCTGCAGATGTACAATCCTGCATCTGACCATCCTGCTGCTCTGGTTTATTGAGGGCTTACTAAAGGCAGGAGTACTCCATGCAGAGAACAATTTTTCTACAACTATAAGCTGAATTTCATTAAATTAAAAATGCATAAAGTCTAAACCTTGTTTTCTTTCAATTTTAGTGTTCAGAGAAGTAGAAAGAATTGATACATCAGTAACAGCAGACTGGCGAGAGAAGAATTTATGACTACAGAAATGCTGAGGCACTGCAATAGAAAGAAACATTTAAGCCTTTCTATTAAAGTTACTCATATTAAAAAGTAATAGAAGTTTTAAGTTCTTCAAGGCTTTACTTATTTCATCAGAATGATACCAGTAAGTAGCAATTTGTCATAACCAGAGAGCTGAAACAATCATCCTGCCCTCAATGAGCAACTCTCTGAAACAGCATGTAAACATAAAGGTGGGGAGAGATGCAGCTGCTTTGTCTAGTCCATGCAGGAACATCTGCTTTGTGCAGCAGGACACAGTGCTCCCTTTTGGTCATCCTTCTGTGATTTCTCTCTGCCTCTCAACTGGTACAAAAAGGTTGGTTTTAACCTCTCTGAGGCTGCATGGATGTGGTGAATCCAGGTGAAAGTCTGCCTGCTGCCCAAGGTTTCTTAGCACTAGAAAATGAAAGACAGAAAACGTACCAGCGATGAGGGGGGCTGCTTTTTATTAGACAAATTAAATCTTTCAGTGCACCCAACAAATATCAACGATGAAGAGGCAAATCTGATAAACATGAATGATCTAGTCACCAAAAGGAAGAGAAATAGATTAGGCTGGACAGGGGCCAAGATAAAGCATGAGGGGATGGAATTAAGCTTGGGAAAACATTTGGAGTAGATGACACTGGAGCATGCTGATGAGCTACCTTGACATAGTATGTCCAGGACTAAATTATGGACTCTCTGGTTATGCTCCAAGAGTCACATTTATGCTTACAGAAACACTTCAAAAAGGTTTCTGTGGATGTAAAATTAGCAATTACACAGCCTGGACCTCAGCCTGAGTAGAAGAAAAGTGTTCAGAAAATAAAAGTGATCTGTGTCTTCAAATGAAATGTTAGGAAGAACAGTTATTGCCTGAGATGCTGAGGAAAGTTTACTGCAAACCTATCCTCAGAGATATAAATAAATGGGCCTAACAACCTTTCAACTCTCATTTCTATGCTCAGTCCCTTGCTGACCTGTTCCTGCTCCACTATAATAGCTTCAGTGTTAAAAAACTGCAAAAGAAGGAACTCTGGAATTGAGTTTCCCTAGCATCACAGCTAATGCTTTCCAAAGAGACATGTGCCATTTACTCTTTGGATGCCTCAGTGCCTTGACATTTGACATCATGAACATCATGACCAACACCATTTTCCTAGGGAGGACTGAGCTCTAAGTTTGGATGTATCAGAGAAATTCCATGTACCTTCTTATAGGAAGGATGGAAATAAGCAATGCCATAAATTAAGTTTATTTCTCCAAAAGGCTTATAAGTTGTCACATCTCAGCCAAAGCAACCCAGCAGCTCTTTCAAAAAGCTTTAGGTAGCTTGAGTATTCTCCAATTCTGATGCACACTAATAGACATTCTTTCCTATTTTGCTTGTGCTACACAATTGGTACACACAGGCAGTTCTGCAGATACAGGGTGAACCCTGAATGCTGAGAAGCAGAGGACGTTTTACTTCATCCAAGGTCAGAAATGCTGGAGAATTTTTCTTAATGCTGAGACATTACCGTTTGCCCTATTGATGCACTTGAAGTTGGACTTGTCAGCTCTAATTGATTTGCAGTCCTTTTGGTCAGAGGGTGAGCTAAACTTAAATACCAGAGAAGAAAGGTTAGTTCAATACCTTTCTCTGTTATGTCTTGTCTCTCACTGCTCAGAGAGAAAGGTGCTTCCTCAACTCATTTGCTTTACAACACTTTGCCACTCCTAATAAGTTTGAATCAGTTTTCACTTCATTTACTATATTTGTGTCAGAATGAACATGTTTCTCACAACGATATGGGGATTACCAACCCCTCTTTGATGAACGGATGAGCAGGAATAGACTAGTAACTCCTGAAACTGGCTTCTGAATAGGCCCAATCTCACTAGCATCTACTTCAACATTTGAACTTTTACTTTTAGCAGTTTCTATTCATTCAGCATTTCACCAAGCACACAGCCCATTAACTGTTGTCAGAAAAGTAAAATCAGCTAATATAGGAGAAAAGGAACAAGAAAATTAGCAAGGGCTTGCACAGCACCATTGCCACCTGATGTTGCAACTCCCTCAATTGCCTCTATTACAATGACTAGGATTACTCTAAACTTATTTGAGCTTTAAAATGCAATATCTGAATTGCTGTGATTCTTTCAATTTTACAATCCTTCCTAGATTCTTCCTATGTTACTTTTTACATCAATGTTTCCAGGTTCAAATACTTGCAAGAGGAAAAAAAGATCACTGAAATCATAGGATTTTTTTTCCTCTCACCTATTTTACAGTTCAGCATCTGTTCAGTCTATTGGCCTTCACTCAATCTTTGCTCCTTTTGGTCCTCCTCCCTCTTTTTGTTCTACTGTTTCTTCAGTTTATTCTTACAGATGTCAGATCCCATTTTCCTTGTTTTTACTCTTCAGTCTCTTGGGTTTTAGACAGATGGTGTTACAGATAACGTTACTGTCAGGTCTCCTTCTCAAGTCATTGCATGTGACTGTCTTTGGAGATAACAATCATAGGACTTGGAAGGAATTGGTAAGTCCAGTTAGGGCAAGGCATGATCTACTCTACACAAACCCTTCCTAAGGTATGTCCATGCAACCTCTGCTAAAATCCAATGCAAACCTATCAGTAAAGAGGCCAGTCCATGCAAGAATCACACAGCTCATCAGCTAGAGACTCTGTGCTTCTAGGCTGCTGAGCCCTGGTTGCAGAGCTTTTTGGGACTCAGTCCCCATAATGTTCACCCTTCTCACTGAAAAATAGCTTAGAAAACTGGGCTTCCCCATCTGTGCAAGTAGGACAAGTCTCCAGAGCAGGTGCTGCTCTCAAGACAACTCCTGCAAATTCCCATCATTGCCATGAAAACTGCACATCCATTCTATCTTGTCAAATGTTAATCACTTTCTTAAAGGATTGCTTTTTTACCACCCCCACAACTTTACACACTAAAAGCTCTTTTATGTAAAAATAAAATCTGGTTTTGCTTTTGGGTGGGTTTTGGCGGGGGGCAGCACTTAATATTCCATGCTCTGCTCTTCTTTCCCCACACAGCTAAGAATAGGATGGAGTCTCCTGTGGTCCCACAGAAAGTACCACACAAGCAACTGCTGAAAACAGACCCAGCAGTCCCAAGATGACAATCTGCAGAACAGCAAAGAAAATATGACACAAATGTACAGAGCTCTGGAAATGCACCTCCTCTCAAATGTTAACCTTTTCTCCCATCATGTAATTTTATCTCAGTCTTGCTTCCTTCTGCAAATACCCAGCTTTTCCTCATGCCACCCCATCACTACAATTCTAACTTGCAGACTTCTCTCCCATCACACTGCTATCCACGCCGCCATTCATCAGCTTATACCAGCTGGAGTAGAGCTTGCAACATTTTAGTGGTTGGTTCTTCAGGAGAGAGTTGTTGATAAGCTTTGCTTTACAAATACCTTGATTAAGAGCGATAACATTCAATCTGAAAGCATCTTACTTGACTCACAATTCATAAGCCTTGAAATGTTAGACTTTTTATTCTGGGCTGAGGTAATATGCATCACTGATTTTTACAGCGAGTCAGCAACACTATTTTTCAAGGCAACATAACTTTCGTCTTTCCTAATCAGTCCTATTAGATACTGCATTTTTATCTGCTTCTGTTACATCCAGGGAATTTGTTCCTTTTTTAGTTTGAACAAATCCCTGTGTCTGGAACTGTTTGTTTGAAAGACAGGGGCTCAGTAATGATGCAGCAGCCGTTTGCATTCTCTCTTCTTCAGTGCGGTTAATGACAGAGACTGTAAGAACAGTCAGAACTGGGCCCCTTTGTTTTCAAAAAGGTTTTTTTTTTCTTGTGTCCATCAGAAGATCTAAATTAATCTTTCCTCTTTAAGAATCAAAAATAGCTGTGATAGCCTTTCACAGTTCTTGCATCCTCCAAGTCTTTCAGTTACCCTTTTCTTATGTCACCTGTTCACAGCCTACCTCCATCTGGTTCTTTGGCAGGGGACTGAAGGTGTTGGTTCTGCTGGTAGGGCAATCTTTACTCATTAGCACTTCCCAGAGGCCAAAAGGGGTAGTTTACTTTGGGGAAATAATCCACACAACAGCAGTCCTAACTGAAGCAAGTGATATTTGAAAAGGAGAGATATTAGAGAGGAAAACAAAACCAAGTTTGCTCATCAGATCTGGATTTGAAAATTAAACTGGATTTGCTTTTTGTAGCTTACTTGACAAGAAAAGAGGAAGCACAAGAAGAGAGCTTCACCTTGTAAAAACAGTCCCAAACTCTTGTGTTCTCCCTTCATCAGCCTTATTACCAGCTCACCTTTCCTCTTGGGCTCTATGTTTTCTGGCCAGCTTATTGCCTGTGGAGCCTATTACAAGCTCTTTGGCACAAGACAGCAAGATGCTGTTAGTAGGCACAGAAAGGATGAACAGCCCTTGCTCAGAGAACTACTATCATCTCTTGTTTCCCAATTATTAGTGGGCAAGGCTGGCAAGTCCAAAAATAGTGATTTCTGTTGCTATCTGTGCCAGTCCATTTCTGACAAGAAAGTTACTCCCAGCAAGAGAAGTGGGTTCACATCTTTTTGCTGCTGACCATCAGTTCCCCTCTCTTCTGAGCACAAGAACAGGGTCCCCTAAGTATTTCAGCTACTGATTTCTTTTACCAAGAAATTAGAGACAGATCCTGAAAGTTCTGCCTCAGACCTCATCCACAGCAGGGGGCTAAGAGACGAATACACTCCTCTTGCACTCTCTGGGTGGTCAAACTGCATCTAAGTCATGCCTCTCATGAGGCTGAAGAGAACTGAACGCACAGAGGAAGGTGGCGACTGAATCTTTGAGGGGTCTGGACAGGAAGTAAAAGAGATTGATATAAAGTACAAAAACATCTACTCAAGCCTGGTATGACACCCCAATCTCGTGCTACTGATGGTGCCAGTCCCTCTCCTTTGCACTACAAATGTTTATATTGAACTGAAAGATTCAAGTGAATTTTGAACCTGGAAAATCAGAACATTCATCAGACTGCAGAAATCGACAAGCGAATTGGAGAAGCAGGATGCCAAAAACAGAATTAGCTCCAGGGATCAAGAGAGACAAACCCCACATTTAACATTTCACTCTAATAGCTGCAGAAGCTAATCTCTCTGCCTTTAGAGGAATGTTTATATCCCTGAGCTACAGAATTGTTTGTTCTGGAAGCAGCACCAGAATGTTTTGAAGTGAGGAAATGAAAAGGCAACAAATAAGTACGTTTGATTACAAAGCAAGACAGGGCTTGAGATGCTACGGAGACCAAAGGGCTTTAAAGGCACACAAATGGTTGCCTGCCAAAGGCTGAAGACATTGCCTAGTTGAGAGCACTGTGCATAGCACAGTACTTCCAAAAGCACCAGAGAGAACTCCCATTTGCAAAATTCAGGCTTTTCATTTCTGGACCCAAGTGTGACACCTGCCTCTCCCCACTGGGCTGCATCAACCCTTTGCTCCAGTATTAGATATCCGAGTTAGATGCTTAAAAAAAAGCCATAGGAATAGAGATGTTTGCTATGCAGTAAGAACCAGCTGCAATTTAGCTTAAGTATAGGCCCAATACAGAACATTCACAGCTTGATTTTTGCCGTCATAAGGGACAATATTTAAACCACACAGCCATGCCTTGGTACACGTGACCGCAGGGAATGGGAACATGTGAGCATGGTGTATGTCCTACCCTCCTGATAAACTAAACTACTCTCCTCCATGACATTAGGGGCAGAGATGGACACCTGGATCCATCTCATTTCTGCTCACACCATCCTTAGCACTGAGGCAGAGGCAGCACAGGAAGCATTTGCCTCAATTACTGTGCTGATACTTGCAGAGCAAGTGAGGAAGTCTGGAGCAGGTAGTGATGCTTAAAACAGCCATCCCCTCGGACTGCTCATATGCTGCACATCATGCATCATTCTTGGGCTTTTGCCAAGGCACTGCTGCTTAGCCCTAAACATCTCTAGATACATCTAGGTTTGTGAGGAAAGACAGGTCCTAGCTCAGCTTCTTTCCTTGGCAGCTTCTGTGCAATTTTAGTGATACACAAAAATGAAAAGTACACTTTTGGAATTATCAAAAATATTTGCCTCTTTTGGGTGTGCTGCCTCTGTTATGTTAATTGCTTCCCTCTCCATGCTTTATTTTAAGGTGAACATTAATTGATTTCTAACTGTAATCACAATTATGGCGTGTTATCCTGATTAATGGAGGACTTGATTAACACATAAGAAGGTGCAACTGTTTTCATTTTGGGAAGAGATGAAATATGTTTTTACACCACGGTTGAAGTGATAATTTCACTGTAGAATGCGGTGCTAATGCAAGGCAATTAATCATCTATTTCAGTAATTTATGGTAATAAGTTATTACTCATGGAACAGAACACACTTCTGTAGATTAAACTCAAGGCTGTAGGATATTACTTGCCGTTACCTACTACATGGTTTAGCTTTAGTGTACTTTACACAGCACTTGGAATTTCTGGATTGCAAAGCATCTTTATGCTCCAGCAAAACAGAGGCAGCAAGAAGCGTTGCTCAACTAAGACACAAGCAAAGCAAGGGACACAGAAGCAGACACCTCAGTTCCCTCTCTGATGGCCCAGATGCTAACTGAAAGCAAATAATCCTTGACCCACTTTACCCCTGTTTCCTGGTTAAGCAATTCACCCCGCTGCTCAGTTCCAGAATTGGCGAAGAGTTTCCCAATATCTGACAGAAATCTCAGTTGCTGCTGCCAAAGGCTCTTGCTGTACTCTAGCTAGCACAAATAGCAGCGTGTACTCATCTTTTTCCACTGCCTTTTATTTATCTGAATACCATCATCTTCTGCCCAGTCTCTAGACTAAGCAACTCCAATATCAGTGGTCCTGCATGAAAATCTCTTCAGTGGTCTCTGCAACACAGGAAACAGAACTGGTATTTATTGAGATCATTTGACTGCTGGAGCCCTGGTTTGGCTTGTAGTAGAGCACCACAGTGACAAAAGCTATCAGATTACAGCAATGCTGAAATGATTTACAGTCACTGCTGTTTCTGTGGGGTTTGTGCCAGTAACCTTGGAGGTAGAAGGGTCTAAAGCTCTATTCCTGACCCTTTCAGCTAAGTTATCTGCAATTAGTAGCAGGGAGTTTGATAGTAACAGGAAAGCACAAACCAGCGTTAGTAATGAAGGCATTTAGCAAGTTCAACGCTGCACAGAAAGAGGCACATAACACTGAAGTCTCACTGCTATCTTGAAAAACCATCAAGGGGCACAGGGTCAGCCAAAGGATTGGATGCATTTTTCAGAGCTTATGCTATATGATAGAACCACATTACTTGGAGATTCACCATTATTTGTATTTATTTATAGTGCTGCCCTTAACTGAAATCAAGGCAGAGCCTTGGGAAGACCTTCAAGACCACAGTCATTTTAAACCCAGCATTTTCCAAGGGTGCAATTTTAGAGTCAATCTTGGGAGCATTCTTATTTATTTTCCTCTTAGTAAACAGGACCTCAGAAAGGGAAGGCAAAGAAAAACAGCTCAAAGCCTTCATTATAAGGCAGCTGATTTTCAGAGGATAAAATTAGAATAGCTCTACACACCAAAAAGCCATGAAACAGCACCTGCTTTCATCTCACATCTGGTTATTTTGCCACCTAAACCAGGGGTGAGAGAGAAAATAGCAAAGGGCATGCTTAGAGCCTGGTAATCCACTGACACTAATAGATCTCATTTGACTAATTAATCTGCTCTGATTATTACCAGAGTTGGGAAAGAGAAATAGAGAGATAAAAAGAGATAAAAATATTATAGCAAATATTATAGCTAAGCCTAAAAATCCCAATCTGTAGTTCTCATGCATCCCATTGTGCCCCAACAGCAGTGGCTACCACTAGAGTAGTCCAACTTACCATTGAGTGATAACAGCATTGCCCACAGCATGTTGCTTGCTCAGTACAGATACCTAGTAGCATACTCCCAGCCCTGTCCACAGTTCAGGCTGTCCCAGCAGGCCTGAAAAACTATTCCTACTGTCAGTAGCCATATTCCTGAGCCAATGTCAGAAGAGCCTTTTTGACATGCTGCTAGATGCAAAGCAGAGCAAAATGAGGATAAATTATCTTCTCCCTGCTGCTATCATTTCATAGACAGCTTCATTAACTCAGCTCACCAGTGCAACCTTGACAGGGGGACTTAATATTGACTAGTGATTTTTAGGTTTTCCACTACAGTAGCATTTTGCACTCCAATCCGTAGTCCAGGCCTTCATGGTATGTATTGCTAGGTAACTCCTTTTCCTTTAACAAGTGGTACTTCTGCCAAGTGACTGAGTTTTAGGAAGATCAGAAGTATTTGCAAATTCAGCTCTATTTCATAATAAATGAGGAAAAGAGTGACATCGTTGGCCATCATGTCTGTCCCATAAATGATAAAACTGCTTTATTTGCCCTTATGTTGCCTAGGTATTGAAACCACATCAGAGAAAAAAAACAGGTAGTACAAATCACCACAGCTTATAAAATAAGCGGAAGCACATTGGGTTTTACTACAGGAAGACACAGCCCTTAGTATTTGAATGTGTTTTATTATTCATTCCTATTTGTGCAAAACTGTACAGTCATGTGACTGGGCCAGAGGACCAAGAAAAGGAATGCTTTCCATGCAGGATTTTCACAATGACTAAGTCGTGACATTCTGAGCCAGGAAAATAATCCCTGGAAAGAGGCTGATAAGGATACGCATGATTACCATGTAGAATCAGAGACCTTTATTACTAATGCTCTACTCAGAGTAATCATATTTACTTGGAGAAGAATGGCAGCTAAGCACAACACTAGGCAGCTGCAAGATGCCAGAAAAGTAGATAGAATTGTTCTGGCTCCATTCTTTACCACAAGAAAGGGCAGATCAATTTTTTCCTAGGTGTTTGTAGCATGGCTGCTGTGCCATGCGCGTGTTTGCATTGTGGTGATGGGCAATGGATATGCTTGAAAGGAAACAACAGGCAGGGAATAAATAAGAGAGCTAATTTTACAATGGGCACATCTGCTAAATAGCAGCTTTGAAGCCAGACTTCCTAATCACACTTTTATGGATTGGTACCAGAGCAAAATAAAACCTCAGTTCTGCCCGAACATAGAAAATAGGGCAGGGCCAGAGCAGTTTCTTTTCAGCTGTAATGCCTATTATTACATGTAGTCCTGTCTTTTCTGAGCTAACATCTCTTCTCAACCAAACTCTTTCCAAGAAGAAAATAGAGGGTTGTTGAAATAGAAACATTTGGTCCATTTCAAATTTCTATGGAAAAATTTGGAGATCGTTCAAATAAAAAGGTAGTATTCGGCTTCGATACATTCCAGTTTTTTCCATTTAGTTTTCTCCCCCTTCCCACTTTGTATGCAGACTTTTTATTGTAAAATACTTTAAAGTGTATTTATAGCTATTAAATAATACCTCTGCATTTGCTTCTTAATACATAAGGCTTCAACATTTCAATGAGGGGTTTTAGAAGGGAAGTAACACAGACTTCAGTACAGCAGAACAATTTGAATCTATTTTGTTCTGAGTCCACAGAGAAATAAATTTTTAAATTTGTATTTTCCATGGGAAATGTACTACCTCAGGACCCTCAGAGAAGTTGGGAAGTCAGTGCTGCAGGTGGATATGCAATCACAGTGCTAGACATATTACTTATTATTATCAGGCTGGACACAGCAGAGAGCCTACAGCACAGCAGCAGGGTCATGAGATTTATAACATGTCACTGAAGCTTCACAATAAAGGGGTTTTCTTTTCCTCTTTCTAAGGGGGTGTTGTTGTGGATAGAGAGAAATCCCTGCAGAGAAACACAGAAGGGCAGTACTAAAACAGGTAGGCTGTACAAGCAGCACTGAGGGCAGCTGAAGATTATTGTTTGTATTTTGGAGGTACCTAGACAATCAGCTATGAACCACAACCACATCATTGTACATGCTGTACAAACACCAAAGAAGAGAGACTTTCCTTGAGGTTTTTACAGTCTCATCTTTGATTTCTTTACCAATATCCATCTTAGTTTCTGAAGGCCTGGATTATACAAACATCAAGCACTAAAACATTAGAAGAAACTCCTTGAAACAAGGAGATTTGACTTAATATTCATCAGGTGTTTGTTGTTTGTTTAAGTAGGTGAACAGTTCTGTAATTCTGTAGTTCCTGAATTACACTTTTGATTCTTGTTCTTCAGAGTCTTAAGTATGCATTTAAAATATTTTCTCTGAAATAACTACTCAAAATGTAATTTACTGCTTTTTAATGAAAACTAAGAATTTCAACTCTTCAGAGGATTCTGGAAGCCTGAGCTCAGGAGCTGTTTGCATCCCCGAAAACTAAATCAAAATTAAAACCCATCTGAAATAGAAGGCATTTTTAGTGCCACCTTGACATCTCAATGGGTTGGGTAGAAACACCTGTTTGCTCCCACTCACAAACATAGCCATTAAAAGTACTTCCCCCCCCCGCCCCCCCCCCCCGAAGGAATTATAATTGTTCAGCCTTTCCGTCATGGCCAGTTGAGGCTCCATCCTTAGCGTTCTCAGCCTCCAACTTGAACTAGTATCTTGGCATTACTTGTTTGCTTAAGCTTACTCAAATGCTGAAGAACTGGCCTAAGCTAGCACAGTAGATGATAATCAGAGAGTTTGGAAAGCATTTGGAACATTGTAGAAAATTAATAATACTGATGAGAGAGAGCTATGACAACGAACAGGCATGTTGCTTACTCCAGCAAACATCAGAGACCTTATCACAACACTGCCCAATAGAACATGGGAAGCTACAGCTTGAGACTTCCAGCTCTACAAGACATTAAATAGGATTAGGAGAACCTCATCCTTCATCCTTTCTTAGTGTTCTAAGTGAAAAGGCATTTTCTGTGTTCCTAAAACATAGTCAGGTTAAGAGAGCTGTGTAGATACAAGCTCTCCAGATGAAACCATTTTCCATCGGGGCTATAAAGATGTCACTGGACTTTATTTGACTATCTATTGGAACCAAAGTGATGGACAGTCCTCAGGTCCCTCATTTCTGTGCTTTCTTGTTTAGTTGCAGGGATGTTTTTATGTATATCTATATATTTGCCTATATTTTCCCTACCCTCCAATGTGAGTAATTTCTGAAAGCCCACTAGGATGGCCCCAAGAAGGGCCACTGTTATTGTTTAAACAATTTACACGCTGCATCACCAGTCGTCTGTTGTTTTCCTCGTGATAATCAAATCAGTGAGTTACAAAGCTCGGTGGCAGTGAAAGACATATTTCAGTGCATCAGAGGCTGCACTGTCAATGCCTCTTAGTGACCTGCAGAAGAAATCACTTTCATTTTCTTGCCAGGGAACCTAGATACAAACAAAACTGATTTTTGCCCTGGCTACACCAGTGCAAAGCAAGTCAAACTCCACTTAGAAAAAGTAAGGTCATACTGCAGGGAAAAAGAAAGAGAAGAACTGCTCATAACATTCCCAACTACTACTTTTAAATTACAGCTAGTTTTGTGTCTGTGTCTGCTGCTGCTGTGGGCTTTATGAACACAAGTCAGCAATTTTGAGGGAAAAGAGACTGTCAGATCATTTAAGCTGACCTCTCGTCTAACACAGGGCAAATAATTCCTTCTAGTTACTTCTTTATAGAACCTGAAAAATTGTGTTGGACCAGAGCAGATCTTCCTGTAAGGCACCCAGTCTCAAAGTGATGACTTCAAGAGATCACTTTCCTCTGGCAGTTTCGTTTAAATCATTTACCACTCTTGCTGATTGTGTTAATAACAAAATAAATAATAAAACTTTCTATTCTCATATTTCCTTCCTTTTGAAGGGCTCATGGTCTTTGCAGAGATCTATATATGAAGCAGCAGTCCCCTCCTCACTTAAGCAGTAGATACAAGCTCTTCCTGTTGATGGCAACAATAGGAGGTTGCAGTGTAAAAGCTGCCATGGTTTGATGGGCACTAGTGGCTGGAATCCTTCATGTGTATGAAACTATTTTTATCATTAGTCCCAAAGATAGCACCCTGGAATGCATAGTATTATGAACTCACTAACAATATCACAGCATGAGCTTGTTAAACACAACTGAATCCTGATTACGCAATTGTAAAGAGGAAGGGTGATTACTCCAAAGCTAAAAGCTTCCAAGGGGATGCAAAAAAGTTAATGCCACACAGAACTGCTTTCCCTTTCATCTTCTTTCCTTTAAATTAGTTTGCGTTCTCTGTATCAAAGCGTAGCAGCTTCACACTTCTGGCCACTTCTCAACGAGAACTGAGGTAGAGGGAGAAAAATAATAAAGAGTTTGCTATTCTAATTGCTCTAACTTCCAGGAAAACTGACTGGATCTGTTTTTTCATTGCCAGCCCTGTTGGTACATCTATGTTTGTCAGCAAGCATGAAAGCAGGCTAGATCCTGGCATGCCATCAGGATGGGAGACAGGTGTCAGTTCAAACTAACTCATCCAAATGGGATCCATCCCTGCTCAGCTCTTTTTCATTATCTTCCCAGCACTACGCAAAGTAAAGTGCATAAGAAAGGGCTATGCTGCATGAGTACCATCACAGCAAGAGGTGTTCCATCAGTCATCCTTGTCCCCTGAAACTAGAGGCAAAAAACACTTCACCTGCCAAGTATATGTCAACTGACTTTTTGTCTCTTGATAGGTTTTGAAGTAGTGACACCCCTTATCCATTACACTTGTGTCACTAGCCATTTTCTGCTAGTGAGGCTGTGGAATTGAATTTACCCTTCAACTCTGCACTCCCACAGCTGGAAAGTATAACAGGGTAAAGCAGAAAACAGACTTGCATGTCACTACATTAAACATCAGTCTGACTGGTGGACTAGCTTGTAAGCTTGTACTTGTAAGCACATGCACTGGGAAGCCTGAGTTATAATTTTACCACCTGGGAAGTGCCTTGGTCAGCCTTTCTGTTATCTTGCCTTGCAGTACAAATCATGAAAGTAGATCCTCAAACTGATAGTTTTTGTCACAAAAAAGACTAATACTGCCTTCAGTGCACGCTTTTCCCTCTCTCTCTCATGTCTGTTAAGTTACAGTAGATTTGGTCACAGACTGCATAAGGTGGAAAGAAATGCATCTTGGGAACTGCCTTTCTATTGCAAAGGTAGTGTCTTGCAGAATGGACAGGTAGTTCCATTCAAAATCCTGGATCTTTGCTTCCTCAAGAAAACAGAAAGCTTTTATTCCCTTAGCTAGTTTTCTGAGCTCAGAATCACAGAATTGTTGAGGCTGGAGGCACCTCTGGAGATCATCTTGTCCAACCCCTCCACTCAAGCAGGGCCACCTAGAGACAGTTGGCCAGGATCATGTCCAGACAGCTTTCAAATATTTCTGAGGATGAAGACTCTACAACATCTCTGGGCAACCAGTTCCAGTGCTAACTCACCCTCACAGTAAAAAAAAAAAAAAAAAAACAAACAAAAAAAAAACACAAGCAAAAACAAACAAAAAAACCCCCACAACTTCCTGATGTTCAGACATAATCCCCTGTGTTTCAGGCTGTGCCCATTGCCTCTTGTCCTGCCACTGGACACCATCAAAATGGTCTCTCATCTTTAATTGCTCAGCAAGGAAAGAAACATACAAAGGTACATCTGAACTCCAAGTAGCAGATGAGAGATCACCAGACATCCCTTTCAACCAGTCACCTGGCACCCTGATCTCCTATCCTACCTGTTCTTACTCAACCTATCTGTCTATATATATCATGAAATATATATGTATATACAATATACGCTGTATACACACACACAACATCTAGCACAGTGGGAGGCTGGTCTTGGAGTTTCTATACAGCTGTGGTAGCACAGGAAATATCCTAATAATTACTAAAACTTCTATTTTCTGTCCTTCTTAAGCATATAATACATAACATGTGGCAGGAAAATAGACTCTTATTTTAACTGGCAAATATGGAAAAATCATAAGGCTGTCCTAAAAGACAGAGGAAATGGATTTTAAATTATATTAATCCTTGAAAGCATCTACCATCTGTGCTCTGAGACCTGCTCTCTCTCGAAGATTTAGCAGGGCAGAGCTCAGCTGGTCACATCCCAGCAGCTTCTCTGAGGTGCCTGTGCTAGCAGGTGCAAATTTGGTGGTGGAAACCTTCCGCTTGCAGCACAAGAGCCAAGACTCCCAGTGTAAGGGGAAGCATAGGGCCAACACTTAGGCCCAGGACATTTCTACCCTCATCAAAAGATAAATATGAGCCCATTAAAGAACCCTGAAACCACTATACTCCCCAGCTTAGATTCCTCATTTAAGTGTCTGAAATTAGGCAGGTTGAGTGAGTTCAGGCACAAGTGCCTGAAACACAGATTCATTAATCCTCTAACTTGTGCCGGTTCCTTTACAAATCACATTCTAACAGGGGCTGTATCACACACATGCTGCTCCACTTACTCTCCTACCACACCCCCTAATGAAAGGAATTTTAAAATGCTGTTTGCTTATAAATTCTATTAATTTGCCTGATGATACGTTTACAACATTTGCATGCTGTTAATTTTCAACAATGTATTCTTGAACCATCCATCCATTCTGAGAGACTAAGTTCTTAAAAGATCTGACTTCTTTCATTGTAGTTTATTGTTATATTTCATTCTGTATGTACAGTGCAAATTAAAGAACCTGAAAAGCTTTCTCATCACAAAAATAATTACTGTCTGGTAGCCTAGAAAGTAATAAAGTAATCTGTGCTAATTGAAACTGTAAAATATCTGCTTCTCAGAATCAGCTTGTTCAATACCTTGAATAAAACACACAGCCCCCTGAATTCAGCTCCTGTGCTCCAGATTATAAATTCTCCTCCTTTTCCATCTTTCATAGCACTTAAAAACTGGAGGTGCTGGTATTAATTATTTTAAGTTGGTTTGGTTTTGTGGGGGTTTTTGGCAGTCATTTCTTCTAATACAACTCTATTCCCTTTGGGAATTATACACAAATTAGTTCAACTTTTCTTGTGTCTCTTTCATGAGATAAGACATTTCAGTCTGTACTCAGGTCTTCAATTCCCTCTCTTCTTTTGAAGGTCACATCAACAGGCAACAATCTTTCTCCCAAACTTACTCATACCGAGCTCTATAAAAAATGGTCCAGAAGCCGCCCCTTGCAGGTTGTCACACAGACACTGAGACGACATAGTCCAGACTGGCTGGTTCTCATTTGTAGATTCTCAGAGCTCCCAGAAACTTGTATTCTAATTATAACCCTGTATAATTTTTACTCACTGAAAAACTCTGCTTCCTGGGCTGAAAGAGGCACCACAGGTCACGTTCTTGGCATTACAAAGAGGGCATTGTGCAAAACACCCAAGTCTCAGAGGCTGGAGTTTACACAGAAACCAAAGTAATTAAGTATCCTGTGACTATTGAGCTATAATAAGGTGGGAATTAATCCAGTATTCTTTGAAAACCTAGAGTTATGAGAAGTATATATCTCCACCACAGTCTGTAAGTTGAAGCACTACGCAGTCTACCACTCCAAGGTCATATTAATAGCAGCTGCTTGATACTCTGCTTTGGTTTCTTCTGTGCAGTGTGAGACGATAAACTACTTCTCCTTACCCAGTGTTTATAGGTCCCCTTTCCAGCACAGACAGATGATGCAAGTAAAGGGCAGTAGAATATTTTATGATGACACCCTCAGGACTGCAAGGAAGAGTAAATCGTGCCAGCTGAAGTCTAGGTGTGAAATGATTCCCATTCCTGCCCACAGGAAAGCAACACACTCAGAAAACATTGCAGTCTGAACTACTGGGGCTCAGTGCTTCTCCCATCCTTCCAGCCTCCTTTCTCTTTGAGACAGTTTAGTTACTATGCATTGTGGTTCATCTAGTGCAGTGCCCCCTTCACATGGGGGGCCACTTACACATAAAGGTTTTCTAGGGAGATTGGGGGGTTTCTCCTCTTTCTCTGGTGAGGAGAATCAAGCTCCTTTTCTAAATGCTTACCTCTGACTTTCTAATATGACAGAGAGAGGTGAGCTGCAACCTAGAAAATACATAACCAGTTGAAAGTGAAAGCAAGAAATAGTGCTTGCAGAGAGAACTTATTAGCTTGGTACACCACTTCCTGATAAGCACAAGGGGAAATACCTTTTAAGTACTTCAAGAGATGCAGAAAGCACAGCCTGGAGGTATTCAAACAGAATGCCAGCTGGGCATATCCAGGGGGTTTAGGCAAGTGAAGACTACCTGGTTTTCAGAAACTGAGGGCCAGATAATCTCTGTGTTGCAATACTCAAGTACAGTCAGAAGGAGAGTGTAGCACAGCTGTTGCTAGAACATAGGATTCAGATTAAATCAGAACCCCAACTCCCTTCTGCCACCTCCCTCCCTTCAGGTTTCAATCACCTTACCCCTTCCCCCCACTACAGCATAAGGTGCTAATGGTTTTGGGAAGAGCCTATTCCTCAATTCTATATCTGTAGCATTTTACATGACAGATTGTAGGAGCTACTGTAATCCAGCTTCTAAATAACGTTTAAGAGAAGTGCCCTGAGCTTGAACTCTTGGAGTCCTCTCCCAAGCAGCTTCAAAGGATTGTGGAATTTGCCAGGAGTGATGCCTAGAACCACATCAGCAATAACTTTGGCAGTCACTTTTTTGTGAATATTAGCAATCTATACCAACCCTGAGCATATGCTGCTAAAGAGAAGTCTCTCAATTGCCAAGTTCAGAATTAAAAATCAAAATACTTATTGCTGCACCATTCTCATACATCAGCAGCAGGAAAGGAAGAAGCTCTGAGTTCTCATTCCCCCAAATGTTTACTTTTATATAAATATGGCCTTAATTACAGTATCAACTTCAAAGTCCAAAGGCCTCTGTCTCCTGGGAATACTTTGAAACCAGACACATTCCATCAGAAAAGCCAAAGCCATAAGGCATCATTCACATCTCTGGGTGGCTTTTGTTTAAAAACAAGCTGTGTGGGGATGCTTGCATTGTTCTTCTGGAGATAGTAGAGAAAAGTTTATATACAGCATAAGGCTATCCAACTTTTCCACAAATATTGTTCTTTTCACGAGACTGAAAGTATTTCCGGCTTCCCAAAGTTGTTTGTATTTGGCTCAGTCTTCCCCCTACACTATCTAAAAGGAGATGCATACTCTACCAAGCAACCACTTGTTTGTTCTTAGTCTCAGCCACACAATCAATTTCACTTTTCACACTTTCCTTCAACTTTTCATCATAAGATGACAACTTATATGGAGAGCTCCAAGTCTTTGCATACAAAAGGCCTAGTCCTAGAACCAGATATGTTGGTGATCTCCCTGAGCTCTGACTAGGTAATCGGGAAAGCAGAAATTTGGAAAGCAAAGACCCAGTTTTCATAGGTCCTGAGTATAAATTAATAAGAACTGGATCTCAATAGCTCAGATTTCAGGAGGGTTGGTAGGGCTTGAAACAAAGTTAATTAGGCATTAAAAAAGTCCCATCAGAGCTAGGAAAATATAACCCATAAATCTCTCTCCTACCTCATTAGCCTTTAGGGCAGCAGCTCCAGGTAAATCAATTGATTAAAAAAACAGGAGGAAGACCCAAGATTATTCAGAAATCTCTATTCATAGCTTTGATCACTAGACAATTTTTTTTTTTTTTTAATCTTTCTCAAAATCCCCATTCCAAAGAAACACATGTAACTAGGGGGCTGAGCATCTGTTTTGCCTTTGCTGTGAAGTCCAAGGCCGGGGTTGTGTTCTCCACATCCAATGCGTTTTCAGTATTCTCCTAGTCTCTTCATAGGTAA
The DNA here is from genome assembly GCF_964188355.1 of Buteo buteo. NCBI lineage: Eukaryota > Metazoa > Chordata > Aves > Accipitriformes > Accipitridae > Buteo > Buteo buteo. The sequence goes on along the minus strand of NC_134179.1, from coordinate 6,456,481 downwards.
CTCGCACTTGACGTTAAGACTTCAGACTTCAATCTAAATGTCTCACTAGGAAGAATGAGCTGTTAGAATCAGAGGAGAAAAACAGAAATATGATGATTGGAGGTCCTTGCAGCTAAGAAAAGGTATCAAAACATAACTTAATGGGTAAAAGATGATGCTGTGTATTGAGGCAGATAGGAAAAAGTAAAGCTGAAAGGTTTAATTACAAGGAGTAGAAGAGAGAAAGTGCTAAAGAATCTAAGCCATAGCTTTTGAACTAACTTTCTTCTAACCAAGCTTCATAGAGAATACTGTAGACCCACAGGCCTTGTGTCATGGTTTAACCCCAGCCAGCAACTAAGCACCATGCAGCTGCTCACTCACTCACACCCCCCCCCATCCAGTGGGATGGGGGAGAAAATCGGGAAAAAGAAGTAAAACTCCTGGGTTGAGATAAGAATGGTTTAATAGAACAGAAAAGAAGAAACTAATAATGATAATAACACTAATATAATGATAATAACACTAATAAAATGACAACAGTAGTAATAAAAGGATTGGAATGTACAAATGATGCGCAGGGCAATTGCTCACCACCTGACAATCGACACCCAGTTAGACCCCAAGTGGCAATCCCCCCACCCCCAGTCCCCCCAGTTCCTATACTAGATGGAACGTCCCATGGTATGGAATACACCGTTGGCCAGTTTGGGTCAGGTGCCCTGGCTGTGTCCTGTGCCAAGTTCTTGTGCCCCTCCAGCTTTCTCGCTGGCTGGGCATGAGAAGCTGAAAAATCCTTGACTTTAGTCTAAACACTACTTAGCAACAACTGAAAACATCAGTGTTACCAACATTCTTTGCATACTGAACTCAAAACGTAGCCCTGTACCAGCCACTAGGAAGACAGTTAAACTCTGTCCCAGCTGAAACCAGGACACCCTGCTTCAGTCTCTCCATACTACCTAAGGCCAACTGTCCTGGTTTCAGCTGGGATAGAGTTTAACTGTCTTCCTAGTGGCTGGTACAGGGCTACGTTTTGAGTTCAGTATGCAAAGAATGTTGGTAACACTGATGTTTTCAGTTGTTGCTAAGTAGTGTTTAGACTAAAGTCAAGGATTTTTCAGCTTCTCATGCCCAGCCAGCGAGAAAGCTGGAGGGGCACAAGAACTTGGCACAGGACACAGCCAGGGCACCTGACCCAAACTGGCCAACGGTGTATTCCATACCATGGGACGTTCCATCTAGTATAGGAACTGGGAAAGGGGGGGCGGGGAATCGCCTCTTGGGGACTAGCTGGGTGTCGGTCAGCGGGTGGTGAGCAATTGCCCTGCGCATCATTTGTACATTCCAATCCTTTTATTACTACTGTTGTCATTTTGTTAGTGTTATCATTATCATTATTAGTTTCTTCTTTTCTGTTCTATTAAACCATTCTTATCTCAACCCAGGAGTTTTACTTCTTTTTACCGATTTTCTCCCCCATCCCACTGGATGGGGGGGGGGTGAGTGAGTGAGCATCTGCATGGTGCTTAGTTGCTGGCTGGGGTTAAACCACAACACCAAGTCAGTGAATCTGTGCTGAGAATCAGTCTTAATGAGCTATGGATCTTCTTCACATGCAGTGAACCCATTGATCTCATTTGCCTGAGTGTGCAGGGGTTTTCCCCCCCTCATCTGAATAGCCTTCTGTGTTTACACGACTTTCATTTGAGCATCGATAAAGTAGTGACTGGGTCAAGTAACACAGCTGCCTGGGTGGGCTGAGAGACAGGGACTCATACACTCCAGCTTTCTCTTAAATGTCTCTTCTAAAAGGAAGCACAACAAACACCTCCTAACCTTACACACAGTGTTTCTTCCAATGTTGCTTTTGCATTTTTATTTCTAATTTCCCATTAGCTGGTCTGCAAAGCCATTACAGCCTTGAATATTGAAATAGAATTTTTTGACTTTAAGCCAGTACAAAGTGATCCTCAATTGAAGTGCAGTTGGGTACATTAGGAATGCTTCCTCCCTGCATTAACAGCTTTTGCATGCAAAACATGGTGCTTTAAGCAAGATCAGTGACTGTCGGCACAAGGCCCCTTATTTATACCCTAATTACTCAGTTCTCCTAATTACCAAGCAGGAATTGCACTGCCCTTGTCACACCATGCAGATTTTGTCACTTTCAGTATTTAAATAAGAAAGCTAGTGATGCTTTGAAGAGTTTGAATACTCATTTAGTCTCCCTTCAAGAGCTCCTGCTGAGTCCACTGGAGACCCAGATGCTCAGTGTTTGCAAGTCAGATGCAGAGAGCTTGTGTACCTCAGGAAACTGAGACAGGTGAGTGCTCTGTCACAGCTGAACACTATACCAGCTAGAATGGGTGTTGCTCCAGTTTGGAAGGATACCACTGATTTTGAAGTGAAAGGATTTTTATTCCAGAAAAAAGTATCATTTTCCTAACAGTCAATTCTGGACATCTTGAAACTCCAGTGAATAATGCTACAAAAATAAGAGAACTGTTACATGGCTGAATTGTTGAAAAATGTGTTTCTCCCCCTTTCAGATAAGGGTCACCTAGAGATTTCAGAGTCATATAAGTGTGGCACAAGCCTACTCAGAACAAGGATCCGTGCAAACGTATATTCAAGTGTCTGCTTCTCCCCTTGTTTCCCTTGGACTCCTCAACAAAAAGTGACCCAATTGGAGACCAGCTTTTTTCCATTTGTTAGACTGTCCTTTGTGCACTAGGTCAGTGTGATAAGAATCCTAATATTCCTGAATATGTACAACAAATCTTCCCTTAAACTTTAAGCTTTGGCTTAACTAATTTGGTCTTCCTGATTTATGAATGTTTATTGGCATTAGCATCCCAGACAGGACCAGGACATCCTTTGTTCACTAAAGAGCAAAGGACACTAGTTTCACCATCATAAAAATATTACAGAAATATATGTAAATTTATTGGATGGGAATATTTCAATTAATTCCAATTATCACAAGTAGGTGCACAAAGTTTTTGGCATTCCCATTTTTTTCAAGGCAGAGACAGCTCTTAGAGACATCTTATGATATTCTTGTCCTGTGTTACCCTTCATCAGAATGGACATTCACCACCCACCCAGGAAGCATCCTGGGCATGGTGATATTAGGGGTTTGTTTCCTTTGTTGGTTTTTTTTTCTGGGACTCAGTGACATGGGGCTGTTTGGCCCAGTCACCACACAGAAGCCTGTGCAAACTCACAGCATGATGCTCTCCATTATCTCTGGATTGCACAAACCACTCCTGGGCTGACCTTTCAGAAAGAATCAACCCATGACAAGCAAGAGTGATATAACTAATCTAATCCTCTGGAAGCAATATTTGCTTGGCTTGAGCTTCCTGGGCAGTTTTGATACGATGCAGGAGGAAGGGTGGAGATGTGGAGGGGGGAAGAGAGCTGTCAAGGGAAAAATGGTACAATCTCCTCCTAGGGGCACACTTTTCATCAAGGCATCAGAACAACGAACCCCAAGAAGAAAAAGTACTTGGACCATTTCCATTTCTTTTTCTTCTTTCCTTTCTTAAAACCAAAATAAACAAACAGCAGGCCAAAAGCTACATTTCTGCAAAATTAAGATGCAGGCAGGGTAGGGAGGATTTTGCATGCTCTCATAGGATAATTCTTTGCAGTTTAAGCTCAACAACTAGAAACAACTTTGAATTAGAACCTCCTCCAGCCAGCAATACAGAGCAGGAACCTAACACTGATGCTCCATGTGATCCCTTTACAGAGTATCTCTCTTTCCCTACATCTCTTGCCTTATTTTCTCTACTGGTGAAGTTCAAGAATTAGGAGAGGTACCAAACCCACCCAAGAAAAAAGATTGTACCATTGAAGTTAGTGAGATCTGGTGTCTGTGGAGTCAGGACTTCACCCAAGGGGCTGTATGGACTCTATCTCTGGGCCCTGGCTTGAACAGCAATTTCTCAATCTAGCCCAGAAAGAGAAAATAAACAGGTCTGGTTCTCTGGAGAGAAAGAGAGAGAGCAGCCACAGATGTTTCTATTTCAAGTAAAACCAAACTGTAAAGACAAGAGAGGGAAAAAACAGAGCAAAGAAAACAATCCCCAAGCCACAGAAAAAGGGACTCAAACTTTTACAAACAGCAAATACAGGTAGATGAAAGTTGCAGCCAGACTGAATTTGTCAGCCCAGAACATTCCCTTTCAGCCACTGTGGCAGAGCAGATTGGCTGCCAAGAATCTCTTAACTGTGCAGAGAACCAGCTCCTGCAAAGGCTGTTTTTCCCTGTGCTGGGCATATGCTTTGTGTAGAAAGATACATCCTTCTGCTGTAGCTGTTGTGTTGGGAGCAGTAAACCCCAGTGGGCTGAGCCTTGCACAGGTTCTGGAGAGTGGCCTGCAAACTGCCCCTTCCCTCTTTCAAGGAAATGTGTTTGAAAAAGAAAGGACTTGGCTTCTCTGATGAGCAGTGCCCCCTTCCCTTAAGAGTCCTTTAATTTTTTTAACTATGAGACTCCAAAGGGCAACTTGATCCTGCTAAGGCACAGAGCACTTAAATACATGCAGCAGTTGAACTGGTATCTGCAGAGATCTCCCTATAGAGACTGACAGACCCAGAGATGGCATCAGGCCAATCAAAATAAAATGTTTTAATCAAATTCAAGACCTGAAAACTTCTAAGCAGGAGCCACAGTCACTTTGCTAGGAACAAAATCTTTGTTTGGGTTTCTTGTCTGGTTAATTGCATAAATAATAGTGTTGAAAAGCTGCATTTTCTTCAGTAAATACTGCAGCTCAGGGTCTGATTTGTGTGGCCAGCACCATATGTGTTCAATCCTTACTTCCAGACACATTGGCACAAACCCATCAGCTATACAAATGGCTTAACTGATGTACCCTAAAGCCTATTGTCCACAGCAGACCACCACCCACTTTTGCAGGCAAAGCCTATCAGGACCTCTTGCTATTTATATATATTATCCCCTCAATGGCATTTGTAAGAGTCACAGGGAAAACAGGATTATTTTTTTCCCCCCACTGCAAAGTCTCTTTTAACATTGATAAATATTTAATCAATAGTAAATGTGAAAGCAAAATAAACAAACAATCCCTGGCCACTGAATAGTGCCAGAATTCAGAAGAGCAAAGCTGAGGCAATAGCACATAGTCAGAAACAAGGAGGACAGATGGTAATCACAGAGAAAAACTTCCTCTGCTTTCCAATCAGTATGTTTGCTTAAAACGCTGGGCTTTGATTATTGTGGGATACTGATAGCCACCAAGATCAGCTTGCTTACAGTAAGAAACTGGAAATGTGGGGTGAGCCACAGCAGGCAGGTGAGACCTGGTTTGACAGCAATGGGAAAAAACATTACATGGAAGCAACTTCCTGAATAGGTTCAATCCAGTACTCCAGTTTAACACAACTGCTAAAGTCTCATTTACTTGACTCAATCAGCAAGAGACAACATTTTCTGGTTACAGCTGTGACTTGGGCCCTTATTTTTAGCTTTATGCACATCAGAGATTATGTTTTCTGTATTGAAAGGGGGTGACAACATGGAGGCAGAACTCTTCTGGTCCACCATTGCCTCTTTTTTTCATGGCCGTTGGGAGGACACCTAGCTTTTTGCTGCCTTTTCTCATCTGTAATGCTTCTAATTCTCTTTAAATATGGCATACCTTACCTGCCTCTACATGATCACATCTTGGATGAGGGGCTTTGACATGTTTCAAATGGAACTTTATGAAAAGCTTTCCCCTGTTGTACTGCCAGGATCTTTTTTTAAATGGTCTATCTGAGCTGGGACAGCTCTAGCTTATGTCAGCTCCTTATGATTTAAAGGAGTACATTGCTAAGTGGATAGGGTCTTAAAACACTTGGGAGCAGTTGGATGGGATAGAGGGAATAAAACTGCTCAAAATCTTGGAGCTAGGCACAGCGTAAAGAGGCTACCTTATAGACTACAGTGAAGGAGCTGGACAAGGATATGAAGGTAGATGAAGGATAAAAGGACCTTCCTTGTGATTTGTGAAGACTCCTGCCACAGGGAAGCACTTCAGTGTTACAGCCAAGTAGTAAAAGCTTCTTCTAACCATTATCACCATCTTTAGGACTAAATTATTTCCATTAGTATGAAGAAAGATTAATAATCTAGCACTATGGTATGTAATGCAGGAAAATGTCAGCCCAGGAGAATCAAGTGAAGCCTAGCACCTCACCTTTTCTCAGTTATCCCCACTTGCATCCCCTCCATCTCACACTCTCCTCCTCTCTACCTCCTTCCTTTCCACTGTCAGCCTCTTCTGCAATTGCAAGCAGAGGACAAGTGTCCTGCAGGGCTCAGCACAGAGACTTCCTTCATGGTACCTGCAGCTAAATTAACTCAATGCTGCAAGTTTGTGGACTGAGATCACCTGGTCATTCTTGCAGGAATAGGTGCTCCCAAAGTCTTCTACAGGACAATGCATGTATGTAACCCACATGAGTAACATACAGATCTTTCTCACCAGCTAATAACATCAAAATGTAAACCATTTCCAACTCAGTCCACAAACTCAAGATTTAAGTGCTGAAATTTCCCTAGCCAAATCCTCCTAAAGACAGGAGTTTGAGGGAACTGAAGTTTTTACACTTGGGTATGCAGTTACAGGCATAGAGATGGTACGACCAAGTTATGTGGGATGGGGACATAGCCATGGTGGAAAAGAATGTATATCGCAGCATCACAAGGAAGAGAGTAAACAAAATCAGTCACAAGGATGTGTGCGAGAGGAAGCTAGCTGTATAAAGTGCTCCCTCAATGAGGGGCGTAAGTTGGGGGGGGGGGGCGGCTAGGAGATTATTTACTTAATCTCTCCTTTACTTTCTTAGCTTCTGATCTAACAGCAAGAACCTGCTCCACCATCTGAAGGGGCAATAACTGTTTTTAGCTGTTTCCTACCAAATAATAGTCATAGAAGACAGCATTCAGCAGCCAACTCATTCAAAAGACATAAGTAATGGCAATCAGCTAAAAATGAGCCTGGACAGAGCTAAATATTTTTGAGAAATGTGAAGCTAAGTGGGCTGCTGAACTGCTTTGCTCCTCAAAGAGAGAAGCTGCTTTTCAGATAATAGGCCTTTGAAAAAATCAGTTGTGCATAAGGGGTTATCATAGGCCTGTCTTTTTTAGGACTCAAGCTTCTGAAAATAATCTGTTTCAGAGCTGCTTTCATTTGAAACCCTTTCTCAGTAGGTGCCTGGACCTGCCAGTTGCCCGTGTTATGGTCCACCAGGCATACTCGTCTAATACGACACGGAGGCAGCAGCAGAGCCAATGGGGATCAGATGCACAGCAAAGGAGTACAGAATCCTCCGTGTACCATTCCTGTCACCAAGGCTGATTAGTTTGAATGGCCCTCATACTTATTAGTGTCTTCATTTATAAATGCCTTCAGCATGAGCTGTCTGTCCCCATCAGGATAGGGTGGCTAGTATTTTTTTAGAACAGTCTTGGCTACTTACTCCTTTCATTGAAAACAAACCATCACCAAAAAATTTTCTCTCAGGTGATAACCAAAACAGATATTGGGAAATTGAATCAACCAAGAAAATAATCCATTCCAAGAAACAAAATCACAAACAGCATGTGTCCTTCACAGTCATGCTGGGAACCTGGCTGCAACTATCCTTGAAAAAGGCTCTTTCCTGCACACGTTCCTATCTAGAATTATCTCCACTTTCACCCATTAGCAGGAAAACATGCAAGATTCATTTCTGTCAACATCTGAAGACAAATTTTATTCATGACTTTCATAATTGGTGGGGAATCGTCATTGCATCAGAGAAAAGATAAAAGCAACGGTGAGATTATGATGCAGTTAAATACTAATTAGAGTTTTAAATGCAGTTAAAGCTTAAGGGGGATTAGAAGAGGCACACATAAGATCTGTAGAGCGTGATAAAACATCCTCTTGCTTTTTTTGACTCAATGTAAGAAAGTTAAATACAAAAACCTTTTAAAGGATAAATAATGTTTGAGATGACCTGACTTGAGAATCTCAAAACTGCATTGAAACCCTGATTTTTCAGCTTCTGACCAGAGTGTAACAAGATAGGAAGATGAAAGGGGAAGATAGATTCTGGGGTTCAGACTCCTGCTAGCTCTTCCTGCACAATCTAAAGTCTTTTTGTTCTAAAACACATTCACCGATTTCTTTGCAGCCACATGTTGAATATGTAACATGCACAAAGAACTTATGCTATCATTTTAAGTTACTAACTACAAAGGGAATAGCTTTGAAAAGGAAGCTTTCGAGACTGAAATAGAACCTTTCTGAAGAGTCCCATTACCATGAATTGGGACAGCTTTTTATGGGAGTGCTGCTTACTAGATGTTGACCTACATGGAAAACATGCATATAGTGTGTGCCTTGAAAATCTAGTATATAAATTCCTTCTCCCTTCCCTGGAGCAACTCCCAAATGTCCCTTTCATGTCATAGCCAAAACAGTGGGAGATACTGTACAGAGCTGTCCATTTCTGCACTTGCTGGCTGGGGTGAGAGTTGTTTCTTTTCTTCTTTCTTGTGAGGAATATTTAATTAAAACTGAGTGACCTAGTTCATGAATCATTCCCTTATTCCAGCTGCATGAATTGTGTCCAGCTAGCTGACCTTGATTGGCAGATGATTTTTGAAGATAAGCAAAGAAACCCAACCCTTCAATTTTACCATGATTTTTTATCAGTGGGGGCTTATGATAACAAACATGCTAACAGTGATACGCAGACACATAAAATTCCATTGCTGGAGTTGGTTGGAGGACTTTCAAAAGTACAATAGGCAAAACCAAAATTTAATTGGAAGGCATTTTATTTTTTCCCCATTATAACGCTTAACTCAGGTGTGTAAATTCTGAACTGTGGTGCCTCATAACCTGTAAGAGAGATGCAAGCTTGTCCAAAGAAGTGTTTTCTTCTCTCCATTGATTACATACAGACCTTAAATCCTACCTCAGAAATAATCCCTGCATTATATGAAAGCCCACATGACAGTTGGGCATGCATCCAGCTAAACAAATTAGCATACCTTAAGTAAACCTCAGTACCTGTCTAAGTGCAACCTGCTAGTCCATGGTGAAGGAAAAAATAATTGAGCTTAAATTAAACCTTTTTTCTCTTAAGCTAAATTCAGTCAGATTTGCTCATGTTTGTCCAAGGTTACAACTCACAAAATCACTGTCTCATCTGACACATAGTTACTCATTAAGTGGCAGTAACTTCATCATGCACCTGCAGCCTTAACTCTTACATCTTTGTTACTGTTCAATCCAGCGTAAACAATAACACCTAACAAAGGAAAAGATCTTGTGGTTGCTAGTAGACATGAGAAGAAAGATTCAAGAGTTGGCAGTTTGCTGAGCTGTAGAATTAAAAAGCAGGACTCTATGAACTGCTGCCTTTTTTTTTCCCAGGGAAAAATCATTAATTCTGTAAGAGTCATGAGTTAATTGCAGACAAATTGATAGAGTGTGCACAGGAACTGGAGTTAAAGATTAATTCAATCCGAGTCATTTGGCTGAATAAACCAAAGATGATGTTGTTGCATTTCTGTGGATATTGAGGGTGCAGAGCATTTAACATCCCCCTTCTACAGGAACCCCTAAAACCTGTCATGCTGCAGATGCTGAATATGTGATCTGCTGAACCCCTAGAGTGCAGACACTCCAGGAGAAGAAGCTGCTGCAACACTGTAAGTAGCCAGCACCTTGTGAGAGAAAAGTCTCCTGGCCTTGTGTCCTGCCCAGGCACCTGGCAATCCCATCCAGGGGCATCTTCATCCCCTGATCTGACACCTCATCTCAAAGGCTGTTTCATAGGAGTTTAGAAGGTGCAGGGCAGGCCTGCCCTTTGGCCAAGAAAAGCCTTCATTTGGGCTTACCCCAAGTTCTGCTGTTGTGTTTTTATTTCACCAGGTGAGGGTAGAGGATGTTACAAGCAAGGCTTGTATACAGACAAGCCAGTGTTTCAAGTGAAAGTTTGAAATCATACTGAGTGTTTGCCCACAACTCTAGTCAGCTGCAGAGCAAATTAGAAAGTGGTCCTGACAGGTGTACTTTACTGAAAGGAGCTGAGAGGACACAGTTATGAGGAAAGACAACTAATGGACAGATAGAGCAAACGTCTGTGTTTTGAGATAATGGCTGGAGCAACAGATCTGGGCTCTGGAGATCCATGCCTAGCAATTAGGGCCTCTGGCCTGATTAAAAAAAAAAGATGGGAAAATCAGGAATAGAAGCAAAAGAGAAGCTTTCCTTAACATCAGACTCTTGCCAGTAGGAGAAAGGGTTGGAAAAGGAACAGAATCAGCCATGTTTATCTCACTGATAGGTTTGTAAACATGTAATTACATCCCAACTCAGTCTTCAGTTTGCTATTGTAAGCAAACCACACATTCTAGTCCCTGATTTTAAGACACAGCCTGTTCCCTCAGTCAACCTCACTTGCTTTCACCATGCCTGCCATGGAGTCAAAGCTGACTGGAGGCAGATGCTGCTAGGAAGGTACAGCTCTTAGCCTGCTGCAATGGCTGGCAAACTGAAGTGCTACAAATGTTTCCCCTCAAATAAAAATCAAAGCTTTCACAAATTACATGAGAGGTAAGTGCCTTTTTGTCAGTTATGCAGAACTGGCTCCTTGCACACCGTATTTCTTTAAGTACAGGGAGAACAAACATCTTACTACAACACAAGGTGTTTATAACCTTTGTTTAAAAATGCCTCCCCCTTCCCTGGAGATAATGTAAAAGACTCTCTGGAAGGAAGCAAGTTTGAGATGTCTGATCTCATTTGTGCATGCACGGGTTTCTGCCTTTATAGGCAAGTAGTTAACATCTCTGCCAAATACGCGCCACCAAGCAGTGCCAACAAGCATGGGTCTGGCAAGTTCACTCTACAGTTACCCTCTCTGATCTCTTTTTCCTTTCCTTCCACCTCCCTTCTGAGCAACAGCCTCCAAATAAAGGAATAAATGTGCACATAAACAAGGCATCACAAAATGAAGCCATTATAAGATTTCAATATGGAACAACAGTTCATAAATATTCAATAATAGAGCTGTCAAACCTGCTTTGTATATCTAAATCATGCTCTGAACAAATACTTTTAATCTTTAAAGGTCATGAAAGTAGTGTTCCCTACACCCCTTCACATCCTTTCTGACACATCACCCCACCTCAAACCTCCTGGAGATGCTATGCCATAGTTAAGCTGGATACTTGGTATGGAACAGGGGAAGTGGCTTGTTTTGATTTTAGTTTAAATATTTAGACATAATTTGCATCTAATTAACATGCTCATCAGTTTGTTAGAAAAACACATACACAGAGCCTATAGTAGCTTTGTTAAAATGTCATATCCAAGACAATGCTGATATTCTGTGACAGCTTACCTCCTCTCACCTTAAAATTAAAAACAATTCTGCTGAAGAAGGATGTTTTTACCTGATGTGCAGATAATCATCCCTGTCTCAGGAAGAAAGAAAAGTTCCTTGGAAAATCCTCAAAGGCACCAAAATGCCAAGATGGAGACTCAAACATCTCAAGATAAATTCACACCAAAAAAGCATTGGATAGCATAAGCACACTGATAAACACTGCTAATGCAGATACACAGACTGAAAATATTTTGCCAGTGTAGCCTATAACATTTCCACATGTGAAACGGTCCACACCAAAAAAACACTTTTACCCCAGTATAGGTGTATTACACTAGTGTCACTGCCAGACAGAAGACTCCCCAAACACAAAAGGTCACCCAGCTATTGCTTCCTGTCTAGCAACCAGGTATCCCAGCATATGAGCTGAGCTGTAAATAACTAGAAGTTCTGCACAGAAACTGGCGATTATAGATCATCATGACAAATCTGGTATGAAAGAGTTATCTTAATCCTCTTGGAACCACTGTACCTGGACAAGAATATAATCCTCCCAGACACACAGAAGTAAAGGAATTCAGCATCTCCCGATTATCATTTTATGACGTTTATTACTTCCATCCCCAAAATGCCCCCCAAACACATACATGCAAATGAAGAAGAAATATAGTTCAGATCAATTTAACATCAGACCCAGAACTAGGTGTGGAGAGGAAGTCAATAAAAAGTATAAATAGCATCAAAAGTACCTGCCTGTGTTGATAATACATTCTCTATGCCTTTGACTGCACTGCATGAAGCTGGCACCAGTCTTTCACACCTGCTCAGAATAACTTGCTCATACTACAAACAAAAGGATGGAATAGCTGAAACTAAGTCTTCTGGGAGACTCATCTGCTTTCTGGCTCATCTTTCTCTTCAGTAATCCATCATTCTCTCTCTCCCTGACCTCACTCATCTGTCCGGTTGACTTCAGGTACAAACTGGGCTGGCTAGGAAAATTGAACAAAAATCAATACATACATCTCAAAAAGCAGGAGACAAATGGACTTATCTTCAGAACTAGCTTTAAGCCTTGAAAAGGAAAAAAAGCATATGTACAAAAGACTTATGGACAGAAAAAAAAAGTATGATTAAAAAGTGTCCATTGAAGTATATCCAAATCAGAGAACAATCTTTTAAGCATGAGGAAGAGAGTAGAGGCCATGGTTAATCTCAGATACAAAACATTGGCTCTCCTTTGGTCTCACAAAGGGCCTGAGAAGTAATAAGGCATTTTCTCAGTTTGGAGAACAGCTTCCAACACAATATACTTCTATAATAGATCGAAGATATAAAGCTAATCAGTTAAGACACATTTATAGAAATCAAACCTGAGGAAGTTGCCATCTTGACAGACTTTTCTATTGATAATTTCTTGACCTCTTCTCTTGCAGAGGATTTTGCTCACTCATATTCACTTTCAAGAGAACATGCTCTTGTTTCTAAGCCTTTCACTTAGCTCCTGTATGGCTTCAGTGAGGACAAAAGGGGGTGGGTCAGGGGGAGAAGCTCTGTTATGAAGCTGAAATCACTAGTGTGGGGGACAGTAAGGGGTAAAGTGGCTTTCACAAGATTTAGGCAGTTACATATTTTTCTGAGTTCTGTTGTTTTTAAAGGACCTATCTTCCTTCAGGTGAATGTTAAAAAAAACAGGAAAGAAAGGGATTTAGTGCTCAGAAGTTTGTAGACTGGATTATATTAATCAATATATACTCAGGATATCTTCACAAAGAGAGATCCACAACTAAAATCATCACAGCTCTGTAGAAAGCCTATTCCAATATAGTTTGTTATTCTAGCTGCTATAATTGAAAAAGATCAGCTCCAGAGAAAGGTCTGGCCAAATCTGGTCTCATTTTGACTTTCAGTGAGCTCCCCAGAAATCCTCCTCTGATTTGACAAGTAGCTGGAGAGGGAGGTATATCAGCTTGTTGGAGGAGCAGGAAGGCGTGGGGAGCAAGTCCAGAAAGTGTGGATGAAGTGACATCCCAAAGCAGAAGGACCTGCTAGAGACACAGACAATGCATTAGGAGGAAGCAGAGCAGGCTGAAGAACATGCTCTGGGCCATCAAATCCTGAGGAATAAGGTCGATACTAACATTGACACCAACAAAACACATCCCATTTATCTTGTACACATTGCAGCCAGCCTGTGAGCAACCTCAGTCCAAACAAGAGTGGACAATGAAAGAAGTGGGAGGGAGCACTGCAAAACTTTTTCTTGATGCAATATTCTGACAACAGAGAATAAGGTCCAACTCAGAAGCATTTTGTTACAGTTATTTCATCTTGTTAGGATCAGATCAAAGCTCTTTAGAAGGATCATTTCAGATATAACAGAAACTGCATGATTCTATTACAGCTCCATTTAGAGCACAGCAACCCTTGGTTGCCCATGTCACCCTGATGAAGACTAGATGACTTTTGGGCCTAACCAAAGTGCAAAACTTAAAGGAAGTACGCTTGACATTGAAAGTTGCTCTAACAGGCATTATCCAGTATCAGGATTATTTTAATTTTTTTTATTGATATAAGAATCTTTGACTCAAAGGACAAGTTTTTGCCACTGAGACCAAAGTGCAAGAAAACAGCAGATGTCTCAGCAGCTAAAGCTGCAGTAGTGTCAGTGCTGATATTGTTCTAAGAAGTTTGGAGACAGTCAGTTCTTTGTCACATCACAAGTACCAGAGTGATAGACATTAGGAACATAAAGCCCATCCTTGCCTTGGGCTGCGTCTCCGATAACTAATTTCAAATTTTTTGGTGCTCTTCCTTTTGGTTCAATAACCTTAGCTCACTTTTAATGGCATAGTTAATTGCCTAATTGTGAAAACGACTGCATCTATCTATTAAGCAACATCTTTTATGGAAAAAAAAACCCTGTTTGTCAGAACAAATGCCCCTCACTTCACACAGCAGGTGCTAATTTGTTTTGTGTGAATAGGTAGATAGCTCCTTAAGTATCCAGGTATGCATTAGTATCTCACACTTTCATATTACTGTTAACTTTGAGTGTTGAAGATGACAGATGTTCATTAGTCAAGGCATATATAGCTGTTCCCTCCTTTGGAATATTAGCTTGCCTCATGTATATTTATTAGACTCTCCTTGCAACAATTCTGCAGAATAGGGCAGTTCTATCCTCATTTTATAGACTAAAACAAAGGCACTAGGAAGCTATGCAATTCACATGAGATCCTCCAGGATGCCTGTGCCAGAATGCAAGACCTTCACAAACTCTGGGCACTGGTCTGAGACTGGCATGGTGTGATGGGTTGGCCCTGGCTGGATGCCAGGTGCCCACCAAAGCCATACTATCACTCCCCCATCCTCAGCTGGACAGGAGAGAGAAAAATATAACAAAGAGCTTGTGGGTTGAGATAAGGACAGGAGAGATCATTCACCAATCACCATCATGGGCAAAACAGACTCAGCTTGGGGAAAATTAACTCAATTTATTACAAATCAACCAGAGTAAGGTAATGAGAAATAAAACCAAATCTCAGAACAACTTCCCTCCACCCCTCCCTTCTTCCCAGGCACAACTTCACTCCCGGATTTCTCTACCAAACCCCCCCAGCAGCACAGGGGGACGGGGATGGGGTTTATGGTCATCACACATTATTTTCTGCTGCTTCATCCTCCTCAGGGGGAGGACTCATCACACTCTTCCCCTGCTCCAGCACGGGGTCCCACCCACGGGAGACAGTCCTCCACAAACTTCTCCAACATGGGCCATTCCCACGGGCTGCAGTTCTTCACGAACTGTTCCAGCATGGGTCCTTTCCACGGTGTGCAGTCCTTCAGGAGCACACTGCTCCAGCGTGGGTCCCCCATGGGGTCACAAGTCCTGCCAGAAAACCTGCTCCGTGGGCTCCTCTCTCCACAGATCTGCAGGTCCTGCCAGGAGCCTGCTCCAGTGCGGGGTTCCCACAGGGTCACAGCCTCCTTCAGGAACCCACCTGCTCCGGCGTGGGGTCCTCCCCGGGCTGCAGGTGGATATCTGCTCCACTGTGGACCTCCCTGGACTGCAGGGGGACAGCCTGCCTCACCATAGTCTTCCCCACGGGCTGCAGGGGAATCTCCGCTCCAGCACCTGGAGCATCTCCTCCCCCTCCTTCTTCACTGACCTTGGTGTCTGCAGGGTTGTTTCTCTTACATGTTCTCACTGCTCTCTCCGGTGGCTGTTTCTCACTCATCACAACTTTTTTTCCTTCTTAAAAATGTTATTACAGAGGCTTTACCACTATCGCTGATTGGCTCAGCCTTAGCCGGCGGCGGGTCCGTCTTAGAGCTGGCTGGTATGGGCTCTCTTGAACACAGGGGAAGCTTCCAGCAGCTTCTTACAGAAGCCACCCCTGTAACCCACCCACCCCCCCCCGCCCTGCTACCAAAACCTTGCCACACAAAACCAATACACATGGCCTTCCTCTGGGAATTATGTTCAGAAGGATGCTAGTACTGAGAGTAGTAAGTCTTGATCTCTGCAAGGGAAGGACATGAGCACTGAAGTTTGCTCCCTGATACTGCAGTCTCCATCCCTGGCTACCCCACCCTTGATTACTTCTGGCCCTGTGCAGTGAGGTCCCTCCTGCCTCAGCCTCACAAACTGTTCTCCAGAGTATTTTGCATGCCTAGTATCATCTTCCAAGGAAAACTGCCGCTTCGGTCTTTACCAAAGGAACTGGAGTTTTACCTCATCTTGTTTCTGATAAGTGTCCTTTAAGCAGACTATTTGCCTGTAGACATCTTTGAGTACTTAGCAGTGAAGCAAGAATTCGGTACAGTCTCTCCCACTGTTCCAGGAAGCAGCCCATCCCCCCCTCCTTCAGGGATTTTCCACCAGAAGTACTGTAATGCCTCCCTAATTGAAAGCAATAGAAAAGGTCTTGTCAGTCCTTGCTCCAAAGCTGCTAAGCCTGGAACCCATCCTAGCAGCCACAGCTAATGTGAAGTAAATGCCCTATAAATAATCAAAGGGGAAGAATCATTAGCCAGCCATCTTGTAATAATAATATTAAATGAATGTGTAATTTATAGAGAGAATAATTATGAGACAAGGCCCTTTAACCATAATGAATGTGCTCAGATAATGATAACTCCTGCAGGCTCAATCCCACCTTGGGGAAGTCTGCGTTTTTCTCTTGGTATGACAGGCTTTCTAGTAAGGAACACAAATGCAATGGGACTGACTGCAAAGCCTTCAGGGGCACGTAGGTAGGAAATAGCTGCCTGCTAAGACCATGGGCTTACTAAGAATAGCTAGCTCTTGCCCTCATATGTACTCTGGTGCCAGACATGACTGTCAAATGGGGAGTTGCAAGGACAATGCCAACCTCCAAGAGGCACTCCTGAGCTCTGAATACTGAATCAAGGTGAGGCCCTTCATCTAGAATGGTGATTTGAGCAGCATCTTGCACTTATCCAAAGTCCCTAGAGGCTCACCTCCAAGATCAAGTGTGGATTTCACCTTGCAGGCCACTAAGCTGAGCACTGAAGAGCAAGCCCAGCACCCAGACTGCTGCTCCAATGCCTAAGCCACATGGCACACATCTCATAGGTAATGCTGTGGGGCATATCTAGAATAAGAAAGCTAAATCCCATTCATAGACAATGGTGTGTGGAGAAGAGAAAGAAGCAAGGGGTCCAGGAGCCTATAGCTCACTTTTAGCATCTAATGTACTTCAGATGCAGAAAATTACAGACTTTCCCCATGTGAAATTCCTTTGCCTGTCTGTGCTGTGCTCCTGATAGCTCCTAGCTACAGCCAGAGTGATTTATCCAGGTACAGCATCAGCTCTTGCATCAAACTGTAACCCAGAGGGAGACTACCTAATGAAATCTAATGGAGCAGGTGAAATAAGGAGCAGAGAATCTCTTTGTCCCATGCAGCAGTTGTCATGTTGCTGTTCATGTGGCAACTAGTCTGCAGAGCTTGCCCTAATACTGGCAAGAAGGATATACTACTCTTGACTTATTCTTCCATCTTTAGAGTGACTTCTGTGAAATCAAGCCAACACCCCAACCCCCAGCTTTGCCAGGTTGGAGGAGGCAGCTGCTGCTCTGCAGCACACTAAGTCCCAGGAGGAAGTGCCAGCTAGAATTGGATAGCTCAGGCAGATCTTCAGCATCGAATCTGCCAGGAAGTTTGCCTCCCTTCCCACCCCCATCTTCACTTGCACATTTCTTCCCTTTTTCTCCCAAAGGAGAACTAAAGATAGCAAGGCTGAGGCCAAACATAACACCAGGCTTTCCCAGTTAATAAACAGGTCTGCTAAGTCTCAAAGCTGCAAGGGATCAGCTCATCCCAGAGACATGTGGGAACTGAATGTGTCAGACAGAATTCAGCAGAGTTGTAATAACACCACAAAGTACTATCAGAGATCTCATGCAACAGGGATTCCATGGAGTAACAACTGATTCCTGCTTGTCTTACAGCTATAGCAAACATGGAAATGAAACTGCTCTTTTGTCAGCACTGTCCTAGCAGTCATGAGATAGGGGCTGGGAAGAAAGAAGAATTTGTAACGGATGTCCATGCCATACCACAGATCTTTGCAGGCTTCAGACTAAGTCCCCTGAAGAGAGCAGACAGCTACCAAAAGCTGCTTTTGAACTGTACTGAAGGTCAATCTTAGAGGCCAGGGGCATGAGCCATGCACACCTACTCTGGGAAGAGAACTTGCATGAAAGCCAGTCATTGCCTACCTTTCCTCAACTGGTAGCCACCAGTTTCACTCCACTCTAAGCCCAGAGTTCACAGTAGCATGCAAACAGTATAGATAGAGAAGCAATACAGTGAGACCACAAACATGAACTCCAAGTTCATGCAATGTTATAACCATCGTGTCTTATTTCTCCTCTGCATACAGATCACAGAACTCGCCACAAAAATAGTCACAGGCAACTTCACGCTAAAAGTATTTCTACTGAGAGTCTTTGATGCTGCCCCTTCACAACATAGAGTGGTTGAGCAATGACAGTGGTTTAGTTTTCATCATGCTAACAAGTATCAGTAATGATGCATTAAGCTAAACACACACAGCCACTTACCAGAAAACAGCTATTACTTCACAGCTTTGCATGAGCTATTTTATTAGTGGAGATAACACTGCATTATTAGTTTCCTCATCAGGTTGAGACCCCAGATCTGACAGTGTCATTTGTTAATTTTACTGCCAAGGCATGAAGTTTGCCAGCAAGGGCCCCATTAAAGTTTGTGTACAGTACTTTCACTTGGGAGAGATTGTAAAGTCTTCATTATACGTCAGCCAAGCTGGCTAGAGTATGGATGTGTAGCTGGTAGTACAAATAATTGATGTCAGGAGAAAGAGGTGAGAACAATAAGAGTAATACATTAGGAACAGGAGGGCACAATTGCTCACCTGATTTACTCCCTGCTCCTGCAAATTGGCTGCTCAAACAGGCAACATTGTTAATGTGCTTTTGCAAGGTCTTGATGAGTTATAATTGTCTCCCCTCATCCCCCCAGTCACTTCTAAGGCACCCCTTAGCAAAATACCCAAGCTCCTCACTCAGAGTCCTGATATCTCAGCATGCATTGGCACATTAGACCATATTGTACCATAACCGATTGCAGCAACAGCAGCTGAAGATGTAGCCCAGCACACCTCAGCACCAAGGGCTTAGAATAAGTGCAAGGGAGAAAAGTCAAAACATGACCCCTTAACAGCTTTAGGGTTGGAGCTTCTAACCAAAAGTTTCAAGGGTGACAAGATTTAGCTGCTGCTGGGCTAATAACAGCCAATCATGGCAGTGGGTACAAGGGTCCAAGCATAGGCTGACAGCTCTTGCGAGAGCTACACAGTCCATGGACAACTACTTCTTCCTGGGTGCAGTACAAATCTTTGAGCACAGCTAAGGACATGGGGCAGAAAATGTTGGGTCGCAGAGCTCAGACCTCTGTTTTCCTCACATTGCAAATAAAGCTGCACCCTTTGCTGAGACTGATTTTGTGGTTGGGATGGCCCTTTGGCCAGAACAGCAGCTGAGGCGCGCTCTTGCTTTAGTTAGTATGACCAGGTCTAGAGTAGTGCCTTTAAGCCACAGGCAAGCCTAGGTTTGGGCATAACCAACAGCTCAGAAAGGGAAGACTCCAGATGTTATTGCTCCAAGCCCCTCGTTATTCTGGCTCCCAACCCTGCACACCTCACCACCGTATCCCTCCCATAAAGCAATGGCTGAATACTCCTTAGCAACAAACTGAATGCCTGGAAGCTTTTTTAGTTGCAGATGAAGATGTACTAGAATATTGCTTTATTGCTGGCCTACCCCAGAGCACATACACATAATAGAGGGGAAAAAAAAATGGGAAGGAAGCATCTTTTCTTTTCTGTCCCAGCCTGGCTCAAGTCCACTCTACACTGACAAACACCCAGTGCTCAGCCCTGTTCTTGTTGACAGACATCCCAGTAACCATTCTGTGCAGTAAATCTCCACAGGGGCATGAGGATGCCACCAAGGGAACTGAGGGTCCTTGTATTTGTTTAATGAACGGAACAATCCATATCACTGGATTAAACAGTCCCTTTTCATGTTAAGCAGCTTCCCCCATCCACTGCCCTTTGCCTGACTGGACTTTATTCATTGGTCTGCTTTTAAAGACATTCTGCAGGCCAGACATCATCTATGAACAGAATTCACCATCTACTTGATTCCTTGGTTTTTGCCTTTAAAGGCTGCTTATTACGAGAGCCCAGCTAGCAGATTTACAGGAGCATTTTTTGTTGCTGCACTTACTACACACATATGCTGCATTTCCACCTTGCTTCCCTGCCTGCTGGTGGAGATGGAGTTTTGCTCTTTTACAGCTACTGCTATTCCCCTTCTAGCCTGTCCTGTCAGCGCCTGACAAAGTGATCTCAAACCCTCTCACAATCTGAAGGATTTGGCATATCTTAATGGGTGCAATGTTACTATTCATCTCAATGTATCGAGAGAATAACTAGATAGATGTACTAGCAGAGAAAACAAGTAGAAGCAAAGACCATAGAAGAAATGCAGCTTCCCATCTATTGAAAAGGACATGAACACACTGGTGACAGGGAGGGCTGGCAGGAGCTTGTGGTACATGTAACTATATTGCTATTTGCGTGCAGCTCAGACCCACAATAAAAATAAACCCTTCCATTCACAGACCTTCACAGACCTAGCTGAGTCAAACCAATAGCATCCACACCTGACTAGGGTTAATCTCAGGGGTATTCTGAGAAGTATAACCCCAGCTAAGCACTCACACTGGTGACAAAGCAGGCTAGAGGGAAGCAGCAAGAGCCAGCCATTTGTATAGACTTCTCTGTAGCACAGCAATGGGTTGTACCACCACTCTGCAGGCTGCCCAGTGCAGGAGCAGGC
Organism: Buteo buteo; assembly: GCF_964188355.1. Lineage (NCBI taxonomy): Eukaryota > Metazoa > Chordata > Aves > Accipitriformes > Accipitridae > Buteo > Buteo buteo. The sequence continues at coordinate 6,435,676 of NC_134179.1, read as the reverse complement.
GAAGACAGTTATGAACTGGCAGAATCTCTCCAAATCCTGTAGTCCAGTCCTTGCTCAGCTCCCTGCAACCACCTTATTTTCACAGCAGAGGTGGTTAAGGTATAGCCACTGTACTTACATCTTACATAAGGCTGCATTCCCCAACAAGAAAGAGTCATTCTTGGACCTCTGTTTGTGGGCTTCCCACCCTAGGATCACACCTAATGAGGAATAACTTCTGGGAGATGATACCACCAGCACACAGGAGGAACACATGGGAGCCCCTGCCACAGTAAACTCAGGGCCTTGCTCCCACAGATCCTTCATCTCGGATGGAATTTGATGGCAACGACTCATCAGTTGACACTGGGGCAAGAGAATAGTTGAGGCTAGGGAAGGAAATACTGTTTCATAGGTGTCTAGATATGACAAGGCCCCTTAGAGCACCCTATGTGATGAAATCTCCCTGGAGCTCTAGGATAGCAGGCATGTTTGCTTAATGATATCACTATGAGTAATGTCACTGGGACTGAAACAAGCTGAACATCCCAAGACTCACAGCAATGTCCTAGGCATGAGCATCCAGCAGAATCCATGGTGACAGAGGCTGAACTAAAGTTACATTTATAGCCAAGTTTCTAAGAAAATATACTCATGGTCCATGGCCCCACACTGCCCATTTCCTCAACCAGACAGAAAGGGGTAAGTCTGAAATAAATTCTGTTCATACAACTTCCATGAAGCAAGGCAGAGGAATGAGGCTGTATTAGTGCCCCCGCAGAGTGGGCTTTGCACTGTCTACCACAGACATGGAAAACAGATCATTTCTCCTTTATAGTAGCTTTTTACATACTTGAAAGCTCCTGTCATGTCCATCCTGTCTTCTCTTTTCTACACTAAACCACATTATTTTAGTCAGTCTACCCTCCAGGTCATATTTTCCAACCCTCTGAGCATTCCTGTAGCTCACACCCATTAGTCAGCTCTGTCCTGAAGCTAGGTATCCAGATCCAGATGCAGCATAGCAGGCAAGACCCCAGAAGTGCTGACTGGAATGGAATGATAACCTCATGTCTCCTACAGAATCCACTTCTGGCCAGCACCTGCTCTTTTTGTAACATCACCACCCACCTGGCTGACTCATTGGGCACATGATCTGCTTTGACCCCACTGCTCCCCTGCTCAGTTACTTGTTCCACTTCTGGCAATTCAGCACTTTTCCTTCTTCAATTGGTCTACATTTTCTCCTAGAGTATCCTCCAGTTTATCACAACTATTTTGAATTCTGACCTTCTCCCTGATGTGTTTGCAGCTGCTCTGCAATTCACCTGTTCCCTCTACACACTTTCCAGTCCATCATCAAGGCTAGCAATGAAAACATTGGCTAACATCAGCCCTGCAGAACTGCTTTTACAGGAAACTGTTGATGATTGCTCTCAGGCACAAACTGTCTTTGCATACCTCTGCACAGTTTTGTTTGGACCGTATTTCTAACAGCAGCTAATAAAAGTGTCATACCAAGTATAAGGCACACTGAATTCAAGAGCTATGAATACCTGAGTGTCCTCCCCGGTGCAGAAGGCCTGCTACCCCACAAGGAAGCAGACTGGATGGGTCTGACATGGTCCACTCTTGATAAACTTATGTTAACTTTACTTATCTCCTCTTCCTCTTTTAAAAACTTGCAAGGAGCTTGTTTGAGCAGGAAACAGTTCTCTTGCCTTTTTTCTGTCTATATTGTGAACTCCCAGGGCTCAGAGTAGCCTTCAGGGGCATTTTATGCCTAGGCATTACTGGAATATAAATAACATCCCAATAATAAAAACATGGGTTGCTTTGAACCTAGCACACTAGTTAGTTTGCCTGGAAAAAGACACAGACTTTTGGAGGAAATATGCCATTAAGTGGACTTCCGAGTTGTTAAAAGTCAAAAAAAAACCAAAACCACCAAACTCACAACTGTTCTTTAATTTAGGGACAGTGTGACCTGGCAATTAGTCATAGGACAGGCTCCAGCTCAATTAAGACAAACAGCCCAGTGTAATGGAAATGGTAGTGACCAACAGGAGCAACCTGAGTTATAGTCTCAATTTTCTCCATGCCTAATGGATTTGAAGTAAGTTCAAAGAAGGTCAAGTGGCTGACTTTTCATTTGCTGATCTCGCACAAAGTTTTTCTATCAGTTTCTCTCTCCTTGTGAACTCTCTGGACTTGTCGTCATTGTTCTATCTCCCAGGGCCAAAGTCCCACCCCAGCTGTATCTATGCTATGAAGGAGGTCCATAACTGAATCTAAGGGAGGGTGACCTGCAAACTTTGAGAGCAGTCCAAGAAAGTGTCATTTCCCATTCCCTCTGCAGGTTATCTTCTGCCTGGTGTTTCTCAGACTTATTCCTTTCACATTAATTGGCTCAGACTTGAAAGAGGAGCAAAAAGTGAAGCCCAGCCTTTGCTGATAGTCTTTGCAACTCTGACTACCCAGCACAATGCAAAATGGACCACAAAGCAGGGTCTAAAGCTGCCTCAGTGCACCCAAGAATGCAAGGGAGGTTTGGGATTCATCTGCCTCCTGTTCTTAAGCCTTCCTCTGTAAGCTTGAGGGGTGGCCAATCACACCTTTGTCAAATGCGGGCTGGGAAAATGGGGCGGTGTCCTGTTTCATAAGAAATGTGCCCAAGCTGAAGGATTTGTGTGCCATTCTCTGCTGGAGAACACTTACCATTACATGCAATGCCTCTTTTCATTAATGACAGAAGGAACCAGCCATAGTGACAGAAGAAAACCAGCGTGAGTGCCATTTCAAAAACCTCTGTCCCTGGAAGCAGTCCCTTTTTACCTCCCAGATCAATGCAGCCCCGTCAATATTTGTGCAAGGCAACAGTGCCACACAGCGGTTGCCGGCTCTGAGCCCAAGCCGCCCCCCTCCCCCCCCCCGGGGGGGGCAGAGCAGTTCTATTTCCCATCTGCTGGAAGTCAGAAATCAGTTATCACAATGGCTGTCCATTGCTGCTGAGCGAGCAAGTGGTTGGGCATTGGCACAGACAGCTGTTATTGCAATAACTTTGTGTTCTCCATCAACACTTACTTTTGTTGCCTGCTCAGTATCCCTGAAATCACATAGTTGAATTTGGGGAAGCTTTACAAGGCAACAATGCAAAGGGATCTCTTGCCATACAGAGTAGCATGGCAAGGGCTAATTTTGCAAATGCATGTTTCAGCCATCCAGATTGCACTTGCTAAGTGTCACAGGCAATTAACCCTTTTGCCAGCTTGACCTTCCCCTTGCCTTTAACATGCTCATTGCAGCAGTTCATGGGCAGCCCATCCCCTGCACAGCTCTCCTGCAGTAGCAAAGGTGTCCACAGCTTCTGTACAGACCTTCAGATCCTGCTGTGGCGTGCTATGGCTTATCTTTTGATTTTAGTTTTAACAACCTTTTTCCCAGTTTTAGATCCGAATTCTTTGGTTCCCAAGGCAGCCATTTCTGAAATTGGCCCCCTGATCTCTCACTGTCTTATTAGCTCTGCTGCTAATATCAGTGAATCACAAAGCTTCATTTCTCCAGAATCAGTTATCTATTTATCCAGGGCCTCAGTGACAAGCAGGTTGCAGCCTTTTCAGTCCACACCTTAAAGATGCTTGACTTTAAAGGAAGTAACCACTTCCTTCTCATTCTGCCCAGGATTCTTAAAGACTGCCAAACCTGAGGCATTGCCTTCCTCTGCATTGGGCTCACAGAAATGCCATCTTCATTTTACATAGAGCCAACCAGAATTTTGGTTGTATTTTAGAGACCACCAATCACTGCAGTATTTAAATTCAAATTGAGAGAGTGCTGTCATTTTATATCAGGTCTGAAGAAAAACTGACTGTTTCACAATGGATAAACCAGATGCTCTCTAGGATATTACATGAGAATTTTATGTTACTCAAGTGGGTTGTTAGTCACACAGGAGACAGTTCTTAAAAAGCAATGATGGTAGGCCTTGGGGCTGTTTAGGGAAAATAGAACCACAAGATATCTCAGTTATTTGGCACAGGATATCAGGTTGCTCCTGGATCAGATAGAATATGAAGCAGTAGCTGGACAGGAGAATTACACAAACTTAGAAGAGAATGAGGGAGCCATTTTTACAATGAGGGCAGTCACCCAGTGGAACAGCCTGCCCAAAGTAATAAGTGGAGAGTTCTGTTGCTGCTGAGATCCTGGAGTCAAGGTCCTGGGTACTTTCTTGGAAGAAACCTGCACTGAGATCAAAGCAGGGCTCCTCAGGTAGCATGTGTGTGACAGAACAGTCTAGATGATGTAACAGTCTTTTCAGACATTAAAATGGATTAATCTGTGCTAATAGTTATCTTTGCTGTTTCCTTTTAATCACTTTGTTCCATTATTCCTCTTTAAAATCTTGCGCCCCTGGCCTGTGACTCATCAGGCAGAGCTCTTCTGCCTCATTAGTGTCTTCACTTTTCCAGTGTCCATGAATCGTCCATTCCTGACACTCCTGTAAATATTCCTGTTCTTTTTCTACCCAGATATTCAGGCAGAAGCCCTTAAAATTCAGAAGTCAGCCACAATGAGATGCTGTCCCAGTACACACTTAGACTTTCCAGGCTCAGCTCATTCCTTTACTATACACCTCTAAGATTTGGCCCAAAGGCTCAGCCCAGCAAAAGCCAAGAACTTCTTTACAGAGTACGATCAGCAATAGCAACTTATCTTAAGCCCACGTAATCTACAGAGAGGGACTCTCAACTCCAAAGTAGTTCTTCCCAAATGGGCTAGAACTAATAAACAGTTCAGAAGGTTCCACCCAATTGATGCACAAACCCTGGCTTTGTCCTAATCTGACTTCAGACATCCAATTGTAGCTTGTGATGCTTTGTGTAGTGAAACTTTTAGGGACAGATTATTAGCTTGTCTTAGACTTGACAAACTTCTTTGCTTCAGGATGATGCACACGTTCCTGGTCTGTGAAGCCCTGAGGCTCAAGGAAAGGCTTGCCTCATTGTATTTTCCCCTCGCTACCTCCAGTTCACTCTTCATACTTTAATCTCTTCCCAAGCATTTGCCATCAGGAACTAGGAGTCAGAGAAGCTGGGTCTGCAGATGAAAGCTGGCTTTCCCACAGCTTGCAACAATCTAGTCAAGTCCAAGTACTCAGTGCAACAGCAAAAAAGGAAAGATTTTCCAACAGGTCTGTAATGCTTGCTCCTGCATATAACAGTAGTGGCTGGCAGCAGAGGCAAGTGTTCTGGCTCCTCCATAGCTTCAGTTTATAGCCATTTCAAGACCTCCCTCCTTTCCTGTCCCCTCTTTGGTCACCTCAGGCAACCAACAGAAGACCTAGTCTTACGCCAGCCAGCAAACTCATAGGGTCTCCAGTTCATACCATGGGTGATGAAGCTGGACCAGGCAGAGACCACCACAGACACTAGGCACAGGCAAGACCTTCCCTCACACTTACTGCTCTGCAAGGAGGCATTGAAGGAACAGAGGAAAACACAGGGAACAGTATTTGGCAAAGCCCATGCCACAAAACACAGATGTACTGCTGTGGGCATTTAGCTAAAAGCCAGTGTGAACTGCTGTCTCTGGACTGGACTCACTTATCCCCTAGTATGCATGCCACATTCATTGGGGCAGAGCTACCTCTTTTTCCTCACCACAACAGGGTCCTTGTCCATAAGTGTCAGGCTCTCAGGTACTGCTGCTCTGAAATAGCAATAGAGCATGCTGAAAATCAGTCCAGATTACCATTGAAACCCGTGATGTCTCCTTTCATCAAGGAAGTCTGCTCCTCACAGGTGCTGATACTCCCCCATGGAGAGGGCTTCTCCCCCCTCCTCCCCGCAGCAAGGATGTGCACTCAATGGACAGCTCTCAATATCTATGCTGGGGTGCCGTCATCCCTGAAAAGTGTCTTTCAGTTTAAAACCATATCACTAGCCAAGAGCTGTATATTTAATAGAGTTGCAGTGAAGTAAATGAAAGCAGAGGTCATCAAGAGGCAAATGCACCACAGATGTGCATCAGTTACCCTTCTGCAAGTGTGGACCAAGAACTCATCCCAGCCATAAGCAAGGAGATTTAAGTGCTGCTGTTGCAAACACAGAGCCACAGCACCCTTCCCCTGGAAGAAATCACGCCCCAACAGAGCCTTCTGCTACATACAGTGACACCTATTTCCTAGTGCTCAGTTTGTATATTCTTATATAAGAGATTTTAATCTGTTTTCCCTTCGCATGAAGGTGCACTTGTCCCTGGCTTTTCTCTTGCCTCCAGCCAAACACACTGAAGAGCCTATGGAGAATTATAACAGAGCCCCTCTACCTTCTTGCTGCATAACAACCAGCCCTGGCTTTTTAGCTTCTTTCCTACTTTGTTTCCCACATGATAACTATCCCCCCCTCCCTGTTCCAGCCTTCAGTGGCATTGAGGTTGTGTTATCTGGAAGACAACTGCAAAGGCTACAGAAGAAATTATCTCTTTAATCCCTCTCTCAGAACTGAGATACCTCAATTGAAAATAAAATTCCCTCTTCACCTCTATTTCTCTTTCAAAGGAGAGTAAACTTTAAGAGTTGTGTCTACAGCATCTACTACAAGCATCTGCCTGCCTAAAATATCCAGTTAGGTAACACATGCCCACCTGCACAGCTTTTCAGTATGTGAAAAGGAAGCTCCAAAAGTTCTAGCTAGCACAGTTTCAGCCAGTAGAAGCTCCCACACATAGTGAAATCTGTTCATATCTTAGCAGCAGCCAGCAAACGTCACATCGTTCAGTAGCCAGAGACAGCTCCTTAGCATCATGCAATAGCTTGGAAATTTGTAAGAAAACTACTCCTCCCACATACTCCATGCAAAGCATAAGACAGCCATTTCACCTGCCCCAATTTCTTTAGCTGCAAAGCATGTTGTCCCACAAGGCTTTAAAAATGAAAGAAATCATTTAAGTGCCCTACCCCACAGAGAGCTCTGTGCTGAATCTGGGCAGCAGCAGCAGCCCCCCAAAGCAGGTGAAAAGTCAACTTAGTCTTATGCACCCACAGAGCATCCTCACTAACAGGTGAGGAGGGTTTGTGGATTGTTTTGATCTTTTGGTCAAGACAGCAATTTTCCTGATGCTGTTCAATTACAATATAAAGTCAGCCACATTAGGCCAAGAATCCCAAAAGCTATTAATTCTTGAGAAAAGGATAATGAATCTAATAAAATTAGATTTTCCTGTTCCCAGAAGGCCACTGTGAGTTATATACAAGGTATAGACTGCCATGGTCCCATTTAATTGCATCATGTAGGCCTGGGGCTGATAGCAAATAGTTTGTCTCAGGGATTGTTAGTGGAAAGTATTCGATTTGCTCACACATTGTTTTTGAACTAGCCACAGAGCAAGCATTTGTAATAGTGAGGCAATCACAAAGAAAGGACTTCACATGAGAATCCCTGAGACTAAGACTTATCTTTAAATCAGAGTGAGCTCAACCATTTGCAGACTCTAACTGCTTCAACCCATCTACCTGCTGCTATCATGGCATTTGGAAACTAGTTAAAACTCACCAGTAGAGATGAGCCTTGTATGTAGCCATGCCTAGTGCTGACAAGCATGTGAAAAGCAATGCAGGAAGGGTCCCAGGTTGCAGCTCTGCTCAGAGGTACAACTAGCAGAAACACTAGCACTGAAGATCAGGTAGCAGAGAGATACAGACACTTGAGCTCTCTCCAGAGCTGTGGAAGCTGTCCCAACATCATGTCCTTCCTGAGTACTTATTGTCTCTTTTCTTCTCTGAAATAGGCAGGACAAGAGCCAGCAAGAAGGAATCTCCCGAGACAAACATGGTACAATCCAGTTCCTGTCACTATTGGCCTCAGATCGAAGTGAATTTCATTTGTTCCCACCCGCAGGGGATGCAAAGCCTTCAAAGACTGAGAAGTGCACTGAATTCCGCAGCTGGGAGAGACAGGAGCACTGTCAAGATGTTTAATTCTTCACACATCCTGCTTGTTTTGTCCTCTGCTCTAGCATCAAAGCTCCCTTTTGCTGTGGGCAGGAGGAAGAAAAAACCCTATGTCTGAGAATTTCAATTCAGGAACTGCTTTTTTTAAAAAGTTTCCTGCCAAAATCCTTCTACCTGATGGATTTTACAATGTCACAGACAATGCTGGATACTCAGCTCCCAAGGCTTTATCTGTGAACCACTGAATATTTGTTTAAAAATGAAGACATTAAAGTGCCCCACTTACAAAAATCAATTCTGTGGATGTCAGCATATGATGCCATCTTATCTCTCCTGGAGTAGATACCCTCTTCTGTCTGACTTCCTCCAGTCCTTTGTAGCCCAAAAAGTCCTTTCCTATTTAGGTAAGAGCACTTTCTTGATGCAGGGAAAGGCTTGTGTTCTCTATCTGCTCATTCACCGAGATTTGTAGGGTTGAACAGAAATGGCCATAGATGACAGAAGACAGGATGAAGCCATTTATGCATCCTGAGAAACAACATGAAATGAGTCCTTCCAACTCTTCTGCCCAGAGAATGACTGCTGTCAAGGCAGAGACCTGGAGGCTTATACAGCCCAGAGTATGTGCTGACCCTGTACAGAAAAGGGGCTGAAATGTTTCCACTTTCAAAAACTGGAAAGTGAAAAGCTGAAACTTGGTTGTAATGGCATTCTCCAAGATTGAGGTTCTCTGATAATAATTTATGTGGAAAAAAAGATCCTACCAAAGATCCCATTTTCATCCACAAGTCAGTTTTCATCCCCAAAGTATCTTAGTAAAATGCCTTTTTTACCAGCATCACCCAGTGAGAAAGCTTCTGTACCTTCCCCACTTTGCAGCTTGGCTCTTTAAACACAATCTAGTCCTAGACATTGTTTCCCGTATGCTACAAACAGATGATCTCTTGAAGGCTCAAGAATTTGTTTTGGGGAGAAATTTTCCTTCAAGAAAAAGGGCTGAAGTCCCAGTTCCACTCTTTACTTCCTTATGCTATGCAAAACACACACAGCAGTGCCATGTGAATGTGAAGGAGTGCTCGCATGACCTCCAGGCTCACCCCACACCACCCATTGCTGCTGGTCTGCAAAATGTCTGACAAGGGTGCTGTTAATATCAAATGGCAACCCATCTGCTAAGCTGATTCACACTGATTTCAAAGAAAAGCCGAGTCAAGCAGGACTAGTGCCAAATGAAAGATTTTCCTGTTAGTAACAATGAGTGACTAATTAATAATCAATAATCCCAATAAAAATAGACATTAAATTCCATAAAGGGCACTGTGCCAATAGCTGATCATTTGTGCTAATGAAGCAAGAAAGCCTTGCTGGGTGCAGACAGAAGCATGTGAGCCAGTTCAGACTGAGATGATACAATTTGAACAGTCACCCAAAGACGAGATGGAAGCTAACCTGGGGCTTCCTTTACCACTGATGTTTCAAAACATTTGGGGTTTCACACACACTTTCACTCTTTGCAGCCTTCACAAGCTCAAGATGCAGGTAGCAACATGAAACATCAGCCCACACTTTACAGTTAGCCTGAGCTCAGTCTCTTCTGGACTTGAAAATAGAAGAGCATTAAGCCACCTGTCCAACCACAGGAGGCCCCAGATACCACAGCAACAATGGTGCCCTGGGTTATCTCAGTCATCATTGATAATGCAAGCAGCTCATAGAACTGTTCAGCCTCAGTGTGTTCACACACAGCCCACAGGAGACCACCCCAGTTCCCAGACAGGCCCCAAGTACAAAACTGAACAGGCAGCAGCAAAGCAGCACACCATTCCCTGCTACATCTCAAAACTGAATAAGCTGTCTGTCCACTGCTAAATGAAGCTCAAAGTTCAGTTACCAGCCCTCATTTATAAGCCAGCCTGCTTGCAGGTGAAGCAGAAGCCTAGGAAACAATCAGCTTGTCTTTAAAATGCAAATAGAGGAAGCAAGAGCATAACAGACAATAGTTAAGGCATTGTCAGTACCAGTTCCTTGCTATATAGCATAGAACATGAACATGGAAAAGCCACAAAGCAGCAAGCAGAGGGACCTGACAGAATATTTGTGAAGATTGACCATAAGTTCTTGGAGAACTGTGATTGTCCTTTGGCTCAGTGTAACACTTGGTGCTCCTGCACTAAAAATAATAGCCATCATCATTCTCCAGGTAAGCAAATCACTGCATCTTACTGACTCAAGAAATGCAGCAATTATGGCAATGGCTTTCTTGGCTCCATTTTAACCTAGTCACTAATCTCTTTGCATCAAAGTGATGGACAGCTCAGCTCCTCACAGCAAGAACATCCTGCAATTTCTCAAAGCCTTTATTCAGGGATAGACATCAGATCTCACAGGAACTCAAAAGGCACTTTTCTGCACTGCCCTCTCTGCTGCAGACTCAGAACCACACTCCTTCCTTAGCTGTACCAGGACAGAGTGCATTTTTCCTGCCTGCCCAAAACACTGAAGTTCGTGTTGAGATGCCATCCATTATAGACAACCTACAGTCAGGAATAAAGCAGGCAACCAGAAGGAAAACCCACCAAAGGCCTGGCACAGCCCCATGGCCCCAGCTCCAGCTGTCTTTTAGTTTTAACAGCAAAGGTTTTGGAAGGGCCTGTCTCAAACCTCTGCAAGAAATGTCCATGACAAGAATTTGCAAGCAGTGAAACTGGTGGGGTGGCTCCATCCTCCTAAAGGAACAGACTGGAAGCAGCTTCTCACTACAGGGATGGGAAGGAGGTTTGCATTCCAACCTTGGCAGCCTGAAGGCTCAGTTTCCTCCCTTGAGATAATGTTCCTATTTGGGCCAAAGCAGGGATTAATCACTTGAGTCCTCTTCCCTACAGAAACAGTGCCTACTCCCACCCTCTCTCCTCACTGCTATGCTACCTTACTTGGGTAGAGTAAATCATGGGGCCAGCACCTAAGAGGACTGACAGCATCCTTCTCTCCATAGAAGAGCCATTTGTAACCAACTTTGTTAGCAGCAGTCCCTCTTGAATCCAGACTTTGTACCAAGCACAAGCAAGAGTTGGGGCTCTGGGTCAGGTTATTCAGACAGGTGCAAGGCACTTGCTTGATAGCCTGCACTACTAACCTCTTGAGCATGGTCAGCTATGTAAAATAGACTGTTACACATCCCATGCAAGAAAACAGCAAAGGAAAAAACAAATACTCATGCATCTGTAATCAAAACCTTTAACACACCCAAGCTAACTTTACAGTTTGAAGCAACCATCAAGTTTAGAGTCAGTTTTTCTCAGAAGTCTGTTAATTCCTTACACGGCATCTATGTCAGGGAAGCCAGTAATGGGACAGGAACTTGTGCCAGAGCAAAATAAATTTTATCAGAATGAGAAAACAAATGGAAAGGGCAAGCAGCTGGCTCCAGTTAGGGTCTTATTTTTAGACAACATCTGCCAAGGGATTCAAAGTAGAATGGCAAGCTCCCTTGAGCACAGATGAGCTCAAGTGCAAACACTAGTTCGCATTAGAGATGGGGGATTTGCCATTAGGGGGCTGTTGGCACATGCAGAGTACAACTCGCCCCTTGCAGATGCTGCAGGCACAGAGAGCCACATCAGATGCCTCTGTGGGACAAGCCCCTCATGGGAGAGAGGTACTGGGCCAGCAGGATCTCAGATCCCCAGGAGACAGGGCTAAGAGGGATTACTGAAGCGAGTTAGACCACCATCATGCCACCAAACTGAAGAGAAAGAGCATTCTGGGACACGAATGGAAAAAGGCACAAGGACTAGAAGTTCCTGCAGTTCCTTTTGATACTATCTGTGCTTGCCTTGGTTTCACTGAGCCTGACCACCAAATATCCTGGAATGCTGGAGAAGGGGAAACTCACACTTGCCACTCCTCTAACCAGATTTTAGCATGGCAGACTCTCCTGCCCTGATATGCCACCATTGCAGCATGGCTGCACATGGCACTGCCCACTGCTCATTCCAGTAGCTTTGTGATAGGAACAGGAAGACTGGTGTGAATAGAGCATGGCTGGGGGAGTCTGGAAGCTCCAGAAAGCACAAACAGCAGCAACAGTCCTCTGAGACTGGCATGTGTCGGTGGCACCCTGATTAACCTGGTATGAGGATCCAGCATACATCCATGTGCGGCTTTCCCAGGTTACCCACACTGGGGAACCAAACACAACCTAAAAGCAAAGGGTAGCCTACCTTCTAGATGTTATGAAGGAGGAAATGCTGTCATCCTTCCCATACAGATGAAGAAACCAATACATTGAATGAGGAAGTCCCCTCAAAGACTTTGCCAATTGGAGTTGGGAATTAAGCCCAGGTTTCCTGACCTGGCAGCCACATCTGTTTTGCCTATTATGCTTCTCAGCCACAACCTGCACCTCTCTGCTGCTAGCCATGACAACTGGTTTCCCAGGAGACCTGGTAGCATCCAACTGGAAAACAGTACATAACTGTCACAGATACTGTCTTCACACTGAATGCTGATGGCCTCGGCAAGATTCAGACACCTGGAGAGACATTTGATGAAATGTTTGGGCCCATGGCAGAGAAGGTACAAGGAAATAAGGGCAGTGAGTGCACACTAAGCCCCTTTCCTCCTGCTTGGGGTGGAGGGGAAGGGGGAGAGGGACAAAAGTATCACAAAGCAAAGTGACTCATTAAGAAGTATCAGGATTTATTTACCTCCAGCAGCATAAAACAGTGCAGTGATAAGGACTGTATTTAACTTCACACTCCAGCTGGCCTCCATGGGACTCCTGAGGTTAATGCCTCCATTTAAATGGAAATTGAGTGCCAAATTATTAGCACCTGTTTGCAAAAGAGGCCCCAACAAATTATAAAGAATCTTTGTCATTACAGTACAGTTTCCAGCAAGCGTTCCAGTTACTGCATCTCAACAGGCCAGACCTGACTGAAGGTCAGTCCCAGTCAGCAGAAGGACGGCTCTCCACCAAGCTGAACATCTCTGCATGAGTAGTGTCCCCATTAGATTTCACCTGGGCACAGAGGATAAACTCTGGAGGAAGAAGCCAATTCAGAGAGATGAGGTCAGCCCCTGAGCTGGGTAGGCAGTAAGTCAGCCAAGAGAAATGGGTTATATGCAAGTAGGGACAAGCCAAACTGAAAAGACTCTTAAAGCAGTTTAGTGCTGCCTAGAAGGAAAAAAGTCTGAGTTGAGATTATTATACTAAAAACATTCTTAAAGCAAGAGGCAGATAAAAATTGGCAGTTTACACATTGATTACATACCCAGTTACCTCTGATGGAGCCATACATGGATGGGTATACTCTTCACTGGGTAAAAAACTGGCTGGATGACTGAGCCTATAGAGTGGTGGTGAATGGAGTTAAACCCAGTTGGTGGCCGGTCACAAGTGGTGTTTCCCCAGGGCTCAGTACTGGGGCCAGTTCTGTTTAGCATCTTTGTCTATTATCTGGACCAGGGGATTGAGTGCACCCTCAATAAGTTTGCAAATGACACCAAGTTGGGCCAGAGTGTTGATCTGCTTGAGGGTAGGAAGGTCCTGCAGAAGAATCTGGACCAGCTGGATTGATGGGCCAAGGCCAATTGTATGAGGTTCAACAAGGCTAAGTGCCTGGTCCTGCACTTGGGTCACAACAATCCCATGCAACACTACAGGCTTGGGGAAGAGTAGCTGGAAAGCTGCCTGGCAGAAAAGGACCTGGGGGTGTTGGTCAACAGCCAGCTGAATATGAGCCAGCAGTGTGCCATGTTGGCCAATAAGGCCAATAGCATCGTGGCTTATATCAGAAATAGTGTGGCCAGCAGAACTAGGCAAGTGATTGTCTCCCTGTACTCGCACTGGTGAGGTCACTCCTTGAATACTGTGTTCAGTTTTGGGCCCCTCACTACAAGACAGACATTGAGGTGCTAGAGTGTGTCCAAAGAACGGCAACAAAGCTGGTGAGGGGCCTGGAGCACAGGTCTTATGAGGAGTGGCTGAGGGAACTGGGGTTGTTTAGCCTGGAGAAAAGGAGGCTCAGGGGAGACCTTATCTCTACAATTATCTGAAAGGTTGTAGCAAGGTGGGTGTCAGTCTTCTCCCAAGTAATAATCAATAAGACAAGAAGAAACCACCTCAAGTTGTACCAGGGAAGGTTTAGATTGGATGTTAGGAAAAATTTTTTCACCAAAAGCATTGTCATTGTCAAGCTTTGGAACAGGCTGCCCAGGGAAGTGGATGAGTCACCATCCCTGAAGGTGTTTAAAAGACATGTAGATGTGGCACTTAGGGACATGGTTCAGTGATGGACTTGACAGTGCTAGTTAACAGTTGGACTCAATGATCTTAAAAGGTCTTTTCCAACCTAAATGATTCTATGATCCAATATTGTAGGAGAGGTAGACTCTGGCTGGCCATAAAACTGTCAGAGCCATTGACTATCCCCAGGCTGGATCCAAGCAACGCTGCTCGTATTTACACAGCTGGCAAGGTCTGACTGCAGCCTGTCAAACTCAGTGGGTCTCTGATACTCTCCATGTTGCAGCAAAGGGTATAACCAAAGATAATATTGACCCAAAGCTTTTCTTCACATTCTTTTGAAATAAATCTGGTTAGAAAGTGGGAAGAATCATAATGCCACAGAACACTGATACTTTGTATCAAAAAAATGCAGAATTGGTGGGTTTTCTGCTTTGACCTGGAATTCAGTATTTGAATATGATGAAAATTCAACATCAACAATAGGATGCAAATATTTCTCACACAATACAGCCAATGGAAAATCCATTCATTAAAAATCCAGACAATTAAAAAAGTTTAGCAATCATTTACACATAAAGGGAGTTAATTTTACAGAGAAGAAACAAATAACTCAATATGTATTATAGCCATGTTTCATCTGTCTTTAAAAACTCTGCAAAATATTCAGTAGGTAAATCTGGAGGGACTGTTATCCCATGTTAAGTCATAGTGAAATGAGGCAAAAGTTTTAAGGAATTGTGCAGTGGGTTGCAAGACCCATGTCTATGACACTAACAAATCTTTTTATAAGAAATAGTATAAAAACCTAATTTGACAGTTTACTTTTAACAGTAATCTAAAATCAAGCTATTAAGGCCTTTTTTAAAAAAAAGAACACATAATAGCTAATAAGTTCAAAGAAAACATTTTTCTCAAGTACAAGCCAGAAACATTAAGAAACCAGTGGGTCTGGGGTTCTTTCTGTTAGGCCCTACTAAAACAACACTTCATCTATTCCACCAGTTGAGACCTTTGCCCAGCATTAATCAAGTTACTCACTGCAAGCAAATTACATCCCAGAATTAGTAATTTGTCTTTTTTTAAACTCACTCTTAAGACCTGTGAGATTCCTGCCAAGTGGTTCCTAATTAATTTTATTCCTCATAATGAGAAATCTTTGCATACTGCTTTGGACTTCTGTTGTTTCTTACTGCTCACAAGGAACATCTCTGCTACTCAGAGCCAGTGGGCACTCCAGCCCTGTGGTAGGGTTACTCTTTAGACAACCTAAACTTTTACTGGCAAGAGCTGATGCTTGAGGCAGTTACTGGCACACTGGGCCTTTCAGCATGAGGGAAAGCATGCTAGAGCAATTTTTTTCCATCCATCTCATGTACAACAATGAGCATTATATCTAACCACATACACAGACCCCAGATGTGCAAACAGCTGGGAGCCTTCCTGACTTGGAGGATAAATACAAGCCAAACTTCTAAGCTCCCTAGCTGGCTTACATTCATCTTGTCTGTCACCTTCCCAGCAAGTCACTGGTTTGTGGTACAAATTTCTTCCCTGAGTTTACAGCTAGAGCAGTCTGAAATAGGGACTAAAGGAAAGGTTTTAACCACAGTTTATTGACCAGAAACTGAGGCACAGATTGATCCAAGTGATTTGCCCAGACTTGAATAGGCATCCCTGGCGGCAATACATGCTATGACAAGGTCAGGGCTGGTGCAGAGCCTCCTGCCATAGCTTCTTCACCACCTCCTCTCCTGACCACAAGAGGCTAAGCCTTGCGCCACAGCCTGAAGTTGTGGCCTTGGGGATAGCATCATCTGAGAACTTGATCCTCCACAACCTTAAATCCTATCTGCAGCTCAGCCAACTGAGAACAACAAGAAAGCATGCGAAAAACCACCACTGCCTCCTGTCCAGAATATGCTTACAGCTTCCAGTAACCAGGGACCTTGCATGTATGAGAGAAATTTAAGGCTGGAATCAAACATGTCCCTGAAGGCATCACACAACTCCCCTCCTGGCTCTGGCCTCAAGCTTCCCTCTAACCTGTTTTTGTCAAAGTGCTGAGTGCAGGGGGAAACAGAGAAGACCAAAACCACACCAGCGACTGCATGGAAGAGAAATTTGGGTAGAGAAGGAGCCTTAAAAGGGAAATACTTGGAAATGCTACTGCCAGGAGAAAAGTATAAAATAATTAGATCATTTTAGAAATATTTACAGCTTCACTGCATTGCTGCAGAAAAAGCTCATGCTGCCATGTTTAATTTGTTTCAGACTTGGAAGAATAAATCTCATTAAGAGCTAGTACTTTCTTTTCACAAGCAGAAAGCATGTGTTCACACTTAAGATAATTGCAAACATCCATGGCTTTAAAAATAAACCCTTGCACATCAGCATGAGCTCTGAATCCATGCCTGCAAGTGGCTCCAGTTCAAGCAACCCTACAAGGATCCTGTTAAAGGCAGCAAGAGGGGCCCAAACTGAGGACCAAGTGCAGGCAGGAGGAAGCAATCTTCTTAAAGGGAGAAATTGCTCCCTGTAAGCATGGGCACTACTAAAGCAGAAACTAGAGAGGATATTGTCCCCCACTTTGACACCACCTCGTAAAACAGAACTACACATTGTTCAGTGCCTGGTTGTCACCCTCTCATATTCAGCTCCCACTGCACTGAGCCCTTAGAGAATCTTAAAACCCCTGTACATATACATCTCCACATCCTAGCAACAAAAGCACTATATAGTCTTTTTCAAGATACTGCTTTCCTGAAAATAGGGTTAATCCTCTATGGCTGCTATAAAGGAAGCATTAGATCAGACCTGAAATTATTACACTGTCAGTTCTAAAGAGAAAGAAATCACTACGTGTTCAAAACATTGCATGCAGCACTGCTCTTCCCAAATCATTCATATACGCTATTCTTCCTGCTTGTCTGCCCCCATCTATTTTCCTCTGTGGACTCTGCAGGCATTTGCAAAGCATCTCTATGCTACATGCGAGAATTAGTTGGCCAAAAGCATGGATTATTACTCCAGAGTTTGTTAGCAATTTTGAAATTGTAATGAACAATGCAATGTATCCTGATCTGGAAATAAAAGATCAATTTTAAATGTGTCCAAAGAATCAGAAGTTAATGAAAAAAATAATTTGGCTGTGTCTTTTTTGTAAGGTGTGGTACTTTTGATCATAAAGCTTTTTGTTACCTTGCAGAAATAAAGTTACACAGAATTTTGAGACCAATTCATTTGAAAATGAAAAGTTAAACATTTCAGTAACAGAATATTGAAAATAACCATTGTGCTTTATTTAGGGATACACAAAAATTCTTACAAAAAAATATGAACTTTATGTCTGGAAGTATTTCAGTACCAAATTTGCATCTCATAAGAAAAAAGCTTACTGACTCCCTCAGCTGAGCAGTAGCCCAGAGAACCCAGAGTTCAGGATTATCCCTGCTAGAACTGCCTGCAAAGAGGCTAAGGGGAAAAATGCCATGCCAGGAGCCAGCTGATTTAACATAATGATCACTTTTCTTTTTTGTCTGTGGGGCTTATATCTCACCTGCCTCTGTTCTTTGTAAGCATAGCAAGTTTATAACTTCATCTTAGATTTTGCTCGACTCCTTTTGGAGTGCTGCTTTCTCAGCCTTCACATTCCAAGTTTCTTTTCCCCAGATTAAATAGAAACGAAGGTAAGATGCAAAGAGAGCTGGATGCCAGGTAGCACAGTCAATGCAGAGGCACTACCCACTGATCTGTCACCTGAGTGTGATATTCTTCCTTCAGTTTTCAGAATGCCCCTTTGATCACACGTTTTAACTCCTGCAGAAAGCTGACTTGCCACTGACAACTGAAGGAAGCAATATGAAAAGAGAACACGGAGGTGTAACAAGAACTTTTTTCTCTTGAGAAAGTTCTTTGTAGATCCCCTGTTTGGTCCAATTCTAGGATCTTCAGCCCTTTGAGCCATGAGATAAACCATGTCAGCAAGTAATGATAGGAGGTTGTCATCAGGCAAGTTAGGGTGAATACGATATACCCAAAGCAAGTATGTGTTGCCCTGTTTTGCCAGCACACTTGGCTGTGTACTTCACACTAAGGTAACTCTGTAGCAGAGTTTGCCAAGTGACAGATAAACAATGAAAAAGCTTTTGCAAGGAACCTTTTAGACATCAAAAGCTTTCTCAAAATTGCATCAATGTTTGCAACCCAGCTATCACTCAAGATCATTAAGCCTATGATGTCTTTATTGAAGTAACATCATTGAGTGAGCATTTGCAACTTTACCAGGGGTTTTTTTTGTCCTCTAGAGATCAGAGCCCGAAATCAGGACAATCGCCATCTCAGACCTGCTTCTTGGCCAGATTATCAACCTCAACACTGGCATATATCCCCTAGTTAGAATAAGCATAGAATCTTTCAGTTGGAAGGTACCTACAATGGTCCTCTAGTCCAACTACCTGACCACTTCAGGGCTGACCAAGTTAAAGCATGTTATTAAGGGCATTGTTCAAATGCCTCTTAAACACTGACAGCTTTGGGGCACTGACCACCTCTCTAGGAAGCCTGTTCCAGTGTTTGACCACCCTCTCAGTAAAGAAATGTTTCCTAATGTCCAGTCTGAACCTCCCCAGCACAGCTTTGAACCATTCCCACACATCCTATCACTGGATCCCAGGGAGAAGAGATCAGCACCTCCCTTTCCACTTCCCCTCCTCAGGAAGCTGTAGAGACTTGCTTGCCTGACATACAACACAGTCCAACTGCCTGCTCCTGTGCTTCTAAAAGGTGGTTCTTAAAGACTGACCAGCACTTGTGGACTCCTAAACCCTCAAAAGCAGATTGCCAGGGTACTCTGTTAAATAGCTCCCTGAATAGCTTAAAGTTTGCTCTCCTGAAGTCCACAGTAGCAACTCTGCTGTCCTTTTTTCTTATTACACTGAAAATTTTAAACTTAACTATTTCACAATCACTGTGGCCAAGACAGCCACCTACCATCACATCCCTCAAGTCCTTCTCTATTCACAACTAGCAAGTCTAGGAGGGCATCTTGCCTAGTTGGCTCACTGAGTACTTGGGACAGGAAGTTATCTCCTATGAGCAGGTCTTGGAAATTCTTGAGGTTTATCACAGCAGTATGATATTCCCAGCTGATGTCTGGGAAGTTGAAATCTCCCGTGAGGAGAAGGGCTACTGATCCAGAAATTTTTCATAATTGCCTATAGAACCCATCAGTGCTTACATCCCAGCTGGGCTATCAGTAGTAGACACCCACTGCCACATCTCCTTTGTGTTCTATCCCCCTAATCCTCATCCAGAGACTCTCAACCACATCATCACTAACTTTAAGGGCTGTACAATCAAACCTCTCCCTTACACATAGTGTGACACCTCCTCCTCACCTGCCTTGTCCATCCCTCCTGAGCAGCCTGTAGCCCACCACCCCAGCACTCCAATTGCTGGACTCATTCCACCAAGTCTCACTAATGCCAATGATATCATAGCTCTGGGAGCTGACCAACACTTCCAGTTCATCCTGTTTATTTCTCATACTGCATATGTTGGTGTACAAGCATTTCAGATAGTCCTGAGCCCTCTATGCTCCCAGAAGCAGTGTAAATGTTCCCACTATCATTGCCATGCCAGCCCTTGGCTTACCTACTGCAATTCTGTTGGTATCCCCTTCCCCTGTCAACCCTAGTTTAAAGCTCTCTCGATCAGTCCTGCCAGCTTACGCCCAAAGATGCATTTTCCCCATCAGGACAGGTAGACCCCATAGGCCCAGGCATACCTTGTGTCTCAAAGGCTCTTCCATGGGTTAGAAACCCAAGGTTTTGGCAGAGGCACCAGTCCTGGAGCCAGATGTTGATATCCTGGGCTCATCTAATTCTTCCAAAGTTTCCCCCCACTACCAGGAGGATTGAGGATTTGGGTGGTCCCAAATTTTTTAGCATCCTTCCAAGAGCTTTGAAATCTGTTTTGATTGACCTCAGACTTTTTGTTGCAACATCATTAGTACCCATGTGAAAGTGCAGGAATGGATAGTAGTCTGAAGGTTGTACCAGCCTCTGGCAGTTTGGTGCTGCTTTTGCAATCCACAGGGCAATGTGCTCCTCCATGCTCTTCTGCAAATGCTACTTTAAGACTTGAACACTAAATTAAGCAGCAATTAAACTTATTCTCCTTTACTGATTGCATCTGTTTCAAAACAGTTATCAGTGCTGAGTTATCAAGAAGCATCCAAAACCATATCAACTTTTGCTAGTAGCTCTTGTGAAGCACCTGATTAGTCTCATAAGTCAGTTACATAATTTCTATACTCAGCAGGTGCCACAAATCACTTTGCACTCAGACTCCCAAGGAGTAAATGCTAGAAAAGCAAATCCCCTCTTACCTATAGGATATGTTACCCACAAAAGGAAACATGACATTCACCATTAGGTCAAACTCCTTAAACTAAATAGGACTAAATTTAAGTGGGGTGAGTAAACTGGATGTTATTGATGGTATTACCTCACTTTAATACTACAGCAGCACCAAGGCAGCCTGCATTATGTTGGGTGCCATACAGAGATAGAGACAGTTGATTCTCAAAAAAATTAGTTACTATTGCATAATCTCACAGAAGAAACTAGACCTCCTACTAAAGACAACTTCACACACCACAGACAAGTATTTTAAGGCACGACCAGAGAAGTCAAACTCCATTTAAAGGGTTCTGGCTACCAAAGTCCATTACTTGATGCTTTTCCCCCAGTGGAGAAGAAATTTGCGTCCTTAGCAGAAGTCTCCCACTTCAGAGAAGTCACAGTTGCAGTTAATGTAAAACTGCAACTATGGCATAATTTGGCATATGCTTTCAGCCTAGTCAATGTGAATAACAGCAAAAACAGTGTCACACACTGTGTTAGCAATCCAAATATAGCCTGCCCAAGGATCCCACTTTCACCATCTCATTGCTCACCCACACCTAGCCCTGTGCTGTTGCATCCACACTACTAATATTACCTGCGCTGGCTCCATTAAGCTCATGTTCTACAAACATCATCATCTTCTGCACAAACACATCCACGGTGATCCCATCTCTGCCCTAAATTATATTGGCAAAATTTAGGGCAATATTAAGCACAAGGCCATAAAGCATCCTTACATATGCTGACAACTTCAGAAGCAGAGAAAACCCAAGTTTCTTTTAAGTGAGCTCACACTTTTTTTTTTCTGCACATTCACCTGAGTTACATATTTTACTGTTTAAACACATGCAGTTCAAGCCACAGAAGTACTTTCTGTGACTGGAACCAAGAAACCATACCCGTTTCATGGCTCTGTTCAAGATTTTTACTGCAGAGAAAGTCCTTGTCTACCTATATGTATATAAAGGCCTCAGACCAACAGTCCAAGGCACAGATGTTGTCTTTAGCAATAGAACTGAGGTAACAGAATGAGAAGGGAAACTTCATACACACACAGGAGATATATATCACGAGGAGACCTAACTGAGAACCTGATGCCCGCCTTGCTTTGAAGAGGGCTAACACATAACATGCACTGTGGCTCACAATGCCTCTAAAATTATTATGTAAACTGCCTCTTAATGGAGAGTCTCAGTAGGAGGAGGAATCACTCATGCAGTAATGAACTCTCTGCAACACAGCTCTGGCAGCAAGAAAGTTCATTAGGAATGTGAATCTGTTGTGCCAGGAGCAGGAGGGGGATAGGTTTCTTTTAAATACCCTCCCTGCAAACCATTTGGAATGGAAAACAGTGACAGTGGTTACTTCAGTTTGAGAGGAGCTGAGGAGACAAGAATTTCCTGCCTTGGCAAGAGTCTTATCCCACCCTGGCATAAGAGCATACTGCACCAAGGCAACATGGGCCCAAACACTTAAACACAGTTGGTTATTGATATCACTGACAGATAAACCAAGTCACCCACTTAAATTGCTCCATGCACATGGCTTGTGAGTGTCAGATGGGACAGAACATGACAAGGAAACATTTGTTACACAAAGCAGCCTCATCTCCTTCTCCAAACACCCCTGACAAACTTGTGACTGATGATCCTCATAATTCTGGCCCATTTCTGTTTATCACTGCTTTAACTGTGCCTCCATTTGAACACTGAAGACAAAGCCTACATTCCCTTTAACCTGACATTGAGTGTTAAGCTTGTTTTTAATTGTTATTCTAATTTTGATAGATTAGTACATTGAAAAATAGGGAGGCTGCTCATCTTTATTTTGAGGTCTATCCCCAACTTCATAAAGACAGTTGCAAGCTGGTTTTGTCCCCTTCCTACCTGGCAGCTAGTCCATCTCTGATGAAAACATCAAAAGTGTGACTGAAAGCTATTCTCCTTGTTCTGTGCTAAGTGCTTCTCCAGCAATTTAAGTGCTTGCAAGAGAGATAATTACAAGCAAGGAATATTACAGGGAGTGAAAGGTGATGTGTTCAGAGTTTTGTTTTGTATCTTTAACAGATCATCAAAACCAAGTAATTGCTAGGGAGAGAAGTCTCCACATGCCACCTTCCTGCTTCAGTGAGAGCTACTTGTGTTTTGCTGTATTAAAGCAGCTGAATGTATGTATTTTTTAATGCTCCAGAACTCAGATCTCCTAGAATCACAACTAGCCGCCCTGCAGACTCAATCTCCTGGTCACTGATGGTGCCTCAGTGTAGATTTGACATCCTATTGCAACATCACTGGAGAGGGAAGAGCCACAGAAGCCTCAGTTTAAGGAGTGCAGCAGGGAGCTCAGCTGCACCATGCTGGGGTGGAATTAAGCCATGTATCCCGCACCAGCAAGCTGATCCCCCATTGCCTACGGAGCCAAAGGAAGGTTTTACTTCAAGGCCACTGTTGTGCCTACCTCTCCATTCCTGCACCCATGCATAAGCCATGAGTAATTTCACAGTAAGCAACAGTTTCACTAATGTGAAAGCAGCTTGAACCAGCACCAGTGTTTTCCTGCATTCTCTTACTGCCTCTCTAGGTCATAAAACAAGCTGCTCAAAAATGTGATTTTGGTTTTTTTCACACTGCCAGGCCTACCTGATTGCCACCCAGGGATTTTTGGTTTCTATTCCTCCTAAGTTTGCTCCTTTAAGTACATTACTGCTCTTAGAATATCTTCTTGCCAATTACTTCTGCACATGTGAAAACATCTACACGTTTTCCTTTCCTACTTGTCTGCCTGCTGATGGATCTGTCTCTCCTGCACAATAGAAAAAGCCATTTGTGGTTTCCTTGACAAAAAAATAAGAGCTGAATTTAACCAGCCACCTATGTTGAGTCAAATGCCAGCCTGCATCACTGCAAACTGTAGATACAAGTTTCCCTAAGATGGTCTCCATGCTTAGTGCAGAAGACATCAGAATAAGAAATATTAAGGATAATTTTTCAATCTGTTCTCCTCAAATAGGTAAACACACAGCCAAAGCAGTAAACTGTTGCTCAAAAGGAACATCAGTGTAGCCAGGGAATGGGGTTATTGCCAAAGAACAGGCTAAAGCATGGAATTTTACATGAGCTATGGTCCAAGACCCTGCATGCTGCATATTTCCCAGTAAGTCAATCCCACTTACCCTGTAATTCTTCACTGAACATATCACTGGGTCCTTCTTGGCAAAGTCCTACAGCCAGCTTGGCTCAATCCTCTGACATCAATGCATACAAACAGATACCTGTTGAAGGTCTCAAGCAAAGGTTACCCAGTCATCCACGCACACTATACAGTGGCTGTGGATAAATTTGGCTGGGATGGCAAAAACCTACAGCTATTTAACACAATAGCTGATTCAAATGAGAAACAGTGCATCTGAGAAAGAGGCATATCCTTGTAGTTTTAACATCTCTTCAATTTTCACTTACGCAAACTGCTTTTACTGTATTGTGGTAAACCCCCAGACACGTAACAGAATAAGGATAGAAAGCAGCAGCACATCACTTCCAGGTCAACTCATGGCAACTTCAGTGAATACCAAAATGTGATGACCATCTACACCAGTGACAGTTTGGCCCCCGAATTCCCCACAATCCTACAGGACATTTCCCAGGTTCATTGTAAACTTTGGAAGTGGCACCAATTACTAAGTTCTCTGCATTCCTCAAGGCGCAGAACAAGCTTGATGCACAGTCTGTACCACTTAGCTCTGAAAAGTGCTTGTACACAGCTATTTCCTCATTCCAGCAATAGAGGCTCTGCTGCTTTGGCAAAGGAAGGTATCTCCACAGGCAGGAATTTAAATATGAATGGAAAGGACAAGCAATTCCACATCATGGAAAAACTCAGTGTGCTCAAACAGATGGATTTTACAGCTTGAATTATTGCATTTCATTGTCTTGTGCTGGCAAAGCCCAAGCTTCATTATGATACAAAAACAACCATGGGTTGCTGACAGGCTGTTATTTTGCAAGAGAAAAGCAAGTGGGCAACCACAACGTGGGGCATTCTGTTCAACCCAGAGGACAACGCTCTAAGGTCAGCCTGGGGCCCAGACTAGTCAAAATGTTACATTTTGCCCATAAGAGATGCTTTCAATGAAAAACTTAACATTTCCCACAGGGAAAAAATGAGAAGACCCAATCAAAATTCTGAAGAGAAAGCATTGTGTCACTTCTGTTTTGACTGCAGGTAGTAGTTCTGTCACATTTTAGCACCTTGCTGCCTTTTCAATTCTTCCATGCATGGTTTTGGAGGACCTGGAGCCCATCTTTTGTGTTTTACTCACTCTCCCCTCATTGAAGTGGAAAAACAAGTTCCAACACATTTCAGAATATGCCTTCAGCCTTGTTCTTATTTATTCACCCTTTGTGCTTCAGGGCAGAGGGTGCCTCATCTTTTTGCTCCTGCCACCTGCCCTGCACAGGAAAAGCAAGGTGGTAAGCCTGGAAGCAATGCAGTAACCATTTTCTGTGCTGGACTAGCTGCCTTGGGATACTGTCAGACTTCCAAGAAACAGAGATATACTTGTCAAGGGTGACCTGGGGAAAAGCTGCCTAGACCAGCAGGAGGGAGTCAAAGCCCTCACAGTATCAAATAGACCCAATTTTTATGGTACTTTCAGGCAAAAATTAACAAGAGACCCCCAAAACAGAGAAGGGCAGAGAGGAGTATAAAAGCAACTGGCTTGTAGTATCTTCAGTACAAGCTATGAGAGGCCTATGTCCTGACCCTAGCTGGTTTTCCACATCGTGGAACACCAAAGTTTTGAAACCCAGGGTAGAGACGGCCTGCTAGCAACTTTTCCTGTCCTTTGTGGTCCCCTTCTGTTCTCCCTCTCTCCCACCTGCTCCCAGAGGAATAAGGGCAATCTCCAATATACAACCAAGTGCCAGTACCTGGGAGCTGCTGTTTGCCCCTTCCTCCCTCCCTACAATACCACCAGCCTGTTTGGCAGCAAGCAGGCTTCCTCCAGCAGACATGCTCCCTATCCATGAACTAACAGAAAAATACTGCTGTTCTGTGGCTGAGCAGCAGAGCCATTCTTTGGGATAGTGCCAGCACTTGACATACTCCTTTTATTTATAGCTTCTGTGACAATTTGTCTTCCTAAAACTGCCACTGTATTATATCTATTATTTAATGTTTTGTCTCAATGATAGTCTGTAATTTATACCAGGTCTTAATAACACATTTAAGCCTTGTGCTGTTATTTTCTTCATTGTGCTTTCCAAGAGCATGAGTACAAAGCCACAGCTTCAGAGCATCCCTGGTAGGTCTAGCCTGGAGTATTCACTCTCCTGACAGTTAAAAGCACTGGTGCTCTGCAGTGGAAGAATTCCTGCTCTGTCATGGCTAGAGGAACAGAAGTAGATTAATTTCTCCCCCTTATAAATGAAGTTAAAGGCACAAGCAGTGGGCAGGCCCTCTGTGGCAGGACATTACAGTCTCAGTAGCAACAGAATCTTTTACTGTCCTTAATTGTCAAGCCTTTCTGCTTTTTCAGCATTGGATACACCACTGACTTTAGGATTTAAAAGGAAGCAGAGTCCCGAGGCATTTAAAAAATGAAATTGTTGTTTTTCCAAACCAAGAAGAAACAAAGTATTGAGAAATGGCAGCTTTTTCACTGAATGAAGCCTCTTGGAAATATTTGTTCCCATTAAAGTGAAATAAAAAATGCTGATGTTCCTCTAAAACCTGAGGGCTTGAAAGCCTTCCAAACATGAATCAAGAAGATTATGTATTTCCCTTAAAGTCCTTTGATAAACACATTCTTTTATAAGGGATCTCTTCACAGTCCTTGCTAATTCAGTCATCACAACTTCCAGCCTTACCTGGAACCCAGCTGAATTTCTTGATCCCAAAAAATCCCCATAATATCAGTGTCTCAGAACTTCTGATGGTTAGAAACTGCCTCTGAGTTTATAGACTGAGTTTATTCCTGGCCCATTATCTTCAAATAGTATTTGTTAGACACTCCACAGAAGAAATCACAGGTACCTCTGTATTACTGGAGCTTGAAACACTACCTACACGCTACAAACACAACCCTTTATTTTCCCCATACGCTCCCATTGGATTTTATTTTTTTGGAAACTGTTTAGAATTTCTTTCCCCATATCTTAGGCTCCATCCTCCTATGGGAAAAAGCATACTGCTGTGGTCCCAATCCTCAACTCAGAGTTTATTAATCCCAAGCACAAATAAAGCCCAACATGAGCATGCAAAGGCAGATGAGAGAGTTTAAACATGTTCAGCACAGCTCTACCTTAACAGGAATAGCAATTGCTCCCACAATCCACTAGCAAACATCTGGAACCCAAAGAGATTCCTGTGTGTCAGTTTTCCTTGAAACATAGAAACACGCAAGATCCAATCCATTCCCTCCAATCCCAATCAGTAAAGTTGCTCCTGAACATCCCATTATCCAGTGCTCTATTCTTCCCACCCTCAACCCTTTCCTCTCTACAGGAGATCATTATTTCTTCTTATTGTTCATTATTTCTTCTCCAACTCTGACACCACAGCACCATTCATGGATGCCCTCCTCCAGGAGTGAGGAGGGGAGAACAGGACTGTTCAAACCAGGTGCCAGGGCAGAGATGCTAGGATCAGAGGAAATTTTTCTACTCCATCTGAATTCAGTTCTAATGAGAGGTATCCATTCATCTGAGACAAATTACGTCCATTTACATGTGGTTAAGTCCACATGGAAAAAGGTATCAGTGAGCCACAAGATGCAAACTCCTTTCCTTCACAATATCCTGGACTGACCCCAAGACATTGGGTTGCCCTGCTACAACCTTGCTCAGCTACTTATGGCTACACTGAGGCCAGTCAAAAAAACACTGGAAAAGAGCAGTTTCCCTGCTGAGTGACTAACTTTACAGCTCAGAAAATGTTTATTTACGAACCAATAATACACCTCCTAGGCCCAGTTTAGTGGGTAGCAAATCCCTATATTACAGCAACAGCACTACTGCAGCTATCTGATCAAGGCTAGAGAAGACCATAGCAATGTATCAGGAGACTGAGACAAGAGCATACAAGTCCCTCTCTTATCAGCTGAGACACTGTGATGGGTTAACCCTGGCTGGATGCCAGGTGCCCACCAAAGCCATACTATCACTCCCCCCTCCTCAGCTGGACAGGGGAGAGAGAAAAATATAACAAAGAGCTTGTGGGTTGAGATAAGGACAGGAGAGATCATTCACCAATCACCATCATGGGCAAAACAGACTCAGCTTGGGGAAAATTAACTCAATTTATTACAAATCAACCAGAGTAAGGTAATGAGAAATAAAACCAAATCTCAGAACACCTTCCCTCCACCCCTCCCTTCTTCCCAGGCACAACTTCACTCCCGGATTTCTCTACCAAACCCCCCCAGCAGCACAGGGGGACAGGGATGGGGTTTATGGTCATCACACGTTATTTTCTGCTGCTTCATCCTCTTCAGGGGCAGGACTCATCA
The DNA here is from genome assembly GCF_964188355.1 of Buteo buteo. Taxonomy (NCBI): domain Eukaryota; kingdom Metazoa; phylum Chordata; class Aves; order Accipitriformes; family Accipitridae; genus Buteo; species Buteo buteo. The sequence goes on along the minus strand of NC_134179.1, from coordinate 6,407,579 downwards.
CACTCTTCCCCTGCTCCAGCATGGGGTCCCACCCACGGGAGACAGTCCTCCACAAACTTCTCCAACATGGGCCATTCCCATAGGCTGCAGTTCTTCACGAACTGCTCCAGCATGGGTCCTTTCCACGGTGTGCAGTCCTTCAGGAGCACACTGCTCCAGCGTGGGTCCCCCACGGGGTCACAAGTCCTGCCAGAAAACCTGCTCCATGGGCTCCTCTCTCCACAGATCCGCAGGTCCTGCCAGGAGCCTGCTCCAGTGCGGGGATCCCACAGGGTCACAGCCTCCTTTGGGCACCCACCTGCTCTGGCGTGGGGTCCTCCCTGGGCTGCAGGTGGATATCTGCTCCACTGTGGACCTCCCTGGACTGCAGGGGGACAGCCTGCCTCACCATAGTCTTCACCACAGGCTGCAGGGGAATCTCCACTCCAGCACCTGGAGCATCTCCTCCCCCTCCTTCTTCACTGACCTTGGTGTCTGCAGGGTTGTTTCTCTTACATGTTCTCACTGCTCTCTCCGGTGGCTGTTTCTCACTCATCACAACTTTTTTTCCTTCTTAAAAATGTTATTACAGAGGCTTTACCACTATCGCTGATTGGCTCGGCCTTGGCCAGCAGCAGGTCCGACTTAGAGCTGGCTGGTATGGGCTCTCTCAAACACAGGGGAGGCTTCCAGCAGCTTCTTACAGAAGCCACCCCTGTAACCGCCCCGCTACCAAAACCTTGCCACACAAAACCAATACAGACACATTTCATTAGGGAGAAGTCTTAAGGATGTCAAGTTATTACAGCACAAAACACTTGGACACATCCCAGGCACCCTGGACACACCTGCCCAAACACCACACAAACATATACACAATGTACAATACAGGAAGAGCTTTGCAATCTGACTACCCACAGTCTGCAACGCTTTAGATACACAATACTTCAAGTTTAATCCCCATGCTCTTCACATCTTGGAGCATAGCTGCGCACCAACCAACATGCTTGAACAACACAGATACCAAAGACATTACTTCATGGGTAACATAAAACAAGCACTTCAGTCCTACCTTGCACAGACCTCCCGATGCAGTGAAGACATCAAGTCCCAAACAGCCAGGCTACTTACAAACAGAGTGAAGCAGCATAGCAAATACCCTTGGGAGTGGTTCCTTATAAAGGTCTCCAGAAGGCTAAAGCCAATTATCTATACCTCTCTCACCTGCACCTCCCACCAGCCTTCAGTTCTTTTCTGAAATGGTTAAAGTGCTTGACATAATTAGCTCTTAATTGTTAGCAGCTGTACCCATTATCAGTTTAATTCCTAATTAATTGTTACAATTAATGTTGCATTGCCTACCCTGTCTTAAGAAGTGTTTGTTAGGGAGGGAAATGTTACATGTTAATTAACTTGCTACCAAATTTTAGCATTTAATTAAATATTCTAAATCTGTTGCTATTTCCCCCTGTAAGCAATTAATGAGGCAGGGGTCAATTAAATGTGAGTTAACCTGCATCCTAGTCTGCTGGATAAAAGACCTTTATTATATCAGCAGGAAATCTGAAGTTGCTTCTCATGCTCAGAATGATGCCTGCAGCAAAAGTACTATGAACGCATTTTTGACTAGTAGTAGCTGACCATCCTTTCCCTTAATCTAGCATTGCCTGTAGCATACAGGCCCAAACTCATTGCATTTGTAGTATTTAAGCAAGCAAGTCAGTAATAGGAAGGGACTCTTGGGTATCCAGGTCTGTTTTAAAAGTCAGCACAGCTACTCTGCCATTGCTGGTGGCACCTGGTGCTGGAAAAGGGGCAGGATCGAACAGCTGAGGCTTAGCAGGGATTTGCAGCACACTGCCATGTTACAAAGGCCCTGCTTGGCTTCAGGTTGATGACAGAGCCTGTTCCCGCACCAGCTACATGAAAAATCTAAGGACTTGTTAGTGAGCCTCAGGGTGCTTCTACAGTCTTGGCTGAAAATGGATCTGGGAACTTGCACTGTCAAATAGAATGTGTGAAGGAGGGACATGTCTCCCTTTCTCTGACTCTCCCTGCTCTTTTTGTCAGGTCTTCAGTGATTATTCAAGTGGAAACACCACCAAAGCATGGGGCTATAAACAGGCTGGGGCTTATGCAAGTCTGCTGCTGAGGGCTCTCATTGTGCCATTAGAAATACCACTCACTGCGGCCATGAGGGTGGTGTATAGGCCAGCACTGCACTAGGCAAGCCCAGAGTTAGAGCAACAAGAGAGAGAAGATAGGTCAGGTGGCCTGTGGATTCCGTTTGTTTGTTTTATTAGTATTCTCATGCTCCAATTTTCTCGTGGGATTCTGATGAAAAAAATATACCATTGTTTGCTCTAAGCTTTTGTACAAAAGTAAAATGCATTTCTCAGTCAGGTTACCCATCTCCCTGCAGCGCTGCCTGTGCACCTCAGAGCAGGATACGGAATGAGCTTTCACTGCAGCAGCCAGGAATTAACACATTGTCTCACAGAATCGCCTAACTACACCCACTGTAACACAGGTATGTAAAATTCTGGGGACACTGCAACATGCAACACACACAGCCCTTCCTTCTCTGGCGTTCATGCCAGCGTCACATGCCAGACTCGGTCACTCACTTGCCTTCTCTCCGCTAAGTCTTGCTGCTTGCTGCTGTCACAATCAGTTCATCCCTGAAAAGGATACCTCTGTACCACCCAGCTGACTTGACTTCATTTCTCTGAACGTTATTGTCTTAACCAAGAAGTTGGGTCTCTGCTGTCTCACCATCCTCCCACCAACTCAGCCCACAGAAGTGATTAGCTGCTGCTGTGTTTTTCACTGTCCCTGGCAGCCAAAGCACTCTGTTTCTCCCATTTACCCTGGTTGTTAGTTCCCAAAAGATCATTTGCTGCCACAGCACGGAACAAATCGATTACCAGACCAGGTCACTAGCTATGTGTGGGATCTTAAACAAGCTTAAGAAATCTGTTCTCTGAGCTTGGTTTAAACTGCAAAAGTAATTTAGCAGGTGCTGTGCTTGGCAGAATCACATGAAACCACAAGATTTAACCCTCCAATGTGTCTGTTTTCTCATGCACAACAGCACCTCTCACCTGCTTGTTGTGCTAGAGAAAGCCCTTATTTTCAGGGGTGTAGCCTCCATGTGCACACCAGCAAGTGTGTGACTGCTCTCATGTTCAGACATGCCACTTTATGCAGGCATGTGCATTCTTGGTTTTAGACTAACATGATTTCATCTCTCTTGAAGTCTGTCCCTACACCAGCGCTGCTCTTTCTGAGCAGGGGACTTTACTTCCAATGCAGGAGACACTGGTGATGAATATTAATTGCTTTAACATCTTGTTGTGATAAGGCCAAGCACATTTCTGTTCTTTGGCTCGTTGCTAGGGAACTGAGAATGGCAAGTCATGGATTTCATTTGCTTCAGGGCCCACTTGGGTTGCAAAACAGTGTTAAGCCACAGAGCAGGATTCGCCTGTTAATTATTTAGAGTCTAATAAAAGAAAGGGGAAAAAATATTCAGTGTTTTTTCTCTCTTCTCCCAATTTGGCTTTCAGACTACATAGGGTCATTAATCCCCAGGGCCAGACAGCTTTTTGGTCACACATGATACCTTCCCCTGGAGCAGGACAAGAACACCCCTGCTTGTTTAACAGAGCTCTGCTGAACTTCACCTTGCAGAACACCCCAGCAAATGACTATATTTAAATTTAATTGTCCGGAAATTGTAAGCATAATATTCTCTCATTTCATTCTAATTTTAGATGTAAACAAGCTGGCAAGTCAAGCTCATCCTGTCGCTTCCACCTGCAAGCAGCACTGCTGGCAGAGCTGCATCCCTGAGCAGGGATTGTGCCTGCTGCCATGTACATCCTCCTGCCACTGGCCTCACAGCACAGCCATGTTGGAGGTCAGCTGGAGATCAGCTTGAAGGCATACTACTGGGTCTGTGTTTACTGCTTTTCCTCTGCCACTGCAAATAGCATTTGGGCTACTCTAGCTCTACAGCTTTAGGATTGCTGCTCTTACAGTGGGGATGTCCCATGTGGGAATCAGCACACTCACAGCGAGTGTAATGCTATGAGGGATTGTCAGGTTTAGTCTCTATCAGCAAATTGGTCTGCACATGATGAAGAACTGAAGAAGAATCGAGGCACTGGTACATCTAGGTGTGCACACGTGCTCTGCTTTCTGCAAGGATGCCAGGGAAGCAGAGCTTTGCAAAGGACTGTTGTGTGTGCAGCATGGAGATGTTCATTCTCAGCCCAGCTGTCCCTTTCTCCTCCACCTTCACACCCAGGCAAGATGTTTGGCAGACCATTGGCAATAGCACAATGTCTAGCTGGGCACACACTAGTGACTAGCTGACTGCCCCAAGGAGAGCACAAAGTTGGGGCTGCCCCAGATGGTTGTCTTGCCTGGGGACCACCACCAAGAAGTGGCAGGCAAGCAATTAAAAGAAACATCAGAGACAGAAAGCAATGATGCATTTGTGAGCAGGAACAGTGTATTACACCCAGGATGTGCTCCAAGGAACCATCCTGATGTGTTTGTTAAATCTCCCAAACATAAAATTTCCCCCAGCATCACACCATGTTGAAATGTCTCCCTCATGCCTTCCATTTGTCCTGCAGCGTTCACAGATTTTATGTACTTGCTTCTTACTGGAGCTGAGCAAGTGATGAAGGTAATTTATTCATCAGATTGTTTCTTTTAAAATCTGCTGTGGAATCCATCTGATTAGCTGTTCCCCAAATGCAGTCCCGTCAGAATCCATGCCTTTTTGGGACATCAGAGTGATCCATCTGCCCCATGGCCACCCTCCTTCCTCAGAGCACAAAAGTCATTTTACACAACTGCAAATCTACAGCAACTCCCATTGCTGCAGCATCCTTGAAAAGCAAGACATCTGAGGTTTATCATCCTTGCAGTTGATCCTCACCCATTTGAGGGGTTTTCTTTGGCTAAGGCTAGGCAGGGTGCCCCTCTGAAACACACCTCACCCTCAGCCAGGTTCATAGCTTGCAAATGTGACCTCTCATTTTATCAGAGAGTATTTCTACTTATGTAATCTCATGCTCCTTTTTCCTTACATTCAAACTGAAAACCTCCAACTCCTTAGCCAGGCTTCTCAGGAGATTGTTTTTTCCCAAGGATTGGTTAATTACTAGGAGACAATCAGAGATAATGGCTCAAGATTGCTGTATCACAGCCCCTCTTGGAAATGATGCTCTCCTCCTTCACACAGGTTGCTATGCAGTATGAAGGTGACTCTCAAAACAAAAATTACAATAAAATGCAAAGCGCCCCAAAATGGACTGTGTGTTCACAGTGCAATACAGATTCTCACTTTCTCTCACTGAAGACAAAAAGGTTTGCAACACAGAAGAGATATGAGTTGCTTTAGCCATACAAGAAGCATAGTTTTAATTAGTATGATTATTACTGAGAGGAAATGATAACACATAGGAATGGAAATCAAGGGAAGTGAATTCTGTTTTCTATCTCCCACTGAGGGGTTAGTGTGTAAGGCTATTTGTCTCAACCTCTCTGCATATGTACTGATAAAATGGCTTCACCTCTGCAAAACATGATGATGTCCACAGCTGGAAAGGTCTATGCAAATGCTAATTACTACTATGGTTTTTGTTCTATTGGATGTTGCTTTTATAGCTAGGAGGCTGTTTTAAATGTGCTTTCCAAGCTTCCACAGGTGAGGGAAAATAATGACCAACCACAATAATACATGTAGTGCTCTGTGAGCTGTTGCACCTGGTCTGCTCCTAGCCCGGGTCTGACAAGTCACAGCACATGATGGTCATCTTTGCATAAGTAGCAGCTGCTTCAGATGCAGTTATGTACTCAGGAATAAGGGTTACTGTCCACTATTGGAGAAGAGCAAGGAGAAACAGCTGACCTGATCTTTGCAATATAGGCATGTATGGTACCACTATCTGATTGTCACAACAAAGAAAGCCCAGGCAGGTAAAGCAGAAGTGCATTTGAAACCTGCAAAGGCACTTACATAAAGCCTTTAAAGGACACTAAAGGGTAAACTGTCTGCTTGCACAGTGTGCCATAAATATCAGCCAGATATCAGCAAGGCAGAGCAGAGGAATCCAGGATTGCTCTACATATTTCCTGTGGCTCCACCGACTGGTGTACTTTCTCTGCTGCCTTTGCTTTTGCATGCCGGTCATCAATCACTGCCTTGGTTGAAGCAGGGAGTGAGAGCACTTGCCTTCGGGAAAGGCTGCTGCAACTAGGTGTGCAATAGAGGAGGGGCAAAGGGCTTCCCTTAGGAACAGATGGCTGCAAGAACTGGCAGTGCTTAAATACCTAGTTTCATGTCTCTGGAGCCTCAAAACAGAAGATCTATCCCCATCCTAATAAAGCTAGCAATGCATGTTGCATCATGCATCCAGGTGTTTCTGGGTGCACAAGGCACAAGGAGGTTGGACCTCATTTAAGCTTGCATCTTGGTCTACTTCTCAGCCCTGGAATATTCAGGTTACATCCAGGTCCTACTCTAGGCTACTCCACACCAAATCCATCCCCAGGCTGCAGCAACATCCTAGTACTGCCATGGTCCACACCACAGGCTTTAAAGGAGGGCAAATGGGCAAGCATGGGGTTCTTTCTTTCCCTCCCTCATCATGCTGGAAGGGCACTGGTATGAGAGCAGGAACTCTTTCTAACAGCTGGTTGAATGTTGTGTAAACAGGTGCACCTGGTTAAGCACCACTTCCATGGATCCCCCACACAGCCAGTGTCGCAAATAACATCATTTTGTCAGTGAGGCGGCTGGCTGCTGCCAGCAGGAGACTCAGAAATGCCAATTGTAATTACAGCTTTTATTTTGAAATACAGTCCAGACCTCATTCCCAATGAGATGCATCATGCTGCTAACCATGTGGGCCTTACCTGAGCCAAGTGCAAACTCACTTGACTTTGAGAAACACAAGGTAGCCTATTCCTTCATCTGCAAGTGATTGCTTGCATCCACCATCACAGTACAGAGCATACGCATGTTATGCTACAGATTCTGAATCAAGCTTGGGAAGGGGTCAGAAATCTCACCAATATTCAAACAGCACACGAAGAAATAGTCTATTTCCAAAGTATTGATTGTCTCTCTTCTGCTTCTATTAGTTCAGACAAGGAATGAGTCTCAGCAGAAATCACAGCCCTAGCAAGAGTTCCAGTCAGCTGAAGAAAATGAAGTGCCAGCTCACTCCCAACAATAAGTAAACTGAGTTTCTGTATGCACTGGATAGATGCGTCTGTTCACCTCTGTCTTTTGGTTTTAACTTCTGTAGGCACGAATGGGCCTGACATGAATGACATGTTCACAGCAGTAAAGCTCACCTAGCTAGAGGAGTCCAGAAATCAAAGCAAAACCACCACAAATTGAGCCAAAGAGAGATAATTTCACAGCCACCCAGCCCCCATTCTGAGGTTCTGGATGGAGTCTCAGGGGCCAGAGCCTAAGCCAGCATTACCTAGCATTGGCCCGTCAAGTGCAGTCCCAAGCTGCTCTGCTGTTGTAAACCAGGGCACTCTGGTGAATCCAAAGGAGGTGAGCTGATTTGCTACAGCACAGACCTGGATTCAAGTGGCTTTTGTGACAGGCATTGTGGGAGCTATTGCTATGTCCAATCAGCATATATAAATTCATCTATGGATCTACATGAGTAAGTATTTCCAAGCTTAGGGAAGCCAATAGACAAGATAAATCACAAAGCCTAAGAAACCAGTACTGACAAAACAGAGAAATCTCTTGTGTTCTTTGTCTCAGTTTCATCACACACTGGAATTGAACTCTGCTTGCAGAAAGCATTGTGGTGTCAGTTCAAGGCATTGCAAGAAGCAAGTGTCGAGGCACACCAAGAAGCTGCCTGCCACTCAGCACCAAATGGAGAATCTGTGCACAACAGCCTGGAGTGGAAAGTTTGCTTTAAAGTTCTGTAGGTCTGGGAGATTTTTTTACAACTGAAAACCTCGTAAGAGAAAGTGTCCTCAGCCCAGAAAGGCTGTTCTCATTTTGCTTTGCTCTCAGCACCCATGCATTACCCTGTGTACTAATAAGCACAAAGTATTAAGCACAGAGAAGCAGCAGATGGAAATGATGGCTCACATGACCCCAACCTCCTGTGCTACCCATTGTCTCACCGGAGAAATTGGGATGGACTGAGTGTAAACTGTGGTGAAAACTTGGTACTAAAGCATGGAGAAGAGAGATATTTGGTTTAAATTGACCCTGGAAAAGGGGAAGGAGAGGTGTTTACTTAGGTATTTGTTTAATTGTTTTCTTTTTTCTTAATACCCAAATCACTTATTAGAAGTTTGTGTTAATTGGCAATAAATTAAATTAAGTAAAAGTTTCAGGAGTCAAAACTGTTCTGGCCACAACAAACCGCTGTCAGATTCTCTCTCGCATCTTCTCCCTAACCCATTTTGGAAGGTAACTCAAACTCTAGTGGGAACAACTGAGAACCTGACAAAAAATCAAATGATTTGCAAAGCAAGCATATGAAATTAATTAAGGGAAAGTATATGGACTACTCTGGGCATAGGAACATAGATCAGTAAATTCTGAAAGTTCATTCAGGGAACGTGACATTAACCATGTGGGAACTAATTGTGTTGATGAAAAGAAACCAATGTGATGAACTAGTGCAAGTGGAGTTACACGTACTTGTTTGATGCACTTTACAAACATTAGCTAATGAATTCTTCATGAAGCAGAGAAATTGCTTCCAATTTTGCAATGGAATTGCTATGCCAAGTTTCAAGGGGTGAGACAGAGAGGTCAAATGGCTTGCCCAATTTCACAAAATAGAGCAGCAGTAAAATGGGTCTACACCTGACTTTTGTGCTAAAGAAGTTGCAAGTTGCAATGTGATGCTTTGGTGGTAATTAATGAGATGGCTGAGTAATGAGCATGTGACTATGACAAGCCCTTATCTCTTAGTGGGTTAACAAATGTCAGATGTAAAAGCCTGGGGAGGGAGACGTGTCTCACTCAGGCTGCTAACAGCAGCATACCAGGAAACTTCCCTGAAGAGCTCCTAACTTAAATAGCTGGATCACACAAAGGGCTGGGGAGGAAAGAGAGGCACAGAAAGTTTTGCTGGAGATGAACTTATATTCTAGATCAGTGGCAGAATTAGGAGTGAAACCTGTCTTTCAAAATCCTCATTTCATGTGCTAACCTCTAGAGGAAATTTCCTTCCCAGTGATTCCCATTGACCCTATTACCTTATTCTACATAAAACAATGCTTTAAGCATATATTGTTGGTATTTCTGTAACATGTTCAATATCAAACTAGTTTTATAAGACCATCTCCTATTTCTCACAGTAAGGTTAAATACATAGAAGAGGAGAAGAATCATTCACATCAATAACATGACTTTGACAAGGGTGTTCAGTTCCGAGGCAGATAGCAATAGAAGAAACACAAAGCAATTAAAATACATGCAAGTTTGTGAGTACTATACTCACAAATAGAAAGCCATGGAGAGAATCGGGCAAACTATAATCAGGAAATACATATTGCAAAGTCCAATTAGCATCCCAGTGTCCAATTACAAGCTCATTGAAGGTAATGTGGGTGACAGCAACAGTAAATTTTTTTGCCTACAATAGCAGTCTGTTTGGAGAAAGGATGCAAACTTCCTGAAAAACACATCTGTTTTGACATTAAAAGGAGCACAGTCTCCAGCAAAATAGCAAGGCTATTAGAGAGTGTCAGGACCTCACTGAATGTTGCTCAGGATTGGTTGTGCTTCACAGTTTATGCCAAATTTCAGGAGTAAAGACTTCTATTTCCTTTCAAGGCAGGGAAGACTGTTAACAACTTGTCTAAGCTACCTACTTCATCAACTATGCTCCTTCACCAAGGGATAGGAGTAACGTAACAATATCTGTTGTGGTGCTCAGGGTCCACTGTTCTCACGCATCCCATGTCTGCTGAGTGAGATATGTTACACAACACATTGGCACGTAGTCTGCATAGTAGACCTTGCAGATATGTCTGCTCACGTGAGCTCTGCACGCCATTGTTCTGTCCTGGAAGAGGCAGACCCAGTTTGCTGGGGACAGCTGTATGAATATGTATGTTTAACACATACGTGCAATCTTGAGTTCTAGGCACAACCCAAGGAGCCCACTTTGAAATGATCTTGCATTCTGGGGATAGAAGAGGAGATACAAACTTCTTTTCTCCCAATGGCTGTTAAACTATAGCTAGAAACCTGCCATTTTGAAAAAAAGAAAAAAAAAAGAAGACAGGCCCTTTTGCGTCTGTGTCTGCGTAGTGGCCAAGCTGCCCATGGATGTATTACAAGAGATTGTGAGCCGTGCAATGCCCTCAGCAATATCCAGAGCTGATTTGTCTGGTTTGGTGAAGGTTCAGAGGCTTGCACACTTCACTGTCATGATAGATGTAAATATAAACAGTCTTTTAATATGTATATAATGTGTCATTAGTCATTGTCATTCTGTGCCACTTATAGTAATATTTCTCCTATTGACAAGTTATTTTGCACCTGCTTGCTGAGAATTGGTTTTACAGGGATCCTTGTGCTTTGGCAATGAGTAGATTGATCATAGTTATTACTTTAATAGTTAGAAAAATGAATTTTATAACAAACAGTGTGTTGGTGCTCCATGCTGACTTGCTGTGTGCTTTCACTCACAGTCATTAGACAGAATTGTGCATTTAATGGTGGAACCATTTAGCTCCAAAAGCCATGTTAAGGAACACACTGTGTTCTCTAAATTGCTAGAGTTTACCTGTTGCCTCCATTCACCCCATGTTGTCAGTAACACTGCAGTGGAGAAAGAGTATAGGGCAGGAAAGAGATGCCGGTCCATTCGCTCAGGTAACATCAGAAGATGGCTAGAGGATCTCCTCTCTCTGTGCTCAGCATCACGAAAGCAAAGCCGCTTACACGTCTGACAGCTTTCATTTATTGCTTTGAAACAGCTTGCTTACCACAAGCACTGCACACAACAGCGCATTTGGGAAGCCCAAGTTTCAACTACCTTTCTACCTTTGGTTTGATCGCAATGTTTCATTTAACCTCTACATCTGATGGACTTCATCCCATGCCCACGAAGTGAGAGAAGACGTAGCACAATTAATGGCGAAGAGTCTGAGGGCATCAAAGCCTGATTCTCTGTTCTGCCATAGCCCCCACACCAGTGAAGACAAATCTTTTGTAGACTAATTCTAGTACCGGATTCTTCCATTCATCACCGGCAAAGAAAAAACTGACAGAAAAATGGGTCAAATAAAATATGTCTAATCTGGAAACAAATGCTTCATTTTTCAGGGCTTTTTTTTTTTTAAATACAACTGAAATTAACTTTAAAATGCAGTGATTAATTTTTTTAAAAGATGAAACAATGTACTTTTATTTTTATGCTGCTTTATGAAATAAATAGATGAAATTTACATACATTTCCAAAACACACCAATAAATCCAAACAGTAGTCTTCAGCCAAGAAAAAATTTGATTAAAATTTCCCACCACCTCATGTTTTGTCTCTTTGTGTCTCAATTCTGTGTTTGTAAAATATGACTATTTTTGATTCTCTGAAGTCTTAAAAGTTTTCAGGGCTGGGACTGTCTCTGCATTTTGCCCATGAAGGAGGGAGATGTCTCTCCCAGACCTCAGGACTGCTAATCGTAATAGTGATATGTTAATACAATAACAAATAACATCTGTTTTGCAGTGATTTCAAGGGCACCTGATTTACAATGTAGGCATATAGATGGGTAAGGCTGATGTATTCCACTTTTTTTTCCTGATTTAGTGGGGAATTCTCTAAAATTCCATCATTACAATCCATGAGTGAACTCCTGCCACCTTGTCGGCAGTGGGATTTCTATGTTGGCATGCTATTAGCAGAAATGGCCTCCAAGCTTTTTAATTGACTCCTGGTGCTCCTTTCTTACAGTCATTGTTCTCAAGACCTGCCTGCAATTTTGGTCCAAAAAATAATCAAATTGCGTGCGGCTTCAATTAGGGAACAAAGTATCTATCCATCTGGGGCTCTGTGTATTTTTCGCACTTGAAAATACTTGGTAAATGGCAGTAAGCAAATGCAAGGGACATAGAAGCTAAGAGGAAGCCTCTGTAATTGAGGAGCAGTGTAATAGGAAGAGGCTGAATAATAACATCCATTAATAACGAGACTGTAATTAGAGGTCAGTTGGAGAAAGGCTCAGTGTGTTCCACTGACTGGCTTCAAGGCATGCAGAAAAACAACCCTAGAGGTTTACCACAGAGTAAGATGTGCTGTGAATACCTTGTTTATCCAAAACACCATGCTGCTACACCATTAATTACCAACAGCACTGCTGGCAGACAGTAGGTTTCAAAAAGCAGCATTGGCTAATGCTCCACTGCGATATTGGGTCTGGCAGTGGGGCTGATCTAACTAGATCCATCTATCAACAGGGGGGATGTGTGGGTCTCTGTGCTATTGCTGATTTGCCAGCGGTTATGTAAAAAGAGACATGTTGAGCCCTTTGAGAGCAGGAACTGGACTATTTTCTGTCCATGGTGGGAGCAATGAAGCTGCATCCCTGTGCTCACAGTGATGATGGGCACGTGCTGAGATACCCGAGAGACTGCACTTGTCCAGTCATCCAGAACAACAGCCAGAGTGAAATTTGGGGTTGAAATGAGTGCAGCCCCATCCTCTCTGGAGTGATGCATGGGTAGGACTTACCTCTGGAGTTATTAATTGTGCACTTATGAAGCTACCCTGCTCGCAGTTCTGCCACCAGCTCAGCTTTGCAGGCCTCTGATGGCTCATCTGCAAACTAAGTTACTTGTTCTTGCTTTCTGTGCCTTGTCACCATAGTTTGCACAAACACTTCAGGGAGGGGTCATCTCTGGATAGATGTCCATGCAGCAGCTAAAACAAGAAGGACCACTCTTGGTCCATTCTGTGATACTACCAAAAAGAAGAAATCTTTCAACCTAAACAATTATCTCAGTGGCTATTTGGCTAGAAATAATAGAAGAGTGCTATTCATGTGCAGAGTCAGCAGTACAAAAGTTGAAGTCACTAATATCCCAAATAAGAAATTAAAGCTTTCTGAAGAGCAACCCCATGCTCAGCTAAACCTCTTATGAGGAAATAGCTAACACAAGTCTTTGTCCTTATCCAGAGGCCTGAGAAGAATACATGTTAGTATTCTTTTCTCCAAATCAATAACACTTCAATAAGGGGATTATTAGAAACACAATATCATATTTTCCAGAAAGCTCATTATGAAACACAAACAGCTTGGTAACATATTTAAAATGTTCATTACCAAGAGTTGCCTTGAGATTGTAATAGATTTTTCATTTTTTTCCCCAGAACAGAATCAGATGAGGATGATTGTTTTTCCCACAACAGCCAGGCAGCAGGACAAGAAAATCACCATGGTTTTGCTAGTGCCTATGCTTAGACTAGGGCTTGTGGAAAGATAAATCCTTTTTCTCCTTTCTACCATATTGTCCAGTCAACTGCTTGGAAATACAGGCCCATCAGCATGTGTTTTTCTCCAGCTGCCCTTTAGGACCAGAATGCTTCAGTAGCATCACTGACAAGAGGTTACTTTTATTACTGAGCCACTGTTGGGGTCACTCATATCGCTGAGGCCCAAGCTCTGTGTGCCACCCAAGGCAGCTCCTACACTAGCAGAGAACTGTGACTTGTCTGGAGTGAAAATCACCATAAAGCAATTTAATACCATGTAGGAAGAAGGGCAACTCTGGAAACTCTGAAAAGTGAACTGCAAGCCTAGTTACCCATTTTATGTGAAAGTGGCTTCAAAACCACAATGCTGGGCCACAGTTAAGATCCTAAGACTACAGATTTCTTCCCCACATTTTACAGAAATCACTACTCTTACAGACAAAGGGCAGTTTTAAAGAGACTGCTTTACCCAAGGGAGTGGACCCCTGCCAGATTCCTTGCAGACAAATAATGGACTAGTAAGAAACAAAGTAACAAAGTCCAGCACTGTCTTCTACATCAGTACTAGAGGAGGAGAATAACCAGGATGAATTTCTGATGAACCATCCCCGTCTTGCACTGTCATTCCTCCTTAGGAAAGCGCTTGTTTTATGCGTATATAGATAGATAGGAAACATACAACGCTAAAGATTTCAGCCAGCTGTTCAGTAGAGAAACACACTGATTTATTAATTTAGCCATGGTTCATAATGAAAAATATTCCTCTGTTTCTGTCTGTTTCAGAGGACTGTGAGGTCCTCTTTCTGTGTCACAAGAAACAAGTCAGAGCTGAGGTGGAATTTCACCCAATACTGGGTGTGGACAAGTGTACTGGGGCATATAGAGGTTCTTATTGCTGTCTATGAAGGGGGTTTGCAGATTGGGACACTGAAAACAAGCCAGTTAAGTATTTGTGTACTGTACTCACACCAGTTCTACTGGAGTCTGCAGAAATAAAGTGTTTAACACCCTTCCTGAGGGCTCTGCTGCATTGCTCCCTTTTTCTCTCATCAATAATAGAAGAGCCAGTCAGCCTTTCCTGCTGAGTTCAGAATGGGCAGATGATTTTTTAGTGATAGCTTTTTCAAGTTATTTTTTTTCAGAGCCATTATAAAATACACAACCAACACAGCCAAATCTCATTGCAAGGTGAACTCACCACCCTGAAATCAAATTCTCATGGAAATTAAATGGCTGACCCAAAATCTCTAGAACATTGGATGAGGCCACATGATAAACAACTTTTAATGGCTCTGCTGGCACCACTGAGTCTGTTAAATGTCACTGCTTTCCTAAACACCTTTGGGGGGATGAGTGCTTTATCTGTATACTGCGTTTTCCCCTTCTTATTATCAGTGTCTGCAAAGTTGCCATTCTGGAAGCCATTGTGTAGGGACTGCAGATCGCCTCACGCTCGTTTTCCTCTCTGTTCACATCATCTATTCCTCAATATCCAAATAGAATTTTTGCTTGGGACAATTTTAAAGCAAGCTGCCTGTTGCATGGCAGGCTGAGCTGGCACAGACACCGCATTCCTCCTCTGGAAAAACAAGACACATCCTCATGGAGACGCATCTGCTGATCCCTGCTGACAAGCCTGATTAATGTCAACCCTAATCCAGATTTGTTTTATAGTAAAATACAGCATCAACAACCTCTCCCTTATTCCCTTTTGGGACTACTTCTTGCTTTCTTTTAAGTCAACAGAATATTTGCACTACCCTTATGCTTTTATTACACAGGTCTGTATTTGAGGTGGTGAAAACAACTTGAATTGTTAGTGAAAGCAATAAAGGTAATGCCAGACTCGTTGCTTTGTTAAACCACATGAGCAGTACCAAGCAGATAACCCAGCCCAGCAGTATATTCACTGTGACAAGGCAAACCCTGCATTGTTCTCTCTAAATGTCCCTACAGTCTGTAGAAACAGGTCTAAATACAATTAGGGAGCATTGAAAGTGAAATGATTGGGGCATTTGCATCCAGCTATT
Source organism: Buteo buteo (assembly GCF_964188355.1). Taxonomy (NCBI): domain Eukaryota; kingdom Metazoa; phylum Chordata; class Aves; order Accipitriformes; family Accipitridae; genus Buteo; species Buteo buteo. The sequence goes on along the minus strand of NC_134179.1, from coordinate 6,392,071 downwards.
AGCCTGAAGCACAAACTGCTGTACGCAGAACTCAAGGGTTCAAGCATTGAGCAAAATAGCAGTAATACAGAGTTTCACTGGGTTTTGCTTTGCGGTTGACTGCTTTCCATAGTTAGAAATTGCAGCTCATTACATTAACTGTACTTTTCTGGATTCTTTCATGGTGTGCATGGGTGGCAAGAAATGGCTTGCAGAACAAAAAGCAGCATTGGAGCAAATTATGTTTTAACTGTCACTCTCACTGGAAAATGCTTGTATTTCCTATGATTTTTTTTTTAATCGTCTAGACTACATTTTCAGGATTTAGAAGAAAACTGGGTGCCTGGAATGGGAAAAGGTGAGAATTTAGAAACTCTTGCACATTTGAAAAGGCAACATGTATCCCTAGATTCTGTCCTCCTAAGCAGTGGCCATATAGCCAAAGCCGTTAATGTCCCAGTTTTGCCTTTGATTACACCAGACTTTGCCAGGTGTGAAAGGTTTTTAATTAGGGTGAAATATATGAAAGGTAGGAAACTCTGACAGTGTAGATAAAACAAGTGGCCAGTGGCGATCTATTCCTTTTGGTTCCACAATATAGTTTGAGCTTTGGCCTCATGTTGCCTTTCTCTGCAAGGAAAATGTCACCCTTAAGATACAGGCAGTCAAGAGTACTCCAAGATCCCAAGGAGATTTGGGGATGCACAGAAAGCTAGTATTGTGGGGGTCCAGAGACTTCCCATTACTCTTCCTCCCTGTGGCAGCCCCCTCACCACTCCTCGTGAACACCCAACACCCTTTGCAAGTCTCTCACAGGAGCTGATCAAACACTTCACCAGCATTAATTCCTTCCCGGCACCTGCCTTTGCAGGGATGGACCACGTGCTGTGTGGGCTCCTGCAGGCCCATGGCACACACACTGTTCCCTCTTATCAGCAGGTAGCGCAGCTTAAATTCCCTCTCTGAGAAGCCTCTGTTGTCACTTTGATGTTGCAAGTTTACATTGTGTCCTTGTCACAGATAATACAGTTTCTTCTGTTTCTTTCTCTGTCACTGTCTTCCCCTCTGGCTCTTTTTTTAATTCACAGTTTTCTTTCTGCTTGCTATTGTGTGGATACAATAGCCCCTCTCAGTTCTCCACAGACTACATTGTCCTGTAATTGCTCTCCTATCTCTAAGGAAAGGAAAATTCATTCTGATTTGATCACCTTATTTTTCTCTGTATAAATGATAAATGCTTCCATTAATCCATCTGTTTTCAGTGGTGTATCTGGGTGAGGCATGAATATAACTTCTTACATAACAGCATGTCAAATTACAAATTTCCATGTAACCCGTTCTCTTGGATACCGTCGCTGTTAACACACCTACTTCCTTTATGTACTTAAACTAATTCTGATGCTAAGCCTTTGAGACCTCTTCCAGAGCAGGTCTGTCAGCTGGAAACAGGAGCAGAAAATGTGGAAGCAGCTGCTGAGCAGGCCATTCTCTCCTAGGTGAAAACCTCCTTTGAAGTCAGGGGAAAAATTTTCCTAATGCCTTCTGAGAATGTGAGTTTTCAGCACAGGTGAAGACAGTGTGACAGCAGTGGAAGAACCCCATTTCTGAATGCCACAGCAGTATCTGTCAGGTGTAGGTTTCTGGTCCTCCCACGATGGGGTGGTCACAAAACTGAGCAGCAGCCGACAGCTCTATCACCTTGTTCCGCTGCTTCACTTTGCGGAGGATTATTCAATGTTTCCCCAGCTACAAACCAGTCACAGTAAATTTCATAATAACAATATTTTTGCAGCAGAAATTGTATTACAATAGAATCACTGTCATTAGAGCTGTTATTATCCCACGATCACTACCATGATAAAGCTGTGCTTGTTACACAAGCAGTAAACTCAGTCTGGGGAGAGCTTAGCATAAGAAGCCAAGACTAAATCTGCCCTGTGGGGATTGGAATTTCAGGTTCTTTCTCTCCCACTTGTTTTTCTTCTTTTTCTTAAAAAGGAGAAGGAAACCACTGTTGCTGCTTGTCACCTCTTAGCTGGTATCAAAACTTCGCAGTGCTTCATCAAGCTGTGTGGTTGAGTGGATGAATGTAAGAATATAAACTAGGCCATATCAGTACAGACCAACAGTCCATGTAGCTGAATACCTGCGTCTGTAGAAAGGGTCTCAGACTAGGGCAAATAGAGAGTGAGACTTTGCCCAGGGGCCAGCATCTCACTTCCTTTACTTCCTGCCTTCCAGGTGATATCTTTGCATTGGACAGCTGAAGGGATTTTTGATGAGTCAGAAAATGGTTAGACCTTGATGGGTTTTCCTGCCATTAATTTGTCTAGGCACTCTTTACATCCACATAAGCAGCCCTCAAGGAGGACAACAAGGATGGTTCAGATACCAGAAAAGCTCATGCCAAGGGATGGTTTGGGATCCTGGGGAGAGAGGCTCAACAACAGGCACCTGTCAGCAATGCAGACCTACTGGGCCAGGCCTCGCCTTCACTCCGGTGCCTGCCTCCACCAGTTCCCACATAAAGCTAAAACGGCAGCACAATTTCAGCATCACAGATAAAACACTCTCAAGTTTTACAAGCAGAGAAAGTATTTTATTGGCACAGACTCTTTTTTACTAACCTGGCATAAAAGCTATCAAACTGTATAAATAAACCTGGGGAATTATCTCCTCCCTCAGCCAGGACCTTCACTGGGCCCTGAATGGATTCATTTAAAATGGGTTATAAATTTCTGATAAAGGATATTTCAACTCCAAATTGCATATTTAACAATGCTTTTGCTGCAGTGCTCCTCCACCTCTACAGAGGAAGGCCAGATTCTCAACAGGGCTAAATCGGTTGAGCTCTGGCCTGGGCCATGCCACATTAACCACCCTGCACCTCCAGTGTCCCTCTCTGCATTGCAGTGAGGTGCTGGGGAGCCTCAGCACTCTGCTAGAACTGTACAGGTCTCGCTCACCATTCCTGCCCCAGTGGCAGACATGAACTGCAGTACCTGTTTCTCACTTGCCCCATGCAGCATCTGCCCTGTTGATTTGAACAGTGAGGTGCCTGGGACCAGAACTAACCCAGACTCACATTTGCAAACTGCTCAGGTGGGCTGAAATGCTGATGAACTACGCTGTTCCCCAGAGACCACAGCAGTGACAGCTGTGCAGCGTGTGCATCTCGCACCAGAGCAGTGTCTAGGCTGCCTCTGGCCTGTGACCTTAGGAGACAGAATGCATCATACCGAGGCATGGGCTGCTACTGTACTGGGCACAGTTTCAGTTCCTACTTGCATCTTCCCACTTAATTTAAATGCAAATTCAGAAATGGAACATCATGAGGAGAAGCAAGGCAGAGGGAGAGACAGACAGACAGAAAAATAGTTCTTGCTGGTGCCTACACCTAGCAAATGAGAACACAAGGGGACCAAATAAATACAGGGCATTTTGGCAGGGAGAGACCTAAGTAAGCTTTCAAAGCAAGATAAGTATCAGTGATGTAGGCAGCACGACTGATTGAAGCCATCACACCTCTCTCCAGCTCCTAATCTATTTTTTCCTGATCCTTTTTTCCTTTATGCAAAAGCTCTATTAAATGCTATAGAGGAGTAAAAATGGAACACAGTCAGAGGCAACATACAGGGAACTAACAACCGTTGTCTGAATTCCCAATTCAACTAAAAGGAAGATGGTGGGAGAGGGAGAAGTAATATATATGGTACTGTGCAGAAGAATGGAGCCCTGAGCTGTGTGTTTCTCCTCAGGCAAAACAGAGGCAAAGAAACAGCAGTATATCTTTCATGCCTTTGGGATGGGAGTTTGCTCCCAGCAGCAGAAGCAGCCTCAAATTCATGCTGGGGAGATTCCCGAGCAGATTCCCTGCAGCTTGTTGCAGGCTGCCACTGGCCTCACCTGCCTGGAACAGCAGCACTAAGGGCACTCTAAGGGCACATAACATCCCCTCTGTGTGCAAATCCTCTTTTGGATTTGCATTCAGAGGAGTTTCCCATTAGCACCTTTGTCTGCCAGGTACAGACCTTTCCCATTTTGGTTTTACAAGCAGCACTTTTTGTCTGCAGCAGGGAGAGTCCGAGCATGGAGGAGGGAGCTTGGCCCCAGCATTGGAGCTGAGTTCAGCCAAGGGCATTTGTTTTCCTGCGCTAATCAAGCACTTCCTCTTCCCACCCCTCACTGCTGGCCATCAAGCTCCTGCTCCCCAAACCACAAACGACCACCTGCACCTAGTTCAAGTGAGATGCACTCTTCTTCAAAAGACTTGGATTTAGTTTGGAGAACTGGGTTTCTTTGTTGTGACCACACACACTTACTAACATTCAATCTGCTGCTCTCTGCTGCAACCCTGGATGGGGGGGATGTAAAAGACTGCTGAAGTCCTTTGCTTAAATCCCTACCATTGTTCAGCAGGATGCTGATACTGATGCCTGATTTAAACCATTCCTTACTATACACTCTATCTTGACTGGGGTACCTGATCTAAAGCACAGTCTAAGCAAGTCAGCCTCTTAGCAAAAATACCATTAGCCTCCAAGAACCCATTTGCTGGCCATCTTCTGAAAGTGAGTTTTGCAGATTGCTGAAGTGTTAATAATTTCCATGGCAGCAGGGGCAATGACAGAAATGGATTGGCCTTAGTAATAACACAGTGAAGGCAAAATCCAGATTTGATCCATCCCTTCTCCTCTGTTTCCCAGCATCAGTGTTTTAAGGGCCCACCTGGGGACCCTGACTATTTCTGTACAGCCCACATGGGAGTTAGTAACCCCTAAGTCTGATGTGGCACTGGGAGACAGTCAAATTGTTTTGAAAATATTGAATTAGTGTTAGCTGAGAACGGCTAGTGCAAGTACAGAAGCTTCTCAGCTTTGCTTCACAGTATTTCTCTGACTAACACAATACAACTGTTCTGCTGTTCAGCATCTTTCAGCTTAAAAATTCAGGCAGTGCTCTACATCTCCTGCTGGACACAGCCTTAGTCCAGGGAAAATTTTTATGGCCAAGTTATTCAGGCTGGACCTAAAGATAACAAGAGAAAACCTGACAGCCCATTAAATACAGAAGTAGTGCTAGGTAGGACTGAAATACCAAAGTGCCTGCAGCAGTAAAAGTAGGAGGTGATCTCCAACCAAGGCCAAACCAGCAGGTTTTGTTATAAAAAGATTGAGGAAAAAGGCTGAATTTCCCTCCAATTGCCTGTTTATCATTTTATGTGGCACTGTGGGTGGAGGTAACAGTTAATGACATGTAAAATGACAGTCCCCACAATTAATAAATAACTAACATTGATAAGCTTTGACAGATATCAGGATAGCAAAGTTTTCTAGATCGTAATCTCTTCTAATGTTAACTTCAATGAGAATAAATGGATATTACACATTTGGAATTGAGTTAGACTCGTTCCATATGTCAGGCCTGGCCCAAGGTACTTGGCACTGTGTGGTGCGGTGTGGGACAGGAATGGCCCAGATACTGCGAGTCTTTCCCGCTCTGCTACAGATCCGCTGTTTATCCTTGGCCACTTCCATTTCTCACCCATTTTACCTGGTTTGTGAGATCTTCAGGGCACAGCTGCCTGCTGGGAACTCAACCCCTCAACCCCAAATCAGCCTGACAGGAGCTTAGGGCACATAGATTGTACCACAGTGCAAATAGTACTTACATGCGGGTGTTGAAATGATCTTTCTGTGGCCTTAAAGAAGTCCTCGAGGGTCTCATTTTAAATCTAGTGCAGTCACTGGGAAGAAATGCTTTTATCCCATGTCACGTTATCCCCTTTGCCTTCTGCTACCCACCAGTGATTTACTTCTCCTGGAGTGACTGACAAACAATGGCAATATATAATCACCCTTTAAGCACTTTGGCAGCTGTCAAGCCAGGAGAGATAGATGTGGCCTTCTGATCACAGTGGACACTTGCTTTCAGAGGGCAGAGCCCTCAACTTAAAGAATGGAAACCTGGTTCAAGAGAAATGATAGTCTCATACTTGTCTCCTGCAGGACTCTTTGGATGTATGCTTTCTTTTTATTTTCACTTCATTTTCACCATGTGTCAGTTGCCCACATTCCCCAAGCACCGTTCAATAACAAACAATGCTAATAACATCCAGTTGTTTCAGCCCAGAAGGGAAACACTGGCACTCTCCAGAGAAATCCCGTGTGCTTAGCCCTGGGCTGGCAGCGATTCTGGCCAGGAGCTTCTGGCCGTGGTTAAGGCACCTACCTGGCACAGATGCTTCAGTCTTGGCTCTGCTGTGGAGCTGCTCTGTGAGCTTGGGGAAATCAAAAAAGGCAAGTACCAAATTTCCATCTTGCTATCTATATTCCTCATTCATTCCCATGGGAAGAGAAGCCCCTAAATACCTTTGCAGGCAAAAAACCCTCTTCCATTTACCTTTTTCTCCTTGCCCCTCCAAGTCAGTTGAGACTGTCAGCTTCCTGAGACAGATCCTCTGCCTACTGCTGGGCCACATTCAGCTCAGGCTATCATCACACAGATAATAAATACAGTTTGTCATGTTTGATGCTTCCCTGAACCAAACCCTGCTCCAAAGCTTGAGACCTCAGCCACCCCCTTGTGTTTCACTTGGGTGGGTCTCGAGTCCACTTGAGTCTTTACAGGAAAGTGTGAACCCACTGGGTTTAGCAGGATTTACTTTCAAAGCACCAATGAACTGGAGCCTGAGCTTGCAGGGTCCCTTTCCTTGCCCTCCTCAGCTTTCTGCATTGCTCATCTGCCTCCATCAGATACAGAACCCATTTGCAAGGGTTTTTACACAAGCCATAGGATGGGCTCTGCTATCTGATGTATTCTTCCCTCCAGCCCCCTGAAATAATTTAACGTAAAAGTGATTGATGGCCTCCTTTATCACTGCTTGAATTATTAGGAAAATAATTATAGTGGTGGCAGCACCTGAAGGTCTCATGCATGCAGCCGAGATGCTCCATCCCCACACTGCAGGCTCTCTGGGAACTGGCAGGTGTTGCTGAGTCGGCTGCTGGCCAAGGCTGCAGAGCTATACCAGGCTCTCTGGCATGGCCTTGAACTGTAGCCCAGAAAACAGGCAAAGGCACTCCATGCAAGGGTGATTTGGAAGGCTCTAAACCAGGTTTCAACACTTCCCAGGTTTGTATGCCTGCCACTGTGTAGTTTAGGGATAAAATATTTCATCTTTAGCAGAACTTGCCACCATATGGTCACCACCACAATAATATGAAGATGCCCTACATATGGGCATCTATATATATAAGCATAGATGAAGTATATCTTATTGATCCTTTCATAAAGGTGTAGCTATCTTCACGCAGTCAAATTTCTACTGCTATAACTGTGTCTATGCTATGCAGGTCAAGAACAGCTTAAACAGATGGCAACCCTTGTATGTAGAACAGCCTTTAAATTCATCGACAATGTTCTCCCAATGACTAAACCTGCCAAATAGCTCAGCATCTACATTTGGCTTTTGATTTTCCAACAAATTCAGTTGATACTTAGGCATGGAAATGCAATCTCTAGATTTTCCCAAGTATACTGCCTCCACCACTAGTACATCACCCTTATTGCCTGAGTGTCTTTAAAAAGGCTGGCTATATGAACTGAAGAGTGTCCCAAGTGATTTGACAGGCTGGTTTTCTTTTTTAGCCATCACCATCCTTACCTGTCTTGCATTTTGCAGCAGTAGAATGTAGGAATTGAAGCTTGTAGTCAAGCTGCTAATAACAATAGATAAAAATAAAATAACCATAATAATGATTACCTATATGCTCAGATATTGCAGTAGTGAGGAACAAAGGGAAGTCTATAAACAAATCAATCCAGGGTTTTTCATCTTCAGAGTTCCCCAAGTGCCTTGATACAAATTCTTTTACCTTCAGGATTAGTAGCATGTGGTTTTGATTCAGATCCATGTTTCTTGTACTTTATACTGATTTTTAATTAGTCTATGCTGCATGGGGAAGCAGAGCAGCCTCCCTATGAAAACAAAGTTGCCACATTTCCCTGTCACCTTCAGACAGGTTTTTGTTTGCATATGAACAGCCATTGTCAAGGATTAAGTCTGGCGTAAGTTTAGTAAATGTTGCCTTGTTGTTGACTGTCTCTGTCTGGAAGAGCAAATTTCTCAAATGCCAGAAGACCTGCACCAGAGACGGAAGGCTGTCAGGGCTGGAAGCCCCCATAACAAAAACTATAGGGGGAAAAAAAAAAAAAAAACCACACACCAAAAAAAACCACCAGGTAAACTGTTTTTTAAAAATTCCAGGTTAAATTCTATTGCTCAGTATATCCCTCAGTTTGGACATGAAATGCCTGGGAATGTGAGGTTTTTTAATGGGCGGCAATCATTATCCACATTAGTTCATTAATTCCTCAATTTCCAAACTCATTAAGGTCTCTGAGATTTCCAAGAAAAGAATTTACCTTTTAGAAGTCCTGGACTAAATATTTCTAAGGATAGAAGTTGTTAAAAATGATGGACAGTTCCTTGTCAGTGCAGAGGGCCATCTGGCATAGAGCCCCTCTCCCCTCTTAGGCAAGGAGCCCAGGGCACAGTTTGGAGGGTGTTACCAAAGGACAGAGCTCAGCTCTCTGCTTCTGGGAGCTGTACCATTTTGGCATCTGTGTCATGTTGGTGCTTTCCTTCCCTTGCCTGAGACCCCTCCAGCACAGTCATCCAAAGTCCTGTAGCAATTTTACACTCTGCACATGTGGACATATAGTCACACATGGTGCCAAGCAGCAGAGAAGCCACTATACCAAGCTGATTGGTCTCTTAGACTTACCTATTAGAAGGTGAAAAACTAGACTAATTCTGGTGCTCCAAGGGTCCAGCTCCCCAGACCTGTTTTGCAGCCTCACTTGTACTCCTGTCCAGCCAATGTAACAAAGCAAGGTCTGGACTGACAGCACTGTACCCATGCCTCACATACATACATGCTCTTACCACCTTTCTAGGAATGGTGTTTTGTGACACCATGATTTGGTCACAAGTGATGTTTTCCTTGAACTGCTAGTGAGTTTCTTTGACATACACAGTGTTGAATCTGTTTGCATTACTCTTGAGAGCCATTATATAAGAAAAGCATATGCTAATGAGTGTTGTTGGTTCTGCAGTGTTTCAAATACATGTTTTTCCTTTTGGTCAAAAGGATCTTTTATCTGCAAAATTTTCAGGTGCACTTTACTCATACTGGAAGATTTAACAAGATACGCAATTTTATTAGCAGCCGCTCATGATTGGCTCTAACTGCCAAATTAAACAGCAGTCAGTATACTTCAGAAAAACTTGTAAGTGATCTGCTCCTTTCCCTCTAAGGATTGCCTGAGAGTAGCTACTTATGTCATACAAAGTAGGGAAGAGGGTGAAACTACCAAATTTCAGAAGCAGGGTATGGAAGTTTAACCATTTGTTATCTAAAACATTGCTTTATAAAGGTTGGATCCAAAACACATTTAATTCAAAATCCCATTGGCCTTAAGACTGTGCTGCAAAGTGTTTTTTCATATGATATTCAGGATCTTTATAGTTTTGATCTAGCTAGAAACACCACTCAAAGCCAGAATCTCTGCTTTTGATATTTTCCTACCGTCTCATCAGAGAGCTCACAATATCCAGCTGCACTGGTGCACCTACCTTCCAGATTGTTTTCAGTGGAAATTTTAATCTATAAACTGCTGAAGTGTTTTAAGGAAGTACGATACTCACAGAGGAAGGATGGATGACCCATTAAGAGGTTGGCTGCACCCTGAGACTCAATTGCCTGCTTGGCACTGGTACGAGGGACAAGCTCTGAGCATGCCTCTTGCTGCTGAGCAATTGTGCATCCCCTCAGCCTGGGCAAAGACAAGACTGCTGAGCTCCCAGCACGCAGGAGCTGCTCAGGTCTATACTCAGCCAAGGAGCAGCAAGGGCTGCCTCCCTGGGGCCAAATAATTTTCCAGCTGTGTGCATGTCTCCAGCACTCCCAGGCCACCTTTCACCAAAAGGCACTCAGCCCTTCAAACAAATCAAGTATAACAGGCCTGGGAGCACCCAGCCTTTATAAAAGGGTCTTCAAATGCTCCCTTGCTCCCATTCAACAGTCCTTTCCCCAGAGACTGTAGCTAAAACACCCCTGGGTCTCCCTGCCTCCCTAACTTCCAAAAGCAGCTCTGCCCTGCCTAGGAAAAGCAAAATCACAAGAGCTGTTCATTTGACAGAGAGCTTGCTTGAAACCGAACAGGGTGTTGCAGTTAGGAATTAATGTTTTGGAACACAATATTATTGTATTGATTTTAAATAGATGTTTCCCTTCTCATTCGTAATAAAGTAAATGGTGCTAAGAAAGCCAGAGGAAATGATATAAACCCAGCCTGCCATTTGCTTTGGAAGTGTCTTTAAATATTTCCTTCCCACAGTCAGTGCTGAGTTGTGAGTAGCAAATGACAGACAGAAGAGAGCAGATGAATATCTATTTATGCAGGAAAATGAAATGTATGCATAGTTATTTTGAGGATAAATGTATTTTGACAGGTATCTAATTTCATTCTGTTGATAAAACGTACTTTGTCAAGTACTTTCTTGCATTCTGGAGTTGATGGTTGGTGGTTTTTTTTTTAGTTTGCAATCTTTCTCTGTGGGTAAAAAAAACCAAATGAAAAATTACATTTGTCAAACATCACAAAGCAATTTAATTTATTGTCATCACAAATGTGTTTAAAAGAAAAAAAAATTGAATAGCCAGGCACTATTTATTCAGCACAAACCCCAAAATTAACAAGGAGTTGTGGTAAGGCACAAACATATAGGGAAGGACCCAACTGTAACCTGGCAATGAAAAAGAGTCCACAAATCTCTTCACAACTTTGCATTCAAAACAAAAGAGAGGAGAAACATGGATGTTGAGTGCTGCTGCCAGCCTCAAATAGTGGTAAAGCTAGAATCGGTGCTCAGCTCTGCTGTTGGCCTAGTGTACAGACTGGTATCTGCCTGCATCACTGTTCTCCCTCCCCTCCTCTGCCTGCTGAGACTGTAGAATCTTGGGTGCTCTGACTGGGTCTTTTCATGCTAACATGCATCACTCCGCAGCATGGCACTCTCCACTAATACAAATAATTCCATAATGCAAATAACAGGGGCAGCTCAACTACTATTGTAATTGCTTTTATTACTGTTGTGCTTAAACTGAGATAATGGTTTTCTGAGTGCGTGGAATATTTTCTGTGTCTGCTTTCCTTTGAGAATTTTCTTTGAAGGATATCATACACACACACACACATACACGTCAACTCACCTATATTTGGAGGACATGCACTGTTTCTCATCACTAACTAATTATAATGTCTGCGAAACACCAACATCCTTCAGCAAGAGCAGATAGGGGACAGCTTCAGACCTCACTTTTACTAATCAACAACAGTGAACGGAACAGTCCAGCAAACATGCTGCAGTCTTCTCCCCTGTGGGAACAGAAGATAGGAGGAAGGGACAATACTCTGTTGTTCAATGCACTGCTGGTGGGCACATACATATTCTGCTAATAGGTCTCAAGTAGAGCCCTAGATGAGGTAGATTCTGCCAGTCAATACGGCAGTTTGCAACATTCAGCAGATGACGCCACGAGCAGAATCCCTGGGTGCTGCTGTCCTCCACAGCTAAGTCTGGACCACTGATGAAGAAGAGATTATTTTCTGCCACTCTCCCCAAGCGTGGAAGAAGCTCACAAATGTTACAGATAGTGGGAAAATACCAAAGGAAAAATAAATCTGCTTCTTTTCTAACTTGTTCTCTGTAACAGTTAAGCTAGCACCTGTTCAATGAATGTTGCAAATCTCTTATTCCTCTGGTATCAATAACTGATTATCTTGATCCAAGCAACAGAAATGTCTCAGACTGAATTTCAAACTCTGTTTAATACATCTCTTTACTGTGGTTATTTCACTGACAATGAATGGGAATTTCATGGCTTTTTAAAAGCAGAACAAGGTAGCATGGATGGATTTACTGGCAGTGAAATACTGGCATAAGGAAGTTCAATTTAGTGAGTGAGGCTGTGGGCTGCTGGTCTTGAACTCTGGAAGAATGATCACCTGGGAAACAGTTTTCCTTCAAAGTTAATAAAAAAATTATGATTGTAATAAAAGTTAATGACTAAATATCATCTGCCATAAAAAATGGCAGAAGTAGTGGTGGAAAACTCTGGTTTGGGGAAGGAAACTCAGAACTCGTATCTACCACAACAGCACTTCAAAGGAGAGAAAACATTTTGTCATGTATCAGCAGGAGACTGAGTTCTTGAACCTGGGCATCCCCAAGCACTTTTTTGTTTTGGTTGGCATTTCTACCCTGAGTCTTCAGATGGAGGAACAAGGCATGGAAAGACAAATCACCTCATCAGAGGTTGCTTAACAGGTTAAAACATAAGGCCTGGTGGGGGGTGAAAGCATCCACATCTGCAGGACCTACCCAGCAGCATAGCTTCTCCTTGCATGTGGGACACAGGGCCTGAACTGCAACATTTTTGCTGAAGAAAGGAGAGTGGGAACCTGTCCCCTACTTATCCTCAACTGCGGATAAATATTAGCCCTCCCTGTTACAGGTTTGACCTCTAAGTACAATCTTTGGTCAGAATCGATCTGCAGCTTATGACTCCAGAGGACAAGTCTGAGGCAATTGCTGAGACTTTAGCTGCTTAAATTCCTCAACTTCGAGAGAATATCGAATTAACTGTGAATAGCCCTAGTATTTGGAGCCAGTCCTGAGCAAATTAGCTGGCAGAAAAGGAGAGGGGGCAGAGGAGGTGCAAAAGAGGGAAGGAGGGAAGGAGAATTTGCTTGCAGGCAGGTACCAGAACCAGCAGGAGCAGTGGTACTGATTCTGAGTCCTGCCACATAACCTCACAGCTGTCCTAAACTGCCTTTTGTCTTGAACTCCATTCTTGTGATATAAAAGGGGTTGGATTTTTTTGCTGAAGTCCACCCTTTACAACTCTGGCGCATTGTGGGCAGAGGATAATGCCTCCTCCACCCCTCCTTCAAGGCTGGCTTAGTGGGAACTTCATAAGTGCTCACAACAGCAATGCAAGTCACTGGCTTTTTCCTGCTCAGGGGTTGGGAAGCTTTATTCCCACCACTGTCAGGACTGTGGCTTTCACTGAACAGAAAGCCACCAACGGGAAGTAATTTGCTGCTGACTCAACCCTTCCAGGTGACAAAGTGAAGGATGCCATATGTTGTGGTTTAATCCCAGCCAGCAACTAAGCACCACGCAGCCGCTCACTCACTCCCCCCCCATCCAGTGGGATGGGGGAGAAAATCGGGAAAAAGAAGTAAAACTCCTGGGTTGAGGTAAGAACGGTTTAATAGAACAGAAAAGAAGAAACTAATAATGATAATGATAACACTAATAAAATGACAACAGTAGTAATAAAAGGATTGGAATGTACAAATGATGTGCAGGGCAATTGCTCACCACCCACCGACCGACACCCAGCTAGTCCCCGAGCGGCGATTCCCCGCCCCCACTTCCCTGTTCCTATACTAGATGTGACGTCCCATGGTATGGAATACACCGTTGGCCAGTTTGGGTCAGCTGCCCTGGCTGTGTCCTGTGCCAACGTCTTGTGCCCCTCCAGCTTTCTCGCTGGCTGGGAATGAGAAGCTGAAAAATCCTTGACTTTAGTCTAAACACTACTTAGCAACAACTGAAAACATCAGTGTTATCAACATTCTTTGCATACTGAACTCAAAACATAGCCCTGTACCAGCTACTAGGAAGACAGTTAACTCTATCCCAGCTGAAACCAGGACACCATAGGAGGACAATACCTGGGTGATGCTGCAGGGCAGTGTATTTGGGGTGTACACCTCACTATTCCCCCCAAGAGACTCCTCGGAGAACCTGCTTCTAAGCCAGGGCTGCCCTGTAAGTGACATACTAACAGGTTTTATGGATTAGAAGGCATTCAATAAACTATGAGAGCAGTTCATTGAGAAAGACAAAGGGGACTGCTTTTCAGATGCTGTCTGAATTTGTTCTAACCTTTGCCCAGGAAAATCAATGGGTGCATTTTGCAGGCTCACCTCTAGCCAGCACCTTGCACCCAAGCTCATAGTCATAGTGACTGCCCTGTTGCACCTCAGCAGCTTTTATCTCCCAGCCCGACCCTGTGCTTGCTTGCTTAGTTCTTGAGCACCTACAAACTACCCCAGCCCCAGAGCAGTTTCACTGCTTGGGATTTCTCAAGCAGACAGAAGCTACCACCGCTCAGCTGCCCATACCCGAGCAACAGCTCCTGCTTCAAACCTGCCCCTGCACATTTCCCTGTGTCAGCCGAGCGGGAGTGATGGGCACGGTTGGGGATGGACAGACGGGCTTTGCCTGGGGAGAGAGGGAAGGCAGCTCCAGCAGGTGAGAGCATGGGATGGCTGCTGCATGATAATGGTGTTGCTTAGCAACCTCTGCACCTGCAGTTCATTTAATTAGGATGTTTCTGGGCCTCTGACGAGGCTGAGCTTGAAAGGGCTTCTGCCGGCAGGGAGTGACCATGCAGTGGTCCTGCTCAGGCACCAGCTCTACCCCATCAGCTTCAGGCTGCACAGTCAGAGGTGAAGCAGCACAGAAACCAGCATACAGCTCCACTGCCCACATCCGGGCTCATGCAGAAGCAAAGCGCCTTGCCCCTATGGCTAGACAGCAGCCAAGGCTGTTCATCACTGCCTCCTGTTCAGCTCCACATCTGGAGAACCGCTTCAGGCTTTTTCTTTTCCCTGGAGGACAATTACTGCTCTCAACTACAGAGCTAACCTCCCACAATGACTTTTAAAGCAAAGCAGAATAAAATCTATGAGCTACTGTAAACCTAGCCAGCAAATCTGGCTAGTTAAACTAGCCCTATTGACCACTGTTCCTACCTTTCAACAGGTTTTGGGATCCACTTAGAGGCTATGGCTGGAGGATGCACATCCTTATTTCAGCATGCTATCAGCACATCTGCACTACCAGCAGAAACATGCTCACTTCACCCACATACCCATGAAACACTCCAGATGGATAGTCAGTCCCTCCTACTCCTCAGGAATGATCCAGATTATTCTCCCCTTCTGGGTTTAATGCTTAATCCCAAACATTTATCATATTCTACTCCAAGCCTCCTACTTCTGTGCATGTTCATTCTTCCTGAAAGCTGCTTTTCCTTTGAAATCTCTTTAATTATCTCTTCTGCAGTAGCATCTCCAGCTGGTATCTTCTGTTATGTTATCCTGTGGATTGTGCATTCCTCCAAGTAAAAGCATTAGACCTCTGGATCAAGAACTCTCCCCTTCCTGGTGCAGTGAGAAAGGATAATTATGACATCCTCTAAACACAATGTGCCTCGAGCTGCATTCTGGCAGGTACCACATTTCAAAAAGATGCAAAGGAGACTTTTTTATTCCAAGCACGTAAGGGAGTTATCATGTGAAGAGCTGACTTAGCAACCCACCTTCCACCCCAGCCAAGCTTGCAAACTGGAGACCAGGAAAAAGAAGATCTGCTGGGACAGCCACCCATGGCTTCATATTTTGTGCTGGTTCAGGA
This sequence comes from Buteo buteo, assembly GCF_964188355.1. Lineage (NCBI taxonomy): Eukaryota > Metazoa > Chordata > Aves > Accipitriformes > Accipitridae > Buteo > Buteo buteo. The sequence goes on along the minus strand of NC_134179.1, from coordinate 6,376,530 downwards.
AGACCTCATTTTGACCTCATTCCCATCTCTGATTTTCCACTATTTTCCTTCCTTTCATTTGGAGTTTGCCTTTGGGGCCATTTCCCTGGGAGAAGCAATAAGAATCTGATACTGGTAAGACTAGGGGGTATTTATTTCTGACAGTTTCAATTGCTTTGACCCTGCAGGAACAGCCACAGTCTCATGAGAGCAGAGACATGCTTCTCTTTCCTTTACTAGGAATAGTAACACAGAACAAATTTGCTATTTTGCTTACAGGACAACATAGCTCCATGTAGCTACTGCCTGGTTGGGTTCCCAGCAGTTTTATTGCTGTTCTGTCCAGGCCCCCTTAATGCAAAGGCTTCTAGTCTGAAAAGCTGTGAAACCCAACCCTTTTGTGAAGCAATAACTGCAGAAAATAACCAGTCTTAGGAACACAAGCTGGAAAAGTGAACCCACAGTATACTGGAACAGATTTGGGCTACTGAGCCCATACTTGCCCTAGTGTGGAGAAGCACCCAGCATTTCTACTGCATTTTCTTTCCAGCCCGTATCAGAAGAAAAGGTCTGTACAAGGTGCTTCTCTGGGAGTTGCTATGGTTACAGCACGATGTTGCATAGCAACAATATAAGCTGAACATCACCAAGGCATTTTTCCTTTCTAAATTCCTTCCCCTTGTGTATTCATCCAAATGAGTTAGATTTATCTCCAGCCCCAGCATAAACACACAGCAGGGAACATCTACCTATTGATTTTGTAGTAAGACCATCTCTATGAGTAGTGTGACAGAACGAGGTACGTGCTCCAGGCACTAGGAAAAGCACCGCTGCCTGCTGCCTCTGCCTAGGTACAGCACAGAGGGTGGGTGGAAGAAGCTGGCACAGCCTCAGGATAATTGCATGGGGATGGCCACGCTTCTGCAAATACAGATCGGAGATCCTGCGTGCAACACTGGGCTGTAACAGAGCCAGGTCCCAGCTGAAGAACCACAGTTACACCTCCAAGCAAATATTTAGGAGGCAGTTCTTGCCGCGCTCCCTGAGGCAGGGCTTGGGGGCTTGCTCAACTTCAGCAGCCTGCTGACTCCAGAGGCCACGGGGGGGGGGGGGGGGGGGGGGCACCCTGTGCAGAGCCAGGGAGGCAATGCTAACAGCCCCAGCACAAAAAGGCATCCAACACCTCCAAACCACTTTCCTTCAAACCCTGACAATTTTTCCTTATGCCTTTCAGGCTGCAGAGCTTTTCAGCATCACCATTTCTGGCAAAGAAAACATTCATTCTTCTTCTGGTCCAGGACGTAACTGGCAAGTGGGGCTGACATTCAGGAATGCAGTTCAGACTTCACTGTGCCAGGGGAGAAATTGGTTTTCTCACTAAGGCTTGTGCCCACACTGTTGCTTGCTCTGACATCCATACACATCCGCACAGCTAGCCACATATGTTCAAACTCCCCCACACCTACGTACCACCCAGTCCCACGCATTCCTGCTACTTCATATGTCCTCAAACACTCCCAGTACATCCATCAGTGTAATAGTATGCACATTTGCACTCCTGCAATCATAAGCACAAGCACGTATGCATTCCTGCCTGCATTTATTCATCTGTATACACACCTCCTGTAGCCTTTCCCTGCAAGACTGCTGTCAACTACAAGTCCCTGCCATTCCCAGGATGACATAAACACTTTGGAAGCACACTACAGAGGCGCATCCCAGCTCAGTCACTTGTTATCTTAGTCAAGAAGCTACTGTGGGAGGGATTTTTATTCCATTCTCCTGTTATTACTGCTTCTGTGAGGGGCTGCCTAACCAGATATAACTCAAGAATAATGGTGAGCCTAGCATTTATAGAGATTTTCCCCTTTCCCATCCAAGAGCTCACCTCTGTTGACCTCCAGGCCTCTACCCTCCGCCAACATTATGCTCCAGTTTCTCTGTATTGTCTGTTTACTATATTGACTCTTTCCATCTGCCTTCTGTTCTCTGAAAAAAAGGAGGATAAGGCTTCTGAAAGCCTGACATGCAGAATCGACTGTTTTTCTTCATGTGCTGTTCATGTGAGGAGGCCAGGTAGAGGCTGAAGTTCTGGGCCCCTGTTCTTTACATGATTCATGTCCAGATAGAAACCACACCCTCCCAGGGAGGCACACGGCTGCCACTGCTGCACATACTGAAGCAGGCATACTGGCTGTGCATGGTACTGAAAGACTGTCAGCACAAAGCAGCCTGACCTTACAAGGTCCCTGAACAGTCAGGCATGAGGGGGAAAAAACAAACAAACAAACCAAAAAAACAAAACAAAACAAAAAAAAAACCAACAAGAAAACCTCACAAAGTCGTTCAAGAAAGAAAAGTCCCCTTGCTGATTTACCTTCAGCTGCAGAGCAGAAACTTTTTTCCTCTTTCTTTTCTTATCAAACACAGAACTAAGGCAGAAAACAGCCTGGCTAGAAGTCCCTAAAGGAGCTTGTGAACTTTGGATAGCTCACACTCCCCTCTGGATCTTCAAAGGAAGTTCATATATTAAGACTTGAGTTCTTGGGGCACTCAGCACACTGGGCCAAGACTCCTGGTCTGTGCTGCAAAGACAAACACCAGAAAGGCTGGTGCATAAGACCTTGGGTTCAGCTGACCGAAAATGACAAAAGAGGTTTTGAGAGAGGGAAAGCATCAAAAAGGAATGAGGTAAAACAGGCTGGAGCAGGAGGGCTGAGGGATCCATTGAGAATGGGTAAAATTAGATGTTTGGTTTTGGTAAGCACTCATGGTTTTACAAGTGAAACATTCAGGTCTTGTGTGAGGTCAGGTCTTTCACTCACCCTCAAACAGGACACCCTGACTTCACAACCAAACGTAGGATAACACACCAAGTGCCACCAAAGAGTCAATTGCATTTCAGCAATGGTGAACATACACACAGACACGTTTCTCCATCCACTACTGCAAACTCAGGCAGGCTGCTCACAAGCCCACAAACACCAGCAATGGCTGCTATCATCAGTTTCTCTGTGCCCAGAATTATTCAAATACTCAGATGAGTTGGGTTATTTCTAATTATTGCTCCACTGCTGTGACTAGTGTGCCTTAGAAATCACAATCTCTGTACGAGATGCTGTACAAACACACAGCCAAACAACAATCCTTGTGGAAGGGATAAGCAGAGTAAGGGCATCCTAGGTGACACTAAAGCAATTACAAACAGCAGAATAAGCTGTGACTGCAAGGCTGTGTATGTATTTCACTAGCATTTCTGCAATGGGCCATGGGCAATTTGGAAAATCCAGCCTGATTTTCTTTGCGAAGCCCGAGGGGATCCTTGGCAGCATAACCTGCTGCCTGAGCAGTGGATACCACTGTTACAATATGAGCTGCGCTAATGCAGCAGGCATGGCTGTATCAGACCCAACATTCATTGCTTCTGGTGTTATTTTTAATATGTATTCGCTATGCTTGCCTTTCTTGTGTGGCAGCTCCTGACAGATCTGGTTTCTGTTGCACTGACCTAGCAGACAGGAAAGGAATCTCATCTCACTGGAAGTTGGCTGGAGGAACATCTTAATGAGTACAGTTACCACGCTTTGACTGGGTTAGGTGGTGAGCCAGCACCAGTCACAGCGTGTGCTCCCCCTCTGTTTTAGTGCAGTGTCACTAGCACGTTTGGAAGCTTTCCATAGAGAAAAAGGAGCATGTCAGGAGAGTTTAATAACATAGGGCTGCATCAATGTCAGCTATATCTGTGCAGTGCACTTCCCATGTCTGCAGCTGCCACTCAAGTTGTTCCACCCTCAGAGGCTTGGAGATCATTTTGACATCATCTGGGAGCTGTTGTAATAAAGTTGGCACTTAACTTGCCTCTCGCAAGTAAGGCCAGCTACCTGCTAGCCCCTAGGACTGGAGGAGCCCCATGGCTTTTTTGTGGCCCTGATGACTGGATGGCTGGCACACGATCAGGCTGTTTGCCATGAGATGGGCAGAGAAGGGAGGCTGTGCCCTCCTGTGTCATACTATCCCCTTGCATCTTCCTTTCCTTTACTTTGTCGTTGCTGAAACTGGATGAAGACTCGAGGAAATCCCATTATACTAGCTGAGAAGCTGTGACCACTGAGCTAGAAACGAGTGTGTTTCTAATTACTGGAGCTGAGAATTTCCCAAGAGCCTCTGTTTTGGCATCGCAAATCTGTTTGAGCAGGACTGGGCTATGCGACTCCCAGCTGCCCCATCACAAGCCCAGAGCTCATTCCAGAGAGGAGGCCACATGGTACCTCAAATGTATCCCACTGTGTTTTGGCACAGAGGCTGAGAACAGGCACCTCCCAGAAGGGGACCTGTCCGTACACCAAGCCAGGATGCAGCCCCATTACAACTGATCACAAAATCTCTCAGACAGGCCCGTTTCTGCCAGGAGTAGATGGGGTCAGAAATCTTGGTGGATAACTGGGACGTATACCTAGACAAAGCAGGCTTACCTGTATCATCTCCAAAAGCCGATCTCAACTCTACTCCTGATGAAGTACAGAGACAGGTCTAAACCAGAAAAACAAGGCTCAGGAGAATTTCACAAAGAAAGCCTTACTCCAGCATGTGAGCCCTCAGCTGTGTCAGTGCCTTCTGTCCTGACAGTGGAGGTGTTATCTGGTTTTAAATTATGCTATTCATTTTTAAGCAGTGAAAGGACACAGGAACTAGTCAAGGGTGGAAGGAAAACACTTGAACATTTAGTGAGTGGTGATCTTGCTTGAGGGTTCATTTAAACAATAGCAAAGACTTACCAGTGATAACAATTCTGACGTGTTCAAAACAACATAGACAAAAATACTTAGAGCTGACCCTGCCCTTAGCAGATGAGTCTTTGATATCCTAAATTCCCTTCTTAGTGAGGGAATTCAGTTGCTTCTGGCAGCCCTGTGGCTCTGTGCAAGGATCACCCAAAGCACCAACTTCTATGCCAATGGCACCTCCATTGCTGGACAGATAGAACTACCCTGAACTTCAAGCCATAACCTAGCACCTGAGACAACAGTGTTTGCATTGCTCTTCCTCTGACAGATCATTTTCCATATTAAAAAAAAAAAACCAAGATGACAAACAAATTATTATAATCCAACAAACAGGTGGCAAGGAAGCAGTTTGCATTAAATACTTATTTGTAACTAAGTAAATCTCCTGGGATTAGGGCTATTCTTGCAATATGAGAAGTTTATCTGTCATTTTCCATCCTTTTCTGCTTCTCACCCCACCCCACTGGCAAGGAGGCTGGGGGGGCACAAGAAGTTCGGAGGGGACACAGCTGGGACAGCTGACCCAAACTGACCAAAGGGATATTCCAGGGGGTGAGCTGCATTAAGAACAAACTACAGTTATTGTTTAGTGCTTCCAGTTCCCCATCTTCATATTAAATCACAGTCTCTAGAAATCAGTAGTGCCTATCTCTCACAATGACACAGACTAGTTGAGATTTTGAGCAATGCACAAAGATCTGTGGTTATATTAGAGCCCTTGGATGTGCTTGGATTCAGTGGGCTATCATGAAGCTCCAGCCACACAGAGCCACTTGAGCAAAGCAAACAAACCACCATGCAATGCAGGTATAGCAGATTGCACAAGCAGCAGAAAAGGGCAAGCAAAAAAGAGCAAAAACCAAGCTGTCTTCTTCTGAGGGCTGTGGTAACACTCCAGTCTGAGTAGCCCAGCACAATCATTGCTTAAGTCACAATTAGTGGTACTTTGGGGAAATGTTCAGAGAGTTCATTTTTAAGGGACTGCCTTAGATACTTATAGCAGGGGAGCACATCTCTAGCTTGAAAAGTAAGATACTGCCACTAGCAGAGTGAGCCTTCCCTAGGGAAGTGGTGGAGATGAGTCTGTCTGGAAGCTGTCATGTCACCTGCCTGAAAAGAAGGGGCTGGGGAAGGAGGGAGAGAGAGAGGAGAAAGCAAGAAGCATTCCTATCTGCTTACCTCCTCCCCAGTGAGTCCTGCCCCGTGACGACCACTTTCCCTCCAAATGCTGGCTACCTTCTCTTTTGATAAGATCTATGGTCCAACCAAAGGTGACCTCTTGGAAGCAGGTTTGCCAAACACATTCTCTCCCCAAGCCCCACATAGTGGTATTGACATTTCAAATGCGAATGTGAAGGCAGAGGCATCCAGGAAGATTATTTCCTTGGGCAGTGCAGTTCTCTACAATGATGTCTAATAATAAACCTGTGTGCTTTAGTGTTTGTCTCCAAAATGGACTAATTCAGGAAAAGTAAATATGCCAACTAAATTGCTAAGTGTGTTAAATATCCAATGTCTTTTTAAGTTCGGGTATCACAACTGATATAAAACATGATGCATAATCCCCAGAGCCGAGCAGGATTTGTGAGACTGCAGAATGTCACATTAAACTCAAAGCTCCTGGGCCAATGATTGCAAGTCTATTTTGCAGTAATGAATTGTTTGTTATAGAACACGTCACAGAGCAGATGTCTCATCAGTCACTGCGCCAGAGACTACAGCACTCTGAGAGGCTCAAAAATCATTCCTGGATTATGGTACAAAATTATGAGAGAGAGATGCAAGTGTTCAATCTCAATAAGAGCAATGTTTCTGTTCTGTTCCACGCGTTAATAGACAATGCTTATCCAGAAAGCAACTGGCACAGTTTTCACTGCCTTGTGTATTATACTATAAACACTTTAGGCAAAGGCTTGGCTAAGTTAGAGCTCAGAGAGCCAGCCCCAAGGCTCAGAAAGAGGAGAGAGATGTTTGTCTTCAGCAAACAGGGTGTTTGCTGGAGATGATGCTCTCCTGGCCTTGTTCACATGATCACTCAGGGCTCCCACTGTGCCATAAGGAGGGACTAGTACAGGTAGCAAGTGACAAAGCATTCACTTAGGAGCGGAGAGCCAAGATGAAATGAAGTAAACAGATGCAAAAGAGCTGGTGACATTTTCTTGCAAATTCACATGCTCCAGCTCCTTAATAATGTACACAGCTGCACACAAAGGATGCCTTTAATTAACACACTAGAGCAAACTAACAGTAACTGATACATGAGAATGAGCCATTAGTAATTCCTCCCTAAACAATTTTCTCATAGACTGCAGTGTTTTTTGCTTTATGATTTGCCCACTCCATGGGGAGTCCTGCAGGACTCCTGTCTTGCAGACCTTCCCAGGAGCGTACTTGGCTGCTTCAAGCTCCCAGTACCACCTCCCCACGGATAAACCCAGACTCTTCCTGTTTCAGCTACTCGTACAGCTCAGCTTCTCTTCTCCTCCTGCAGACTGAAATTCAGCTCCTTTCTTCTGCCTCTGCTCTTGGAGAGAGGGTGAGTGCAGCCTCAGACATGCATTCAGACTACAGTAGGTGCAACAATGCTCAAGTGCGGCCAAACACGTATGCCCACCACACAGAAACCTGATGCCTGAGTGGGGAGCACTGGATTCACTTCCTACCTCCATCCTGGGCCTCCTGCATGACCTAAAGAATGCCATGCGCATCCTAAAACCCCCAGCCCACTACCCCTTCCAGCTCTGCTCTGCCTTGTGGGCTGAGCCGGCACTTAACTCCACTGAGGTTACACATTCATATGGGTATTTACACTGCCTCACACAGGGATGACCCACATCTCAGCTGTGGTTTCTGAGCAATCCTGTCCTGGTTTAAAAAAAAAAAAAAAAATCAGTTCATAGCAGCCTTCTTCCAATAGCAGAGCATCAGGACAGCAATCATCTCTGGGGACCAGGGAGAGGAAGTCATTTGATCTTCTGCCTGATTTCTGGCACACATGTGGCTCTGGTATTAAGATGTATCTCCACCTCACAGCTTTAGGAGCATTAGGGGCTTGGGGGCAGGGGGGGGGGGGATAAAAATCAGGAGTCTAATATCCAGTTAAATCAGAAACAGTTAAAGGAGCCAGGAACTGTCTTTGATTCCCCACATAACACTTGGTTATTGTGCTGGGTTTGGCTGGGATAGAGTTAATTTTCTTCATAGTAGCTAGTGTGGGGCTGTGTTTTGGATTTGTGCTGAAAACAGTGATAACACAGGGATGTTTTCATTATCTCTGAGCAGTGCTTACACAGCGTCAAGGCCTTTTCTGCTTCTCACCCCACCCCACTGGCAAGGAGGCTGGGGGGGCACAAGAAGTTGGGAGGGGACACAGCTGGGACAGCTGACCCAAACTGACCAAAGGGATATTCCAGACTGTATGACGTCATCCTCAGCTGGAGGAAGGAGGTGGAAGGGGGGAGGTTTGGAGTGATGGCGTTTGTCTTCCCAAGTAACCGTTACATGTGATGGAGCCCTGCTTTCCTGGAGATGGCTGAACACCTGCCTGCCCATGGGAAGTGGTGAATGAATTCCTTGGTTTGCTTTGCTTACACACAGAGCTTTTGCTTTCCCTATTAAACTGTCTTTATCTCAACCCATGAGTTTTCTCATTTATACCCTCTTGATTTTCTCCCCCATCCCACCAGCGGGGAGTGAGTGAGCGGCTCTGTGGGGCTTAGTTGCTGGCTGGGTTTAAACCATGACAGTTATTTACTTCAGTCAGGATAGACTTTCACAGGAAAACTGCTTGGGGTGGTTTTGGTTTTGTTGTTGTTGTTTTTTTAAATGAAAATACTTTTTTATCAAATTCAACTTGAAAGTTGTCTCCAATTTCCTGAGAGGTCAAAAGGAGAAGGCAGAGGGAGCACAAGGTACCTTCTGACATTCTTCAAGGTCAGAAAAATCTAGAAAGAAGGACGGGGAGAATATGTCCATTGTGTACCAATACCAACTAAGTTCAAATTTAAGTCACCTAAGTGACTAGCCTAAATTTGGAGTCTCTTATGGTATTCCGGGGGAGAAGGAATTGGCAGAAAGGTCAGATTTCCTAAATGCAGTCTTTTTTACCAATACAGAACACACAGTCAAACCAGAGAGGGTTTCCTTGCCCTGATCTCCATGTTTCCACATATCCAACCCCTAATGTCTTTTGCCAAGCTTTTTCCACACCACCACCCTACCCAAGCTCCTGTGGAAGGCTGGTTTTGAACACTTTTCTTGCCCAGGAATCCCTCTCCCTGCTCCTCTTCCTCATATCCACCCTGCCTGAAATGCAACATGCAGCAAAGCCCCTGGCTGGCAAAATTAACTCCTGAACAGACTCATCCGTCTTTCCTTGAGGTACACATATGTACCTGTGTATTCCAGCTGAGCCCCAAGGGATGAGTTCTTTTGTACCTTGTCCCTCTGAGCCAGCCACTCTTCCATTCATGCCAGGAGTACCCAGAACAGGTTTTCAGATCAGTTTACCTGACCTAGCACTACCGTCTCGGGATTAAGCAATGGAGAAACAAAACAAAACAAAAATCAGACCCTTAATCACTACTTCATTCTCAGCACTACAAAACAGTCATTATGGCTGGATTTTCCACTTCCTTCCACTTAGTGGAGATCAGCATTTTAATATACTTAAGGCTACCCACCAAGAGGCAGATTTGATAGAGTGTAATTACACATCTGGATATCAGCAGCCTGTCTTTCTCCTGCATCATCATATCAACAAATGGAGAATGTGACATAAAAAACACAAGCCAAATAAGCCTGGATAACGGTCCTCCCAGGCCTGAGGAACCAGTGGGTCCTCTGGGAGAGAAAAGGGTCTGTCATCACTTGAATTCAGATAATGAAGTCAGTTCTGCAATGAAGTGAACAAATGCACATACCAGTGACGTATGCTCATACCAAAGGATGCCCCTCCCCCTACCATCATTGTCCTGGTTGGTTTCTCCTTTCTATTTTTAGTCTTTCTTCCTTCTTCCTCTGGGGTAAACTAAAGACAGCTTTTCTCAGCCTCCTCCCATCAGAGAGGACACCCAGCTCTGATGTATATACTCACACTGCTCTGCAGATAAAGATGAAATTATATTGAGATGTGACACATGCCTACAGTCATCTCTCCACTATCTCCCCATCAGATATGTAGGGCAGAATCCCAGGTCTCTGATATCACACTCACCTGTTGCCTTTCAGCTGGGCTGATTTGCTCCAGTTTTGGTGATGGCAGATAGGACCAGTGGCAGCACACAACTTCTTCCCCTGCAGCACATACTGGTCTGCTTGCAGATAACAGCATCCTTCAAGGCAGGACCTCTAAGGCCATTTCACGCTAAGTAGCGATAAAAGCTCTGTTTCTTGCAACTCTCACCTCTCCCTCTCTTGGAAATCAGAAACTTCACTCAGAGGATTGTCCATCGACCTGCTGGCTGTTACCACAAGGTGTTTTATCTGGCACTGTTCCTGACCGCACTGTATGAACTCAGCATAGGCCTTAAAGTATACATACAAGCAGTGGGACTGAGCATTTACCTTTCATAAATCCACCACAGGATTATTGTTCTGATCTCCCTCCCATCCAGTGGTTGCACAAAGAGTGAATGATAAAACATTTATTGTAAACATTCACATACACCTATTAAAAATGAAGGAGCTTTATACTGCACAGCTCTAGCATGCTTTGGCCTTGCTCCCATTATTAAGCACCTGCAAAGGTCTCCTTGATTTCAGCAATGCAAGACAAGATTCCAAACAATCCTGGGAGCCTCTGGCTAAAATGGGATTAGTTCCTTTAGCTCAAATGTTGCTGCTTCAGGCTTTTAAAGAGAAACTTTTCTATTACCATCTTCAACCTAAGGCAGCAAAATCTAATGCAGCTACAAGGAAGGATCAGCTAAGAGCAGGGGTCATATTTTTTGCCAGCCAGTGGGAAAGCAAATGCAGGCAGACAGTTGCGCCTGATTAGAAAAACCTTTACACTTTGTAGTGAAACTTATTCTGGAGCAAAGCAGGACTTCTTGAGGGAAGCTACATAATAGCTGACAAAGAAAAGCTTGGCCTTATTTCTTAGCCTGTGTGTAGTACCTTCTAGTAACAAGCTGTCACTGAATGCTGTCTAACACTGCCAAAAACATTTTAATTCTTACAGCTCCTCACTTTATCACATTATTAGGATATTATGCAAGTTTGGGGTTGGTTAGTTTCCATCGTTGGTTACTGGTGGTGCATAGCAAAGCAATAAAGTATATCCAGTGACAGGTTCCACCACCGGGCAACATTACAACATGAGAAAACTGATTAATCAGGTTGCTGGACTAAGGCAAATTATTGCTACATAAATGCGTTAGAGATTACTGGAGCACTTGGCTAATTCTTTCATTTTTATCAACAGCAGTTTCTCTTCCCTTCAAAAGCTCTTACAGGGGTTTACCCTCATGGAAACACTCTTTAATACTCTCATTGCATGCCTTTCCCACGTACTTACTCAACCTCCATCAGCCTGAATGGATTTTAACTATTCTGTGTGTCTAGTAGACACGAAACTCCAGAAGGTAAAGCTGTGCAAGCTCAATAGATCATTGATTTCTCATTGCTATGACCATTACTAGTCAGCAGACTCAAGTCAACATTACAAATACTTGGACTGTTGGAGTACAGCAAAATTTGGAGCATAGTCAATGCACATATCCAGAACCCAAAACTTATACTCCACTTAACAGCAGAAAGCCAAAATATTCTGTATACATCTATCCACATTTTACAACTAAGTTCCTGCTTCTGTCTTATGTCATTTTAAGCAAAGCATTCCAACACCTCAGCAAGCTTAAAGACCTAACACTGCATCCCAGAGCAGAGTGCATGCTATTCAGAAAAGCAATTGTTCATTTGAATCTGGTTTTCTTCTACCCCAGTCTCAGGATCATTGCAACTTCGATGAGATCAACATAGGCACAAAACATTGCAACTCTGAATCACAGTTGCGTTTTGCAGGTTAAACTTCAAATAGGCCTTTCTTTCCTGTGATTGTATAAAAGTTAAATATTAATACATCAGCACATAACATTAAGCAGTGCAGCAGCTTCTCGGCATAAAGGATGTGCAGTGTAAATATGTCAACAGTCTAATTTTCTTTCACCCTTTACTTGCCACTGTAGAGTGCCAATAAGGAAGCCTTACTGCGTAGTTGTTAAACACCTTACAATGCTTTAGTTCAGCAGTGGCTGCATTTTTTACTTCAGCCTGACACTTGGCTAACAGAGTGTCCTGGTTTCAGCTGGGATAGAGTTCACTGTCTTCCTAGTAGCTGGTACAGTGCTGGTTTGAGTTCAGTATGTGAAGAATGTTGATAACACTGATGTTTTCAGTTGTTGCTCAGTAGCGTTTAGACTATAGTCAAGGATTTTTCAGCTTCTCATGCCCAGCCAGGGCACCTGACCCAAACTGGCCAACAGTGCATTCCATACCATGGGACGTCCCATCTAGTTTAGGAACTGGGAAAGGGGGGGCGGGGAATCGCCTCTTGGGGACTAGCTGGGTGTCGGTCAGCGGGTGGTGAGCAATTGCCCTGCGCATCATTGTACATTCCAATCCTTTTATTACTACTGTTGTCATTTTGTTAGTGTTATCATTATCATTATTAGTTTCTTCTTTTCTGTTCTATTAAACCGTTCTTATCTCAACCCAGGAGTTTTACTTCTTTTCCCGATTTTCTCCCCCATCCCACTGGATGGGGGGGGAGTGAGTGAGCAGCTGCGTGGTGCTTAGTTGCTGGCTGGGCTTAAACCACGACACAGAGGATGCACTTTAAAGGAGAAATGATTGTCTTATGATTAATACACAAAAAGAACACAGTGGTACTCAAGAGATCTTGTTTAATTTCTAAATTTTGCTACAGGCTTCCTTAATTTCTCCCTACACAGTCTGTCAGAGATCATAACACTATTCCCTTCTCCCAGTCTCTGCACATGTAGTGCATTTAGTATATACCCTCCACTGAGCAGGGATTGTTCTTCAGCAGATGTCCATACAATAACTCCACAAATGAACCCCTTATGATCTCAGACATGGCTCTGGGTACACCTGCAGTGCCACTAATAGTCATGTTGGTGACTTCAGTGAGCTAGGCTTTTAAAAACAAGCAGCTATATTAAGGCCTTAGTTCTTTCAGGTTTTTTTATTCACAACTGATTGACCCGAATTTGTAATTCACCACACTGTTAAGATGGTCCCCATTTGACCTGCAGAAGTTCAGCAATACAGAAAGAAATCAGTTTTTTGGGCCAGCTTAGCTTTTACTGACTGAGTGTTGATGCTCCATACTTCTGTCATCCTTCCACATCTACCTCTGGAGACCTTCCTGGGGAGCCAGGCCAGACAGGTCCATCTTCCATGATGCAGCTGCCACAGAAGGGGCACAGCTCTGCCGCGCACACCGCAGGAGGGAGGCAGGCAGGCAGGCAGGTCTGGGCTGCATCCTGGGACTGCTGTGCAAACACCAAGCCGTTTTGTTCTATAACAAGTTGGAAACCCTGGAGACTTTCATCAGAAATGGCACTAATGTGACATTTATGCTTCACATTCTTGTTATTTACACAAAGATATCACTCAAGCAAACTGTCTCATATTTCTGTTTCAAATCCTTTCCTGCTCCTCAGACCTGGGGAGCTGGACTTCATCCAGGTTTAGCACGGACAAGAGGGAAAACACCACTCACTGTGTTTGCTTGATTTTGTCCTGTCTTATATTCCCAGCCTTACATTCCCAAGCCCAACAAGCACCCACATTAGACAGAGAGGAGGGCAAGGGAGATAGTTCATTCCAGAATTCCCCAAACCCCAGCTGGTGACTGCAGCATCCCAGAGCAGCTCACCATCCAAGGTGCTGTGGATACAGCATCCTACAGCGCTAACCCCCCCATGCAGTTAACTCTTCCTTTGCACCACTGCAGCTTTTCTTTGCTCCAGCTATTTGCTTTCCTTTGGCTAAATCAGGAGCAGGATAACAGCCTGGGTCCTCCACCCCTTAATCTAGTTTGGGTGTTTCTGTGGCATCTTAATGCTGTTGCACAACAGCTGCTCTATTGCAAGTGTCGACCTGGGCTATTTTTAGCTATATTATAGCAAAAGGAGGCTTAAAGGAGGCAACTGTCTTCATTACAGTCTCAAGAGCAATTCCCAGACATTAGCCATTGCCTACATCAATTCTTTTATTAATTTGAGTGTAGTTTTCAGACCAGGGAATATGTATACATGCACTCTTAAGCTTCATACTATCCTCAGCTTAGTTAGATCCATTTAATTACCTCCATTAATAAGCAATAAGGCTCTTAAGAGTAACAATTTCCTTCTGCTGATCATTTCTCAGGTTCCAAGACAGAAAATGCTGTCTTTTAACTGGTAGGACTGAGAGGGTAAAAAAAGCTTTCCAAAACTGTGGATCATGGAGGAAATGGCAAGCAACTTTAATGACTAGGATATTTTTAATGCAAATTCTGATGCACTCTGCTGTTTTAATTGCACTGGTTACTTAGAAGAAATTTATATAACCAAATTCACAGCCTGTTACTGTAGGCAAATTGTAACAAAGGATGACCAACATCACCACAGCACGTGCATCAATGCCACGAGTCCATGTCAACTATTGACAGAGAAGAAAAGGTATGGAGATGGGGCCTGTGGGACTAGCAGTGAAGTCTCCCCAAAGCACAGGTCAGTCTTGGCATCAGTTTCCTCCTGGGCTGATTTAAATGACAGGTAGCTCTGAAAAGCCCTATCAAACATGTCTCAAACAGCAAGGCAAAAGTAGCTTTACAGGGATGCAATCAACTGTTGTTTATCTCTTAGATGTGCTCATTTTTGATTCTGTGATTTTATTTTTGTTCGCCTATTCTTTAGATAGAATTATATGCTGATAAATAGTACTAACCTGTTTGATATCCTGACTGATAAGTGAAGCCATACAGACAGCATAAAAACCCTAAACCATTCACTCACCACCCATATCTGTAGTGCATATAGGGGATGATCTAGGTACCCTTAGATCCAACAGTCGGGTTTCCCAAGCAGAGCCAGAGCAGTGGCTCCCTAGTAATAAATGCAGATGCTGATCGCTTCCAGCTGAGGCAAGGGTTGGGTTTGATGATGAAGGGTTTCAGCTGTTTTGAGGTCAGCCTTAGACACTAAATTTAAAAAAAGAAAAAAAGAGGAAAAACCTTCCCATGCTTGTTTCACCAAGAAGAAACAAAGGAAGGTTTGGGGGTTTTTTTACACATCATACTAAGTGAGCTCTCAGGAGGCCAAACTATACACATCTTTTGAAATGCAGATGTATTGACGAGAGAGCCTTGCAAGCTGCTGAGCTGCAGAAATACACATACAATGCTGGGAGCAGGTGAGTTGCTAGAGTTGACTTTTCTCCCAGCTGCTGAGATGTGTTTTTACTCCTAAGGATCTAAAATCAGGTATGTTGCAGAATCACTAACAGCATTGTAGATTTCCTACTTTTCCCTTTTTACTACTGCTGGTTCCTTCTGTAGATATTTGCCTGCACCCTCTTCTTCTAGAGTACTTGAATTGGAGCTTAGTGCCTTTGCTAGTCTTTTGCCACCTGTTAAATTAAGTTCCCACTTCTTCAACTCTTCCATGCAGAGCAATCAAAGTCTGACTCAAATGTCTGGCGCACAAGTCATAATAATACCCTGGGAGATTTTATCCACAGTACTAAAAACTGAAGGACCAAGATGCAAAATGCTACTGAAAATGTTTTGTAAGAAAAATTTGGCAAAAGAAAAATCCCATCCCGCTAGTTCAAACCTGGACAGACAAGCCTTTAGAGGATTCTTGTCAGAAGGAAGTTATCCAAGACGTTTGCAATTACACAATATCTACTTGCTTTTAAATTCTAATGGTACCAGAAATGGTTGATCTACAGCCTAAACACTCTCTGGAAAATGTTTTTAATGTAATGAGACAAGAAATGTTTCAGGACGTTAGTGTAAAAGTAATCAGTATTTTTGTGGCACAGGCTGAGCAAAAAATAAAAGACTCCAATGGTCAATTTAAAAATATACCACTTTTCATAGCAAGAAGAGAGTTCCTGGCATGGAATCAGCAGTGAAGACTCACTCTCTGTGAGGGAGGCCATTTTAAACATGACATAGAAACCCAGATAAGCCAGAACTGAAAATGCTTATATTAGAAAAGGGCACAATTCATCGCTCTTCTGAAGCTAAGAAAACACAAAACATTGGACTCAGTTAGACTGCTAGGCCATGTTCCTGTCCATACAAATGCTGCTTAAAAAAGCACGTAGTGCTGCTTCTCTGGTACCTGAAGGGTAACCTCAAGCGATCTCAAACTCCTGCTGAACACATGAGCACACACCACCAATACAAAACTTGTTTAAGAAACTGGAGTCTCCTGTGTGCCCCTGAAAGAGCATCAGGGCTCCTGGGTGAGTGAGTTTCCCTGGCAGAAAAGCTGCAGAGTCTGCCTTTGCTGATACATTCATGAGGAACAATGGTGGAGGCAATGCCATTTTCTGGATAACCCTGAAATACCAAAGCTGTGCTTGTGGATAGCTGGGCTCCTGGGCCCACCTGTGTGTCAGCAAATTCAGAGTGGCTGTCAGGAGAATGAAGACCCACTCTGCTTCAAGTAAGATTTTCAGAGACAAAACAATTGCAAGACTTAGGACTTTGTACCTCTTGCAACAAATGTCATGGGAAAATGCACGTGCATGCTAGTCATTGGAAAAATTCACGCTCAGCTGCAAAGAGTTCATCAAAAGCCACTGAAGCAATTGCTCCTTGATTTGTTGCCCTATGTTTTCATTTATTTTTCCCAACAATGGCAGCACTGAATATCAGAGTCACTGGCCCATGAAGAAACACCAAATAGTAAGGAAGAGAAGCGGAATATATTCCCCCAGCTAGTGGAGCTACTGAACTGAGAAACCCATGCTGTGGGAGGTAAATGAGGGACAGTGTAAGAACGGATATGGTCTCATCAGTAACATCACTGAGCAGCCCCATCCTTGCCTCTTCATATCCTACCCAAAATGCCCACTTTGAAAGCACTCCTGCTTTTGGCCACAGTTGCTGTTCATAAAGAACCCACAGCAGACTCAGACAGCACTACTTAGCACAGTGCCCTCTAAGTGGGCAGGGGCTGTGCCTCTGCCCTGCACTCAGAAAATGGAGGCAGACAAAGGCTAAGGGATTTGACCAGGTTCACACAGGAAGTCTGTGTTGGAGCAAGTAACTTAAGTAATGGTCCCAAATTAGCACATTCCCCACCATACTAGCAATCCCCTCCTTCTTGACTGCATATACCGAGACTGTTTCTTTCCCTAATGGTGAATTATATGCAGAAAATTTGCTCAAACATCTGCAGACAACCCGTCACTTTATTTTCCTTCTTTGCAACTTATTAATCTCAATTCTGTCCCTTTAAGTCTCCTGCACAAAGCATATGAGAAAAGCAACAAAATAACAGCATTTCTTCCCTTCATATTAATGTTTCAAAGCCAACTGACTTAGAATCACTGCAGCAAAGCTGTAAATTACGCATGGCAGACAAGCCTTGCAGCCCACCCCCGATCAGAGCAGGAGGAGGTGGGGGAGTATGGCTTTGCCACTGCTGTTCAGCAGTCTTGCCTGCCCGCTTGCTTCCGCAAGGTCCGGTCTCACAAAAAAACCATCCCACACATCTCTCAGAACCCCTTCTTTCCGATCCCCTTCTCGCTACTTGGGACCCACCAAATCCTTTGCTCAGGAGCCGCTAGAAGCTCCAGCTGTTGGGTCTGGGTTGTCATACGCTGAGAGGGTGGCTGGATTTACAGGTGCACGGCGAGGAACACCTCTCATCCTCATGCGCTCCACATCGTGTAGACAGGGAGGAGGGTGGAAGGGAGAAGGGCTGCGTTCCCCTCGACAGAGATAAGGAAGTGAGATGTAGGCTCGCCCCAGACCAATACTCCCAATGGAGCACGAAGGAGGCTTGCTTCAGCCGTCACGGTGAGGATGCCCAAACTCCCGGCCCAGCAACTGGCTAAAACGCGCCGTTTCCTGGACTGATAGAGACGCAGCGAGCCTGAGCAGGGTCCCGATTTCGGCTGCCACGAAGCCGCCCCCCTCCACCTTCCCCGCCCGCCGGCTCCCCTGCCGGCTCGCTGCCCCTCCGGCCCGCGCCCTAGCGGGAACTGCCGCCCGGCAGCGCAGGCGGCCCCGCGGCCTGCCTTGCCCCCGCCCGGCTCTGAGTGCGGCCGGGCACTGCCTGCTCCGGGATTGCCATCTGCTGGCGCCGGGGGGGAAAGCCCGCGGCCCGGCCACCGCCCTCCGCCTGGGTCAGCGGGAGAAGACACCGCGCCCGGGCAGCTGAGGTGCGGGCGGGGAGGGAGTGTACGGTCATCGAGTGGTTTGAGTTGGAAGCGACCGTCAAAGATCACCTAGTGCAACTCCCAGAGTGCTGGGGTGGCAGAGTGACCCCCAGCTCTCTGGGCTCTTACCAGCCCTCAGGCAGCACTCCCACCGGGCGAGCGCCCGCACACCAGCCCACGGCCAGCCTGCTCTCGCATCCTGGCACCTGACCCATTACTATTATTTTTTTATTTACCTGGTGCTAGCCATTTGCCAGGTCTCCCTAGGACAATTGGTGCGGG
Source organism: Buteo buteo (assembly GCF_964188355.1). Taxonomy (NCBI): domain Eukaryota; kingdom Metazoa; phylum Chordata; class Aves; order Accipitriformes; family Accipitridae; genus Buteo; species Buteo buteo. The sequence goes on along the minus strand of NC_134179.1, from coordinate 6,358,075 downwards.
CAGTAATTAATAGTGCACACTCCGAAGAGGAAAGATCAAAGAACTGACCAAGTGCAGCTGTATTTTAAGCGGAAACAGCAGATTGCAAATCAAGGAGGAAATGTGCACTGCAAAGCCTTTCAGCCACAGTCCAGGCTTAGGTTTCTACCGGTTTCTTTGATGCAGCGTGCCTAAGAAATGTAAATGCTGCCTGTAGCTGTTCATCACTTTCCCCTGGGTCAGGTAGGATGCTTTGTCTTCAGCTGAAGTCTGTGCAGCTCCTTCCCCTCCTCTTCCCCAGGCTCTGTCCCCTGCCTGCACACCGCAGCTCCCCACTCAAGCTTCAAGAGTGTCTGAGCACATAAACTTCCCTTTGCTCTAGCAAATTCCTCTCACTTTCCTCCCTCCAGCAATATTGCCATACTTTCATGGTCATGCAGTGCCAAACAGAAGCCCAAGGCCTCTGCACATGAGAGCCTTTGCTGATACAAGCAAACTCATAGGACCTGGGATGTCTGTGCTTCCTTCAGTAGGAGAAATTGGAGGGCCTTGAGCTCATACAGAATCAGTCCCATCCACAAAATTAGAGGGAGAGATCTAAACCACTTTTCCTTTCCATCAGTGGATCCCAAAGCATTTGAAATGTCCAAGGGAGTTGGGTTCATCTCTATTTTACAAAAGGGGAAAGGCCCCAAGTGAGGCACATTGCTCAGCTGGCCAGTCAGGGTGGACCTTGGAGCTGTTCCCAGCTCATATTGTAATACCAAGACCCCCTCATCCCCCACTGCTCTGAGCCTCTCTGGGCTCCTCACCCTGCAAACCATCAACCAGGAGGGCAGGGAACAGCCTGTGCTGTCTCCAGGCCCAGAGCTGTCTGTGAAACATCAGGCCCAAGGAAACACTGAATGTGCATGTTCACCCTGGTGAGCAAGTTGCCATGGTGATCCTTTGGGCATGTGGCATAGATACAGAGGGGCAGTGAAAATGACTGTAATTAATTTAAGGCATTAAGATCAATTAGCGTTTATTAAATGAAGTTTATTGAAAGAAGCACAAAGCAAACAAATCAGATTCTTAACCCATAAAATAATGAAATCTGTTCTTCCTAATGCAGATAATGCTCAGTGGAGAAAATAGTCCACAGGAAGGATAAACTGTATTACCAACCATATACAAACAGCAAATCTCTTTCCTCAGCACAATTTATTGACCGTTCATCTGAAATGAAAACTATGGTCTGTTAATCCATTTCATCCAGAACAAGCATTTCTGAAGATTAAGAGGTTGAGAGGAGTAAGTTAGTTCCAGATAAAATGCCTTGGTTTATGGCCATAAGTAAAGATCACTCTGGTCAGGATTGATAAAGCATTACCAAAGAGCAGGAAATCCATCTGTCATTCTATCAGTTATCAGTAACTATTAAAGGTGATGGTCTAGAGGTGCCCTCCAGCACAGGAAGTCCTTATGACACTAACAGTCTGACAGCAGCACTATATATACTCTATGCTCTTGCATTCATCCCTAAATATTCACTACTGCTATTGCCAAAAACAGGGTGTGAAACCCAGTACAGTAATTCTAAGCATTGTCTATCCATCCCCCTCTCTTTATGCTGGATTTAACAGCATCATTTCTTTGCATAAGCTGTGATAGTGAAGTGCGTGTCATGCTCACTTTTAGTGGGTCACCTCAAAGAGATTGACGGTCTCCTCATGCTACAAGCACTCAGAACGGCTCCTGCTTAAACATGCTATTGATCTGTGCAAAGAGAAGGTCCAGCAGCCAGACCTGCTCTGCAGGGATCATTACATGACCATCAAACCTAACCCAATGCTTCAACCCAAAACCAGAGCTGGAATGGTTCATCTTCATTGCACTACACAAATGTGGTGGTTATAAAATCCACAGTCCTTGACAAGCCAGAGGGATAGACATTTCACAGGAAAGGGCTGTACTTTACACTGCAGTACATGATGTGCTCAGCTGAATAGCAGCTCTTCTTTGGAGCACTTTCCAGTGGACACATTTTTGCAGATGTTCCTAGCAAGCAAAGGGCCTTGAGTGTACAGCAGGCAGCAAACAACCTCTCCAATACTTTTGAGAATATTTGTCCTGCTTTATTCCCCAAGTCCTCTTCTTGGGGGCCCCCCGGGCTTCACAAAGGTCACTGGCAAGCATGGGGATATTTCTCCAATACTATGATCCCACAAAAGCAGAAATCCAAGTGTCCAGTCCCATCATGGGATGGTGTAAACTGGAATTTAATTAGGTCACTCCCTGGATACATTAAACACAGATGTCCAGATTCAGGAGATTACAGATTTATTGAGCATTGATTAAATGAAAAATCAAATAAGAGCTAGGAGAGTCACACATGGCTGCTGCAGCCATTTGCCAGCTCTCCCTGAGGGCATCAGAGGCAGGCTATAATTAATACTACAGGCAAGATAAAAGTTCTGGCCAGGATGTAATTTAGCATCTATTTATTCTCCAGCATAATTTATTAACTTGAACAAACACAGTGCAGGCAGATTTGTAGCTAATATGTTATGATTTCTCTATAAAGGATGTCAGGACCACACTACGTGTGCTGTTGCTCTCTCTCCCCAGATACGGCAGAAAGCTCCACCGCAAACAAACAGAGCCTCCAGCTGAAAATCCAAGTCCGAAGAGAACTTCACAAACAGAGCTGCCACCTGTCCTCTGTGGGCAGGGAACACAGGGCTATGCCACTGCCATCCCATCAATCCCTGGGAAGTTACACCAGCACCAAGCGCACTGCTGCAGCAAGCAAACCTGGGCCATGCTGCTAAAATAAATGCTTTAGCAAACCCCTGCATTCACGTGCTTGGATTAGTGCCTGCTTTTAACACTGTTAGTGACAGGAAATTCTGGCTCCAATTAAAGAAATGGCAAAAGTCCCATCGACTCCAATGAGCCAGAATTTCAGCCTCATTCCCATAACCTTATGCTGCAGCATATATAGGTCTGTCCAAAACCAGTTCTGTTGATCTCAGTACAGCCTTTGTGGATGGGTGAATATGGGTTTCAGAGGCTGGCCTTTCAGAAAGCTGGTATAAATAACTAGCAATACCTAGTCAGTCATAGCTGTACAAGGCGGCGGCAGCAATTTCTAGCCAGCTTTCAGGTTCCAGCATTCCACTTTCCTGTATATTTGAGACAGATTCTATTTCTTCTGTGATGTTTGATCACAATGAGCCCATAGCATTAGAGAGGCATGAACTAGTCTGAGTCCTGCATTGACTGTCAAGTGCTTTCAAAAATGAGAAGTTAGTGATGCACATCCCCTAGGATTCATAGCTGCACACTTCCATTTGGTCAATATATTCTCCTGAAGGAAGATAGGTGTGGCTTTACCAGAGGGGATGGTGTTTTTTTCCTTTTAAAGCAGGCCTAGTTCCTTCTCTTCACTCCAAAGACATTACCAAAAATGGAGATAGCTGTGGAGGGAGCTGTAAGGAGGAGATTAAATTAGTGAAAAGCATGAAAAAATGAGGACTGGCATTGCCTGTGCCTGTGATGGCCCCACGCTCTGTCTCCAATAGCCAAACAATATTTCAGTAGCAGCAACCACTGTAAAGCAGGGCTGTACTAATGTGGTTAACGGAGATGAAACACCTTGAGACTAGCAAGAGGTCAAGAAGCTACGTTTTTGATTGATTGGTATCATATGAGTGACCCAGAAGTCACAGGGCACTGAAAGCCTGTGGTTGGCCCCAGCTGTCTTGTCCCAGATGAAGCAGACTGAAATATCCTAAATTAGTTCTACCAAAAAAAGGGGAGGACAGTTTCTCAGGGGAGCTTGGAGAGTGAAAATGTCCACTGGGAAGTAGAAAGAAATAACCTAAGATTTGGGTGTTATTTCTGAAAACCAGAATCTCCTCTTTCAGCAGAAAGATAAGTCACAAAAATCAAATTCTTCTGGCAAGAGTCAAACAGTTAGTTGGGAGGGGAAAAAGAAACAAAACACAACACATCAAAAAAAACAAACACACACACCCCCTAAGCTAATGTCTGCTTTGCTTTTAGTTTCTTAAAACAATTCCTTATCTCTTCCTCCATCTCTACAAAAATACTCCCTACTTTCAGTCTCGGACTGAGGTCCAGATTGCAGGCAGCCCCTACCCTGGGTTTCTCAGGTGGCTTGTTTCCGTTGTCATTGACAAGACCTTTTATAATCCTATTAATCAGGCTGTAGGCCATGCCAGGAGACACAGCAACTCTATTTTTTACTGTGTCTGTGGAAAGGTAATACGAGCTACACACAGAATACTGATTTGAGCAGCTTCTAATCTCTGAGTTGAAATGATCCCTAAGCCTGTCTAATTGAGTACAGTGAAGCCAAACTTCAGAGCACTGGGCACTACCCTAGTGACAGCCTGACAGTTTAGCCTCTAAAACTTCTGGATCAGTTGTTAAACCTAGAGCCAGAAACTTACATGTTTTGCAAGAAGAAGATAAAAGACATGTGGCCATGTCCATCCCTCAGCGATCTCTCCAGTCTGAAATCAGACACTCTGGAAAAGTTGGGGAGTCAGGAAGTGGAAGGTTTAATCACATAGAGTTTATGCAAGGCTGGCTGTGTCTCCCAGGTTGCAGGCAGGAGCAGCCACAAAGTTAGCAAACATCTCTCTCTTTTTCCACGATGAAACCCTGACTCCTGTAGTTTAGGGCTGTCTTGAAAATTTACATCAGACTGGAGCTGGCAACCCAGGTCCTGTCTCCAGGAATGAACACCAACCAATAAAACCATCAGGGTGTTTACCACGCAGTTCTAAGGAAACCTAACTTTGTCAAAAGCTTTCTGTGTTCTATAATTTCCACCAGAAAACAGCTTGAACCAAGAGGAAGGTGCATCAGCATGGGCACTGACAGGAAAAGGCTGCCACTGTGATGGCTGACCTCCCAGAAAACAAACCTCAGGCTGAGCCAGACACTTCCAGAGCTTAAAAAAAAAAAAACAAAAAAATAACCAAACAAACAAAACCACACCAAAACCCACCAACAAACCAAATAAACCCAAAACACCAAGCTGAGCCAGATGCAGCAGTGGAGTTGAGCCTGCCAACCTGTGATTGGGGCACAAGACAGACCAGACCCACTGTCAACCATCCATCACAGACACAGCAGATAACAGAATTTGTTTCTCTCCTGTATTTAAGACTGCTGCTTAAAAATTACCCCCCTTTTTTCAGACACCATGGATTATGTGCTGGTTGTTTCCTTTAACAATAGAAGTTGACATACTCAGCCAGGGAAGAGGAAGTTCTTGTCCCCTCTTCCTTCTGGCCATGAAGCCAAGGAAAGCACAGTGGGAAGAACTAATTGGGATGTTCACAGTGGATACTCGGTGGGTCTGGAGAAGAGAACAGCCTAGCAGTCTTCCATCAGCTTGGAACTCTGCAGGTCAGTTTTTTTGGCAGCTCCCCCCCCCCCAGACAATCCCTGAAGTCTGTCAATGTCCACACCACAATTCCTTCTCCTCCACAGCTTAAGAGAAGTAAAAGAAACCTCCCTTTGGCTAGAAGATCCTGAGGGAAAGTTCCATGCAATGTCATCTCATCTGCCTACATAGCAGTCATCTCTCTCCCATCTGCCCACACAGCTCCTCATCAGAGCATTCGAAGGGTGGAACGTATTGGGTTTGTGTGGCAAGGTTTTGGTAGGGGGGGGGTTACAGGGGTGACTTCTGTGAGAAGCTGCAGGAAGCTTTCCCTGTATCTGACAGAGCCAATACCAGCCGGCTCTAAGATGGGCCCGCTGCTGGCCAACACCAAGCCAATCAGGGATAGTGGTAGCGCCTTTGTAATAACATATTTAAGAAGGAAAAACAGTTACAGGACACACAGAAACAGCAGCCGGAGAGAAGAGTGAGAACATGTAAGAGAAACAACCCTGCAGACACCCAGGTCAGTGAAGGAGGGGAGGAGGTGCTCCAGATACCAGCGCAGAGATTTCCCTGCAGCCAGTGGGGAAGAGCATGGTGAGACACACTGTCCCCCTGCAGCCCAGGGAGGTCCACAGTGGAGCAGATCTCCATCTGCAGCCCAGGGAGGACCCCACGCCAGAGCAGGTGGGTGCCCAAAGGAGGCTGTGACCCTCTGGGAAGCCCACGCTGGAGCAGGCTTCTAGCAGGACCTGCGGATCTGTGGAGAGAGGAGCCCACGGAGCAGGTTTTCTGGCAGGACTTGTGACCCCGTGGGGGACCCACGCTGGAGCAGTGTGCTCCTGAAGGACTGCACCCCATGGAAGAGACCCACGCTGGAGCAGCTCATGAAGAACTGCAGCCCATGTGAAGGACCCACATTGGAGAATTTCATGGAGGACTGCCTCCCATGGGAGGGACCCCATGCTGGAGCAGGGGAAGAGTGTGATGAGTCCTGTCCCCAAGGAGGACAAAGCGGCAGAAATAACGTATGATGAACTGACCGTAACCCCCATTCCACATCCCCCTGCGCCACTGCGGGGGGTAGGTAGAGAATCCAGGAGTGAAGTTGTGCCCAGGGAGAATGGCAGGGTGAAGGGAAGGTGTTTGGAGATTTGGTTTTATTTCTCATTACCCTACTCTGGTTGATTGGTAATAAATTGAGTTAATTTTTCCCAAGCTGAGTCTGTTTTGCCTGTGATAGTAATTGGTGAATGATCTCTCCTGTCCTTATCTTGACCCACAAGCCCTTTGTTATATTTTCTCTCCCCCATCCAGCTGGGGGGGGAGATAGAACAGCTTTGGTGGGCACCTGGCATCCAGCCAGGGTCAACCCACCACAGAGACTATGCAGATAGAAAAGAGAATCACAAAAGAACTTCTTATCACGGTCAATTTAGGAAAGTGATTTCCCCTTCATTATCAAAAAATAATTGCCTACCACCCAAGCCACAAACAGCGCAGTTCCAGCTGTGTCTTGCACAGAGAGGGCTTGAAAGGCAAGTTCATATGTGATGCTCACCCACCAATCATTTCTGAAGGACGTGCTTTTCTGCACTGAAGGTACATGGAAGCCAGTGCAGATGCATCCTCTCATCTGTGTGGTCTTCTCTTTATATTTCCTCTTGCCCTGTCTCTGCACCAAACATACTTTCCATGAGGTGGACATGAAGCTGCCCTTAAAGAAACCCTGTCCGGTGTCTTAAAATCTAATTCCTCCCAGCTGGTGCAGGCCAGGACCTGTGTCTCAGTGTCAGTCTCTCAGGTCAACCAGCTTCAGGTGAAGACCTCTCTAGTATCCTAGGGACTGCAGCACAATATGACCTCATATTGGGTCCTTGGGTTTACTATTAGACACAGAGCTGTATATCACAGTTGGACAGTTATTGGTTTTGCACTTCCTGCTCATGTTGTTTATCCAGTTCATTAACCATTTTCCTGAAAATACAATTATCCCTGCCATGTTCTTGGGAAGGTTGCAGGGACAATCCCCTATCAGTGAAGAGCAGCATCCCACAAGATGCAATCACTCATACAACTGCTGGTCCGGGATAGAAGACACTGCAATGCATATACTCAAGAGTAAGCCACTGGCCCAACATGAATGGAGCATGACACAGCCTAGCTCCTGAATTTGGGTGTGTATACACAACCATTTGCTCATTTTCCATAGAGGACTTGAGAAACCCTCTTGATGGAAGTTATTACAATAGATAAATTTCCAGGAAAAGCTTCTAGCACATAAAATTGATATTTACCAAGAAAAAAAAGTCAATTAGGGCTGAAAAATCCCCAAATGCTTCTGGCTCCTCTCTGGTCTTTTTAAGCACAGGTCTTTCTGCTTCCCTGATCTCATGATGAACACTTACTGTATAAAGTTACCACAGAGAAGACTTAGTTGAAGAACAGATGTTTGTTTTGTCTTTAGAACAAAAAAGGTATGTTTGACAGCTGCGATGAAAACATTTATCAGCAACCTACTTACCTGAGAATAGGGTAAATGTGTCTTCACATCACAGTAATATGTGAACACACAGACTGTGCCTTGTGTTTGGCAGGATTACAAGGCACGCAGTTAGTCAGCAGCCAAAGATTGTTCCCCATGCCATTAAGTCCTTTGTGAGCTGATAAGAAAGAAATGCATGCCAAGGAGCAACACAAAAGCTTGTTGAGACAGGACTAAATGAGGTCTCTAATGAAATGGGCTTTTGCCAGCATCCACGCCCTCAGGTTCTCATTCAGATATACACTGCTTCGAGCTGCATCTGGGCAGATGAATGGGGCTGCCCAACTCAATAGGGACAGTGCTTACCATTTTTACTTATTTTTAACTGATGTGATTTATTTCAATGACAAATACCTGATAATTTCCAGCAGCTGAAGCACATTCTACCATCTCCCACAAAAGAAGCAGCCAAGCATCCCTGCACTGGGGCATTAGCAGTCAACTAGCATGAAGGGAAACTCATGACAGCAGCCCAGGCAAAAAAGGCAGTTAGACTTGTCATGGACAGCTGACTCAAGATGGAGTTTTTGGACAGTCCAAAAGTGTTCACTGGACTCACAGAGGATGTTTGCTCCTGACTTTGTCACTAGGAGGCTATGTTCAGGCTGTTCTTCATTATTGGATTTGAGTCCTCTTCCATTCACCTTTTCCACTGAGACTGCAATGTCTCCAGGGCATAAAATTCCTCCTATGATGAGTTAATGAATTAAAAAAAAACAAGCCAATGCCTTTCTTGACCTGGTACACAAAAGTAGATATCTTAACTAATAACAGTAAAGTTAATGTTCCTGGAGAAAGAAGGTGGTACCGCACAAGAACATGAAGTCTGGCCCCAGGTACCAAAGGGATCTAATAGAGTATCAGTGTTTTGACATCCCCACGCTTCAACCTTCCCACTGTTCCCACAAGCTAAGCTGAACTGATCCTGATTATACCACTTAGCAGTAGGAGCAGTGTTGTACCTTTAGATTAGTCTATGCCTGGGGAGCTTAACCACCAATTATGTGTGCTTCACTGCCATAGACCCAATGATGATAATTATTATCATTTATAGGGGTCTGTGCTGGTTTTGGCTGGGGTAGAGTTAATCTTCCTCATAGTAGCTAGTATGGGGCTATGTTTCAGATTTGTGCTGAAAACAGTGTTGATAACACAGGGATGTTTTCACTATTGCTGAGCAGTGTTTACACAGAGCCAAGGCCTTTTCTGCTTCTCACCCCACCCCTCCAGCGAGTAGGCTAGGGGTGCACATGAAGCTGGGAGGAGACGCAGCTGGGACAGCTGACCCCAACTGACCAAAGGGATATTCCAGACCATACGATGTCATGCTCAGCATATAAAGCTGGGGGAAGAAGGAGGAAGGGGGGGACATTGAGTTACAGCATTTTGTCTTCCCAAGTAATCATTACGCACGATGGAGCACTCCTTTCTTTGAGATGGCTGAACACCTGCTGATGGGAAGCAGTGAATGAATTCAATGTTTTGCTTTGCTTGTGTGCACAGCTTTTGCCTTCCCTATTAAAGTGTCTTTATCTCAGCCCACGGGTTTTCTCACTTTGACTCTTCTGATTCTCCCCCCATCCCACCGGATGGAGTGAGCAAGCAGCTCTGGGGGGCTCAGTTGCCGGCTGGGGTTAAACCACAACAGGGTCTTTGCATTTTCAGAGCTCTCTGCAACCATTAACTAATTAACACCATTAAAACTTTTGTTTAATTTAGAGCATCTTTAGATGGAGGTCATTCCTCCAGCGCACAACTGCTAACATGAGATGTCTCTGAAAGCAGCTCTTTCATTTGATTTATATGCATGTGCATGTGTTCCCACCTTTTCATTCTGGAATATAAATTAAAAAGGTGGCAGACAGGTTCAGATAGAGCTGAGATGAGACCATACACTGCCTTTTGATGTTTTTCTGTAAGCTCCTCTCTACTGCTTCATGCTCACTAACTATTAAGGTTCTTTGAGAGTAAACCTATGTTTCTGCAATGTATTCAGCTGAAGAAATCTCCCAAACAATTCCTCTTGAACCTGTTCCAAGAAACAGGAGCTAAGCCAGGCTGTTTTATGGGAATGTGGGTTGACTCACATCTCAGTACAAGTGCAGAAACATGCTGATTTCAGCCCTTTCCTGCATTAGGAAAGAATCTTGAGCCAATGAAAAAAATATTTACATTCAAGCAGCATCTTCTGCTGTGCACAGGCCCTCCATGCACAAGCTCTCCTCATACACCTCCTCTTCTACACTTATCACAAAGAGCCTATCAACAGCTTTATGCTTTCGTCATGGCCTTCTGCACACAGGAAAAGCCCTACTTCTCTCATCTGGTAGCTCCTGAGAATACACAGCTTGGCATTCAATCTGCAGTGGCATCCCACAGCCAGAGCACCTGGCAGAAACCTACCTCTGCTTTCAGCCTGCCTGGATGTGCAAGAAGTGTGGAGGAAGGAGTCACTGGATTTGCAAAGGACTTGAAGAGGAAGCTTGCCTTAGAAACCTTATATATAATCCAGGTAAATTTAGCATCTGTTCATGCCAAACAGCATGAGGGTAAGTCTTCCAACCACTGCAAATAACAGGAGCTATGCCAGGTCCTGTATAGCTTAGCAGATAGTCCAGGACAGTATATAGGTATAAGAAATCATCTGCATAGTACAGATAGCTATATGGACAATAGATGAGGGAGCGTGGCAGGAGAAATGGGATGGATGATCAAATTGAGTGGCTTGAAAATTAAGAGGTTTGAGAGAAAGGTACACAAATACAACATAGAGACTATACTGAAAACCCCTACAGAAGGAGAAGCAAGTGGCCTGGAGTTGGGTTACATGGGATGAGTATCATCTCCATTTCAGCCCAGATGGCCAACTGACAAGCATTTGAGTGGGACCAGCCATGTTTGTACAATTCCCAGAGAACTTCATTACACATGCACCACTGACTCCATGCCTTGTTTTCCTCCTGATTGGGCACCACACCAAATATTCCCTTCCACACATTCTCCCCTTTCTCTGTCCTGCATGATTTATACAGCATTTAAATAATAAATTGCATGAACATTGTGGAATTTATAGCAGAGTAGGTCATTAAATAAATCACTGTATCATTTATATGAATTAACCTGGATCTTGCAGTGGGAGGATTTCACTGGAAAAATCAATCCACAGAGTTTATAAAACTGAAAGTCAGGGATTTGCAACATTTAAATACTGTGTATATTTAGAGTAAGAATGTGAGAGATTTATGCAGGATGACACCTTGGTTTCCACTCAGTCAGCTGGACATCTGGCTGTGTCACCCAGCCTTGCCTCTGAAGGATACTCATCTGGGGAAATGATTGCCCTCTGAAGGAAGCAAAACATTCCTCCCTAAATCCTCCAGCAGGAATCTTACAGTAGCCCTTATTAGAGCTGTACAAAAACAGCAATGCACAGTAAATTAGTATTTCGCCAGAGAGCTAACCCTGGGGTGTGACTTCGCTGTGAGCACATGGGGTGATAAGCTCCAGCAGAAAGTACTGGAAAGTCTCAATGCTCAAACAAACCCACTATCCTCAGAAAAGGGTCAGTACAAGAGCCAGGGTAGGCTACACCAGGAGGTAGAGACAAGTTGCCTCTAAGGACAGAGAAAAAGTCATAGAGTACTCGGCACAGAAGTTGCACTTAAACAAAACTTCCAAGAAACAATCTTGCATCTAGCAGCAGCTTAGTAATGAACACTGAAACATGAAGAAATAAAAAGACCTAAAGTTTAAATAAGCATGTCTAGTAAGAAAGAACTGTTTTACCTGAAAACCCCTGGGCCAAAGCAAACAGTAAAGAAAACCTGGGACGAGGCGAGCTCTACTTTCCTCTAGGACATGATAGCAAGTCAGAAAGATTTGCATCCAAGGGAACTAATAGGATCCAGTACCTGCACACTGAAAAACGAGGCTGTGAGAGGTTTAACTAAAGCCCTTCATGTTATATTAATATAATTCTTGGTATATAATTAAGTCTGGTCCCTCTTCACCTTTGATAAATTGAGCACTGGTGCCCACATGTGCTCTCCAAATAGCACCATTCATTAGTTTGTCATTCCTGGATGCTGATATTTCAGAGGAGATGCTAAATCTTACCCACAGGCAGAAGGATCAATCACAGCTAGCTCTGACTGGCCAGAGTGGCTGAACTGGAGCAAACAAACTGATCACACTGTGCAAGGCAAACAGCAGGAGAGAGACCAGGTCAAGTCTCTAAGCTGGGGAATCCCACAGCCCCCCCAAATCAGCAAAAGGCAGGAGTCCGTCCCCTAATTATTCACCGGGTTTCAAAGTGGCAAATGTATCCTTCTCACATGAGGTCAGCTCAGGTCCTTCTCTTGTGCAGAAAGTGGAGGTATTTGTTTATTGGCTTTATGCTCTCCGTTGTTCTTCCTGAGCCAGATATTCCTTTTATTCATGGTTGTTACCATTGAGGTTAACTGCTAGCTGCCTTTGGTGTGCTTAAAGTTGCTCAGAGCTTAGCTGAAAGTTGGCTGTGCAGTTAAAGCACAGGACTGGGAATTAGGAAGCAATTCTTGGCTCTGTTATAGACCCTCTTTATGGCCAGGGCACATCACTTAATCCATCTGCCTCATGCTTCCACCTCTGCAAAAGAAGGCAAGAATAGAAGTTTTTTCCTTCTTTGTATCTCTCCTATTCAAATGAAAGCAACTAAATGAAAAGACAAGCCTTATTTCTCTCAGGACAGCAACTAACACAACAACTTCAGGAGAGACTTTTCATGCTTACTATAATATTACAAGTAGGTGATAATAAAGGGCAAACTGAGTAACTTCATTTTCCCTGATCAGGACAAGGCAGCTGTGTTCTGTTTATTTCCTCAATTTGTATGCTGGCACTGGCACAACTCCAGGCATTTACAGAGCTCACAGAGCAGAATGCATTGATCTGGTGGGGGTTCTTGAATAAAAACATTTTTTTAAAGTTTCTCCCTGACAGAGTAGATGTTCACAAAATCCACAAAGGCTACTTCTCAGAGTACATGCCATTTTAAGGAACATTAAATTTAAAGAGTTAAACTTAAATCACAGGTTAGGCTCTTTTGAAGCACTGCACTCTTGAAGTACAACATGGTGAAATGTCTCACAAGTGGTTCGCTTAATGAGGCTCGGTTTCATGCTGTGCATTGGTTGCCAGTAGAGCCAGGAAATTTTAGGAGTTCTGATCTCCCTAAAGCTCTGGGATACCATCCTCACTGTTAACCAGGTCAACCCAGAAGGAAATACACAAACAGATAAAATTTTTGTTCACAGTAGGAAGCTGAAATGTGAATCGAGCAAGATGTCTGCTGTGCCCTCCTGTCACGTGGTGAAAAGCAAGCACTATGCCCCCCTCCTTACATCTTCCACTCCAGTAAATTTCATCACTGCAATTTACACCTGGATTTGCCCAGCTCAGTCTGTTGTGCCTGGAGTCCTCCTCCATTGGAGGCCTGACAGGCTTCATGCTTCTTAAGAGCCCTGGCTTCTTCTCTGAAAATAGCAAAACTGTGAGCATAACTATTGCTCTGTGGATATAAACCTCCTCTCTACCCACTGTACACACTGGCTAGATCTAGTGAGCTCAGAGACCAGGGGTTCACCTACTGTAGCACATCATCTGCCTCTCACTGCTCATAACCGAGTATCAAGATAGGCTTTTGGATTAATTCTCAGCTTCCCATGCTGCTTCTCTTCAACAGCATTGGACTGTGCTGGTAGATGAAGGGAGGGAAAGTGAATAAATGAATGCAGAGTAAGGTATTTACTAAAGTACTGGCCCAGGCACAATGGTTAGTACTGACAAGAGCTTTGTCCTGTACCAATAGCCAACAAAACTGCTCCTCACCCCCATGGGTGCCCAATTTAAGTAAACACAGCAAGTGAAATAATAGAAGAGGGACAGTAAGTGTTTTAGCCTGCCCTTACTAAATTTGTGTAACTTTGAAAGTATCACTGGAACACAGCAACTCTCTCAAATGAGCCTTCAAACATCATTGTTTAAAGCCAGTGAAAACAAGGCATCTTACTGATATTCACAGGGTGGTAAAGTATTTTTGGACCCTTTTTAATGTTAGCACCTAAGAAACAGCAGGTAATTTACATGTAATTTATCAACAATGAGCAGAGGTGTTCTCTGGTTGGAAGAGGGAGCACACATTGTTCTGCTCCAACAATTTACTCCATCAATATTGTCAATGGCTCTGCAGTCCCCAAGCAGGAAACAGAAGAGACTTGTGGAAGACAAGAGAGTTGAGAAATACTGCAGTGATATCGGTCCCCCATGCTGGGCTTTCCATTATTGAAGATTGATTTGCTGCTCATGGTTAAACTACAATTTAAAGAAACGACCGTACTTTCATCAGCTGAAATGTGTTTAGCCAAACCATAAAAGAAGATATATTGTTGCAACTCATACTCCATCTTGCACTGCATTCAACCCAGAGACGGGCTACGGGTTTTCAGAAGGTAACTAGGCCTTGCTAACACTGCCTAGGACTGGGCTAATCAGGTTAAAGCTAGCTCTTTTATATCCTGAGAGGTTTATGCTGTTGTACGCTACAAACAAGTGAACCCCATCCATGTCTTTATAATTGGCGTAGTCTATTAATATATTTGAGTAATCACTATGGTTGTTTTGGGACTCTCTAGCCCTGTACCAGAGCCACCCTAGAAGGCCAAATGGGAACAGAGATGGAGTGGATAGTCCATGCAGCATTTGTGTGCTCAGTTGGCTATGTCCTGCCTTTCCTCCCTGGACCCAAATCTGACCTGGGGCTCCTCTTAAACCTCCACACACTTCAGAGCTCCTGGTGCCAGCAGCAAAGAGCAGAGGTTTTTCTCTTTGTGGTACCACTGAGGGTATTTTTGTGATGAGCCAGCTCCCCCCAGTGCCAGCACCTCTCCAGCTTGCCCTGAAGCAGACGGGCAGCCCTAGAGGGTCAAGCTTGCCCATGTGCCTACCCTCTGAAGAAATCCAATTACTCAAACTTTCCATACACCAATAATGACCCTGCCACATGGAGAGAGGAACATGCTAGCATTCCTCCAAAACACCATCAGTTACTGTAATCTGCACTTTGCTTCCTGCTGCTCTAGGGGAAAACTGCCTTTTTTTTCCTTGATCTGGAGAAGGGATGTGTTTCACAGTCAGAGATGCTGGGAAATCCTGTGTCAAAGAGGGGAGGAAGCAAGCAAGGATATGAATCTGCTGCATTTTTTCTGAAAAGAGTAAACATATCTCTTTAAATCAGAGCCCAAAAGATTACTGGGACAGCAGCTCAGGGAACAGATACATCCCTGGGGGAAGATGTCTCATATTGAACAGTCTGCTGTTGATCAATAGAGATTTACTGAAGACAAGAGCAGCTGTCTGATTTCCCCCTGCTGAGGGACTTCTTCCTATAGTGTCTCACCCACCCTACGCCTACATCCATCACTGACAGCTCAGCAGATCTGCCCATACCATTAGCCTATTCTGCAGTCACACACATCAATCGTAAACGCTCCAGGCACTAAGACCCTGGTGAAGGAGAGCCTGCCCCAGACCTTACTGCGATCAGACAGGGTGAGATGGGAAAGGCTGACCAGGCTGCATGCAGTCAACACACCTCAGCCTTCTTGCTGCTACAGCCACAAGCACAGTACCCCTGTGAAATGCCCTGTGCTACATCTCACTGCAGCTCCTGCAGCCTTCTGAGTTTTTCCATGCTATTGTCGGACAAGGCAGTCATTGATGGATAGAAACTGCACTCACGTTTTCCCATCCCCAGACTGTGAAAATACCCTTTAAACTCTGCACAGAGCAAAGCAGATGGGAAGTCTGCATCCAAACCTGGCACAAGGCAAATAATCTAGCACCTTCTTGACTCAAGTCTGATCTAGTTGTAAGATTAGTTCCTTGTTCTCTACTTTCTTTTTTTCTCCCGCTACTCTTCTCCATCCTAACACAGTTTAAACTCCATCTGAATGATACTTAATCACAACTGATGGAAGTCCCAGCCTATGTAAGGGCTAGAGACTAAAAGAGTAATTGTGCCTTGGAGGCACTGGAGGTATTTGGATAACACTTCATATTGCACCATGCCAACATAATGCTGCAACATTGCTTTAGAAATGTCACTGTCACTGGCTGTTCAAGCCTCATCTGCATGAGACCATTTGTGAATGGGCACTTGTTATGAAACAGGCATTTTCTAAATAATTGGGTCACGTGCAAGGTGTTTGTTCAGAACTATTGGAGAGCAGGGTGTAAGGTTTCTCACAAAGTCTTTGTTATTTGAGCAGCCTTCTGACTAGTTCCAGAGCACTGCCCTTCTTCTATCAGGCTCCTGCTTCCCACACATGTATCCAGTTCAGCCTGCACCAATGCCACTGTAGTCCTGCTGGCAAATTTCTTGTAACCCCTCATTTCACTGACTTGGCTGTTCCTTGTCTCCCACTGCCTCAGGGACATACAAACCACCTGGCATAGGAAGTAGGTAGGGCTGTAAATGCTGATGACCCTTCCCTGTGAGCAAAACAGTATCCTGGGAAAACTGTTTTTTCTATGGCTTCATTCTTCCTGTTTTCTATTTGTATGTCCATCTGAGCAATTTCTCATCTGGTTTGACTTTAAGTCTAGTGACATTTTCATTAATACCTGTCACATGTGTTACTAGACCCAGACTTGCACAGACTCCAGGTCTTGTCTCAGACTTTTTTTATCTATGCATCTGTAAATCCTCATCCTGGCCTCTTTTCTTCTTAAAACTTTTTGAATATAAACACAGGCAAGACTCTGAGCCCAGGCCTGTCTATAGCTTGATGAGTCTCATCTAAAAATCTATCTGGTTACATCAGAATAAATCACCAATGTCTATATGATGATATGGACCAGTGAACAACACACATCTCATAGGGATTTCTGCTGTCTCAAGTGCTGTGTGTCTCTCTGCCTCCACTTCACCAGCTGTAAAAGGGAAGACTCATGCTCACTGCTTTGTAAAGCACCTTAAACTCTACAGATGAAAAGTATCACTGCAGTGCTGGGCAATATTATTACACCAGTTAAGCAAATTAAATGAGGATTAAGCTTATTTAACTGTTCCTAACAAAGACCAGCACTGAGGCAATTGCTGCATCCTTTGCAGCTGAAGCAGCATCCACACATTTCTGTTCCCTCAGCTTGATTGCCCATGCTAGGGTCGGCTGAGACATCCACCTCAATGACCCCCAGCTCCTCATCATCTTTGGGAGTACAAGGTCAGGGACAGGTGACTCCTCAAACAAGGGAGAGTCCTTGAGACCCACCAGAGCCCATCCTACTGCACACAGAGAAAATCAGGCTGCTTGTGCCAGTCTGCACAGACCATGGCTCCTGCCGACAATAAGTGTTTTGCCACTTCTGCTAAAATAGATTGGCAGTGATTGTGCTTCCCGTTACAGCCAGCCCTGATCTTGATGTTCTCCAATATCTGGGCAGATATGTGTATGTTTATCAGTACATGTGTGTAAGCATAATCTTCATCCAAATATGCCCTCACCCACCTGTGGATCAGTTCTGTTGCTGGAGCATATTTGTACCTACACACAAACAGCTCCATGGCCAAGCAGTCTGCAGGACTGTGGGGAGGAAGGATGGAGGAAGAGGAGAGCCAAGATTGAACAGTGATCTTTTAAGTGGGCTTTTGATGTATATTCTTATGTCAAGCAGCATGGTAAGCCTGGGTGTCCAGGAGCCCCTGGTGTGCTGCAGAGATCTGGGTGCCTTTATTCCAGCCGTTTTAGAAACCATTTTATTTGCAATGCAGCTTGCTTTCACAGCTGTGCTGCCTTCTCTGAGACTGAGGTCCTTGTCACTTTGAAGATCCTAGCTATTTGACTGCTTTGAATTCATCTGTTTAATGAACCTCAGGGGGCCAGTGCACTAAAGCATTCCCAAAGATGTTCAGCACTTTGCAGTTTCTCCACTAATTAGGGACTCCTTTGGGGCTAAACACAAGAGGTTCTGCTGGAGTGTTTGAAGCTGGCAGAAAGCCAAGACAGTGCTGAATCTCCAATTCAAGCAAAGCATTTTTAATATTTTTCCTCCTCTATTTTTCCTTCTCCCCAGTCAGTGCAAAGTTGCCAGCCACAAACACAAATGACTCGGGTGAAGGTGCTCTGAGACGAAGGGAAGCATTTTATCGAAGCATGAATAAACCAGCCAAGTTCTGCAGTGCACTTTTTTGCGCATGTGCACTTTTCTCAGTAGGCATTACACAGTCCTCTCTCCCTTCCAGAAGCCCTTTCCTCTGTGCCTGTTAACCTACTTACTATTAAAGGCTCCTAGCAGCTAAAATGGCAGATCAGATTGGTCATTAGTCACTATCCAGGAACATGCCAACCTCAATACTTGCAAGGTCATAGCATGGCCCAGCTGGCCAACCTCATGCAGCCAGGCACAGGCCACACGTTGCATTACTTACAGGGTCTTAGGGTGGGAAAACAGGAAAAATCTCCTTCTGAAGTGCCCCAAGGATGTGGGAGTGTCATGGCTGAGAGATGCAAAGCAAAATCCACTCACAGCAGCTCTTCTTAATGCAAGAGCTTTCTCTTTGCCTTACTTCCTTTGCAGTGCCCGGCCCTTTACAGCTTGCCTACCAAAAAGTGACACACACATCTCCTGGTTTAAAAAAAATATGGATTCATACTTGTCAGAGGGAACTAGGTATCTGGTTTCTTGGTATATGTATTCTTTGTATCTTGGTTTCATGGTATATTGGTATCTTTTGCAATTCATTACAGCAAATATACTATTCCTCAGAATTTCCCAAAGTAAGAAAGGTATGCTTAAAATCCACTCTACTGTGGTCAGGGAACCAAGAGCCCTGCAGAACTAATTGCCAGGCACATTAATTAATGATTAAATAGGAAGTCCCCAAATACCATTAGAAACTGGTGATTAAACATGTACCACTGACTGGACACAGCCTCTCTCCCTTCTGGTCTCACTGTAAGTCACCTTCCTGTTGCTAAAGTTCAGAAGGACAAATGTATAATAGGAAGCAGCAGTGGTAAATAAACACAGTCTTACCAGAGAGCTGGAAACCACCTTCCTGGGACAGAACTGCAGATACCTTATCCAGGACCCCACATACTGGCTGGAGTTGATCTGAAGCCAAGAAAATTGCTCATTGCCCACCCTCAATTTGGCAGCTGTATCAGTAGCATCAGGTATTCTTCCAGATGCTGTCTCCTGTCTCAGACAACAGCTTTTGATATAGTCTATCTGCCCTATCAAGTGTTACCTTTCCTATCAGGTAAGGTAACAAGGCAGAAAAACCTCACAGGTTCTTAGAACATCTGTGCCCACAGAGGGCAAATCTAAAGCTGTGAATGGGCTCAGAGTTAAGGCTCATGTTTGGGAGAACAATTCCTGCCCAGAGAGCTCACTGTTAGAAGGGAAGGCAGAGCACAACCAAGTCAGGGACTTGTGCTTGCTTACACAGCTCTTCCTAAAGAGAGATACAAGGGGATATAAGCAGGATCAGTGGTTTGTACTGGAGCTATTTAACTTGCTCCCCTCCAAAGTGGGGGATCAGAACCTCAGCAGGTGTTTTACATCCAAAACCACAAGGTTGAGCAATGCTCTCTGCAGCAGAGCTTCCTCAGGTCCAGACACTGCCCCCAGACTCCTGCAGTCCTCCCCATCTCCCCATGCTAGCGATCGTGGCATTCCCACAGGCTGCAGTCCCGCCTGGAAAACCTTTGCCAGCTGACAGGCAACGGAGCACCAGCCACTGGAGGAAGGCTCTCCATCCAGCCACCGTCTCCCAGGCTGAAGAGAGGAAGATTAGGAAGCGGCCAGGGTGGCTGGTAATCCTCACACCTCTCACAAGAGGTCACTGCTGTCTAGGTAAAGCTATCAGTGCAACCGTACTGCTAAATCCAAGCCTCAAAGCAGCCTCCAGCTAGAGCCTGCAAGCCCTTGGACCAATCGTTGGTCCTACCAACTCCCGGGACCTACAACGCCTCCACAACCCGCTGCTGTGGCTAGAGCCATCTCCAGCACATTCTGACACTTACCACCTCCAGAAATAGCTCTTTCAACAAAAAATGGCAGACTAACAGCTTCCCACACCATCCTGTCTCCCTGTGCATACACCCTTCTTTTCTCCCTCCACCTGAAATTTGAGCATCAGGGAGGTTAAACTTGGAGATAGACCACTGGGAGGCAGGAAGGGACCACAGCAACTAGCAGAGATACCCTCCTCCCCAGCCTTTAAAGGCAAAGCTGGTTATGGCAGGAGTCGGGGAGTAAGCCAGACAAATTCCAGCCCAAGACTGCAGTCCCCAGACCACCACAGCCACATTCTCTCACTTAAAGCCCCTCTTGCTTCCTCCCTCTTCCTTCAGACCAGATTTCCCCCATACCTTTACCACAGCAACAGAGGAAGCAGTACTTCTAACTCTCTCACAGGCATAGGAATAGCACAGCTCTGCCCCAGCCCCACTTATACTCTCAGCAGCACTCACACCTGTTGAAGTTCAGCCTCAGCCCTCTTAACCTTTTCAGCCCCTCACACAACCACAGCAGCCTTCAGAATCTGCAATGAATAAGAACTAGAAATCCCCCTTCCCAACTACACCCTGCACTCCACTCAGCACCTCAGGCATTTGGCCATTGTTGGAAATGTGGATATAGATAAGGGCTGTGGACTGCCCACACGAGGAGGAGAGTGTATGAGAAGCAGAGCTGGCTGAAGAGACATCCTCTCTTTCTCCTTTGCTCCTTCCCAAGGGTTGTTTGTGTGTGGTCATGGCTGGGCTCGTCAGAATCCCTGCCTCCTCCAGCCCAATGCTGCCTGCTCCTGCCACTGCCTGACAGGGTGTATGTAAAATGTAAATCAGGCCACAGTTGAAAGAGGTTTTCCAGGGGGCAGGAGGCACTGGGGCTGGATCAGAGCCATGGTGCCACCTGGCACCCAGGTTCCCTGCAGCGTGCCCTGCCCTGCTCCCCACTGCCTGCCAGCACCCCAAGTCCCCTTGGCATGGGGGAGAGAGGGAGCAGACAGTGTGTGGGGAGAAACCTGCGGCTGGTAGGGTTTCCCCACGCCTCCTCTCACTGAGCTGCATCAGAGACTTACTGTTGGAATTAGCGTTTGACTTAACAAATTGCATGGGTTCCCACATAGCCACCAAGGAAAGAAAGATAGTTTCTAGAGTCAGCACCCACCTGATTCCCCACAGGACAGCGTGGCCCCCATTCCCAGGAGTGCTGGGCCTAGCTGGGGTGGTTACTGAGCCCCTCTGCAGTGGGGCAGGCAGAAGGAGGGCAGGTTTTTACCTGCCTCTCTTCTTGGCCCTGTGCCAGCACACACCAGGACCAGGACAACAAACCCAGGCCCAGCTGGTGGAAAGCTGCTGCCATCTCCTGGGCAGCCTGTCTCCACCCTGCATCCTTTCCCCATCAGCTGCTTTTCCCAAGGGCTGTTCCTCCCTCCTGTCCCAAATCCCTACTCCCAGGGCTACTTGCCTTCCCCTGCAGCGCACTCGCAGCGCAGGAGCCTCTGACAGCTGCCTGTGCCTGTGGCACTGAGGCAGAAGCCATCACCCCTGCAAACACGGGTGTACCCTCTGCCTTGCACGATAACACTTCTGTATTAAAAACGCTTCCTTGCAAAGGCAAATAAACCATGTGACATGGTGACAGGGTGCCAGCTGAGATCCTGCTATGCTCTGTTTGGATGTGCACGGCTCAGATTCCACCTAGGCAAACTCTGTTCCCCAAGAAGGTGTCACAAGTACCTGCAACCCAGTGCTGATGTCTGTCCTCATACCAGACCCTCTAGAGACAGCACCAAAACACCTGCACTGCTCTGGAGAGATTTCTCTCCCTTTCCCATGGACAGGTTCAGGGACAAAAGGGACTGTAGTGGAAACCCCGGGAAACCATCCAAATGCTGAAACAGGAAGGAGTGCAGTAGTGGCACCGGGACAGCCAACAGGGCTTTCTTTCCAGAAAGGCTCAGCAGACATAAAAAGAGGACAGGAATGACTATAGCAAGGGGTGGTGTCCTGGTTTCAGCTGGGATAGAGTTAATTTTCTTCCCAGTAGCTGGTATAGTGTTATGTTTTGGGTTCAGTATGAGAAGAACCTTGATAACACACTAATGTTTTCAGTTGTTGCTGGTATGTTTAGTAATGTTTAGACTAAGTCAAGGATTTTTCTGCTTCTTATGCCCAGCCAGCAAGAAGGCTGGAGGAGCACAAGAAATTGGGAGGGGACGCAGCCAGGACAGCTGACGCAAACTGGCCAAAGGGATATTCCATACCATGTGACATCATGCCCAGTATATAAACTGGGGGGACTTGGCCTGGGAGGCAGACTGCTGCTCAGGAACTAACTGGGCATCAGTTGATGAGTGGTGAGCAACTGCACTGTGCATCACTTCTTTTGTACATTCCAATTCTTTCATTATTATTGTTACTATTTTCTTCCTTTCTGTCCTATTAAACTGTCTTTATCTCAACCCACGAGTTTTACTTTTTTTCCTGATTCTCTTCCCCATCCCACTGGGTAGGGGGGAAGTGAGTGAGCAGCTGCATCACCGGCTGGGGTTAAACCATAACAGGGGGTTTGTAGGTGACAACAGAGACCTCATCTCCATTTGGGGGAGAGAGAGGAGGTAAAGGAAGCAAGTAAACTCAGTCACTGTTCTGTAGACCTTCAAGTCACAGAGAGAGCAAGCTCCTAGCTGCTCTTTCCCTATCTCTTGTAATCAAGGATCGTTTGGAGACCAAACTTCTTGGGCTGTCCACAGTGCAAAACAAGAGATTTCCAGTGATCTCCGGGTACCTGCCAGGAGAGCTCCTGCACCTGGGCTGTCTCACCTTTCTGCCTTAGGCAGGTCTGCATGAGCAAACAGTGTCCATTTGCATAAGGATGTGACAAGTCTATTGCTCCAGAATGACAAGGCTCCATTTACCCAAGTGCTGCACATACCCTTCAGCAACAGGCCCTGCCTCCCAGCACCACATGATGTAACTTCATGCACGTTTTGTCTCATAGGTCGAGATGTACTAAGGTCTGCCTACCTTTCCCTGCCCCACCAGGCAATCCCACCCTGTATCACCTCCCAAAGGAAGCACCTTGTGGGTATAGGGCAAGAGCAAGGGGAGCTGGCTGAGGAGGTGGGCAGGCTGGCAGAAGGTCAATGTGACGGGAAGCTGTACCTGTAAAACCCACTGCAGGAGGGGACAAATGGCTAGAAGTTTACATGAGAAAGTACAAAGAAGCAATGGAGGCAAAGCAGGAAAATTCCCTTGTTAAACCACTCACTTTAGGGAAGTAACCTTTTGCAAAATGTTTGTCCTTCAAACCAGATTCCTCCCTTCCCAACGGCCAGTGCAAACGTGCCCTCCCTCTCCCTGCAGCCAACAGCCCTTCTGATGTAGATAACAAGGAGGCTTTTAGGACCTTATCCCCCAGAGGCAAATGCAGAGAACAATGCACCTTTTCTTATTCAAGACTGGATAAGGCCCCTTCAGGGCTCACAGACTACGATAAAGCACCTTAAAGTGGAAGGTTCCTTCTGCTGTTTTTCTGTGGGAAATCCCACATCAGGGACACCCTGAGAGCCTAGCTGGCAGAGGACCAGGACTGAGGCATTTCCCTGCAGCAAACTTGGGACACGTGGGGGGACTGGCAGCCTCTCAGCTCCCTCCTGATGCAAAATGCATTCCTCATCTAATCTGCAACTCTAGCAAACCATGAGGCGATGCCTGTCCTACTTCCTCCCCTCTCTGTTTTTCTCTCCTCTCCTGTATGGAGGCAGAGATGGTGTGTGGCAGGGTCCTCCATCTGCTTTCTGGAAGCAGGTGACACTGGTAGCTCCAAAGCCCCTGTACAGACCAGAAGTACAGAGTCCATCCTGGCAGTGGTAACTCAACCCACACCATGAGCAGGACAAGGAATCTTTTAAATCCAGCTTAGCAGTCCAAGTAGTAAAAAACATCCTACATTTACAAAACAGAGTTTGCAGAACAGGCCAGTAAATCTCAATTGCCCGGAGTTCTTCACCCAGAGCAAATAGTCCAATAAACCCTTGTAGAGGAGGAGCTCAGAGCAAACACACCTCTCCTTGCCCTGAGCTGGGCATAGTCCCCTTCTGCCATGCAGGGCCAGCAGCCACGTGGAGAGGATGTCTGAGCTGCAGGACGGACTGTTGTCCTGGGGACAAGGCTGTGCTGCCCTGTTGTACAGGGTAATTGCAGCACAGACCAGACTATTCCATCCAGCACTAGGACAGGGAATATAGAAGACTCTCTTGTGTTTGCTGTCTCTGTTCCTTTCCTCAGCGCACTGCCCCGGCCATAGCTTAGCCTCTGCTTGACCCAAAAGGTTTTGCTTGCAACCACAGTGCCAGAAAGACAGCCTGATCCAGTTTAGCTGTGACTCACATTTCCATGCTCTGAAGCAGGTGGTTGCATCCAATTGTTTATTCTCTGCAAGACTGCTGCAGTTTTGCCAAAAAGACCCCCCCCTCTCTTGTCATCTCCCTGCCGGGTTGCATGTGGGAGAAGGTTTCACTTTCCCGGCTTCTGATCTTCCCCAGACTATTAACTCTCAGCCAGTACGCTGAAGGGTTTCACCTCCGTTCACAAAGCAGAGCCCTGAATTCAAAGCGCTGCTGTTTGCCTGGGGGGCCCAGCCCTCCACCCACAAAAAGGAAGATTCATTTAACTCCGGGGAAGACAAAAACGAGTGGATTTCCTGCAGAGAAAGGTAGCAGGGATCAGACACCCTCTGCACCAGTCAGTACAGAAGGCTCTGAGCTGAGCCAAGCTGCAGTGCCTCCATCCCCATGCCCAGTGATGCTAAGCACCATGAAGCCCCACTGTTTGAACGAGATAGCATCAGGCTTCCAGCAGCTCCTGGTCTGCAGAGATGGAGCCATTTGAGAATCTCAAAGATTCTCTGTGTGGACATTCCCCAGGGACCAGCAGACCCAGCAGTCTGGTTGTACATGGCAAGGGAGCTGCTGAGACACCTCCCTTCCAACTCCTAGGAGCCAGATCGCCATCTCAGGCCTTCAGGAAGCCCCTGGAAGACATGAGCCATGGGGGCTGCAGCCTCTGAGTTACTCCCTGGGTCACTCCCCTGGGGAATACAGAGAAATGCAATGCAGAGTCTGAGTCATCCGTGCTCATACTTGCTCCCTCAGCACGAGTGGTGCTGGGGAGTACTGTAGCCCAAGGTCTCCCTTCTGCTCCTGTCCACCTCCACCTCGCCCTGTGTGGCATCAACAGGAACATGTCTGTCAACAGGAAAATGGCTGTCTCTGCCGGTTCTGGGAGGCAGAAATCACTTGTTGCAAGGAAGCAGAGAATGGCACAAGTTTTCTCAGAAATGGCCATGACTTGACCTTGAAAGAAGCTTGTGGAAATTATAACTCTAGCTTAAGTTTTGCCCACAAATACACAAAAAGACAGGATAGGGAACCACACCACTAGTGCTAGCAAGGATAAAGACAGACAAGAGGATAATTTCTGTCTGCTTACCAAGAGGGAATAAAACCCAAGTCATTCCATATGGCGTAATGCCTGTAGTATGGGTGGGAGACAGGGAAACACCCCTAAATCATTTCCAAACCATCCTTGAGCTTACTGAGGAACCATGGATTAGAACTGTGGCTGGGGAGCCCAGTGGTTGCTTGTTACCCAGAGGCTGTATTTATTTTGGCATCTGAAAAACAGACTTTTGAGCTGCCAACCCGGAAGGGACCAGCTCCTGCTCTCCCCACCCTGTGTCTGTTTCTGATACAGCCAGAGGAGCCACGAGGTGTGCTAGGCTCCGGCTGGCCCCAGTTGCAGTCCTGCAGCTCCTTGGGGGTGTTCTTCAATGCAGCTCTGAGCACAGCTGAGCAGTCTAGGCCCTACCAGCTTCTGTTCCGTCTGTCCTACTGCTCTGTCCAAATATTTTAGGCACTTTGGGAGCTCAGACTCCTTATGAGTCATGTGATTCAAATGCCTCTTTGTAACACACATGAGTCTCCCATAGTAATTTCTACCCCCTGCCCTTCCTCCACTGGACTTCACACCCATTTGATTTGCTTCATTACATGGGCTTATCCCTGGCTAAATTAATGACTATGAAGTCACCTTTTGGCCTACAAATACTAGTTTTATTGCTTCCCAGAGCCCTCCTCTTCACAGAGCTTTCTGGCTATATCCCCTTCCAAAGGCAGCCTTAGCTCCCACTTTCCCACAGCAAGTTCAACCTCTTCAAGAACCAATGAAGAACAAAACTGAAAAGCCCCATTGAGTGTACATCATGTAATAAACATTGTCACTTCCATCATCACTTACAAAGATCTCTTTTGCCCTGGATAACTTTTTGTAGCAGAGTCTTCCTTCTTATATGTGACACGATCCCATCTTACCTTTTCTTTTTCAAAATTAATTATCTCCGAGAGGCAAACATACCTGTTTTCAACTCTGTTTGTTCCAGTGACATGCTATTGAGTCATCCTCACCGTCTGAAAGATGGCACAGAGCTTTTGCAAGGAGACTTCCGATGAAACTGCCAAGGGCAAATAGCGTCACAAGTGAAGTTGTTCTTGCACAATCCTCTGCTTCCATTTTTATTTGCTTTTTCCCCATTCCTTTTGCTCTCGTTTTGCTGACTTACTTTCCATGTTCCTTAAGGTGTTTGCAGAAGAGGTTGTGAAACAAGTGGGGGAGAACAGAAATATCCAGCGGATTTGCAGCCCTGTGGTCCCTTTGGAGCACTCTCTCCTGCTTCTTTGCATTGGGGGGAACATGCAGAGCATTTCTGAACTTAGCACTGTGCTGCCCACTGACACTGGGCATCAATGCAGCCGCAGACACTGCACAGAGAAGCTCCCAGTAGGGCAGCAGGCAAGGAAGAAAACCACAAGTAAATGAGGCCATGCAGAAGTATTTGATTCTGTGACTTAACAAGCCCAAAAAGCTCAGTTTCTCATCTTCTCCACGCTCTCTGCATTAGGGTCAAGTTCACCTCTGACCAATGCTAGCATCACTGAACATGTATCAGTTCTTCCAACACATCCTCTCTTTCTCTGGCCTCTTGCCTGCTGCTCTCCTTTTACTCTGCTTGTCCTGAGTTCATCTATTTATTTTCTTGCACTTGCCCTTTTTCTCCCACTTCTGTTCAACTTTTATTTGAAACATTTAACATAACAGCTTCTTTCTAAACCTGCGGGCCACTGGCAGGGTGGTGAGGCCTGCCTGGGCAAGGTGCTTTCAGGCTGGAAAACAGGCAGATGAGCACAGGGAGGGAAATCTAGACCTCCCGCTCACTCAGCCACACAGGTGACTCAGCAGAGCCTCGGATGAGGCGGAGGAGGTGGGCTTGGGTGGGCGTGACAAAACTACAGTATGAGGGCATCAAAAATACCTCCAGGAGCTTCCTGTGGGCTGCCAATGATATGTCTGCAAGTGTAAGGGAGATGGGGGAAAAGAAAGGGAATACCCTTCTCTTTTTGAGGATCCAGCTCATCTGGAGTACCTATGCATTCAGCGTATTGCTCATTTTGACCACTGGAAATAACTGCCCTTGGTGGAATTAGCACTGGGAACAGGTTCTGGAGTGATCTCCATTTCAGGGGAACTGATTCAGGGTCATCACCATCTCTAATTACTGGGTGTCACACACTCTGGGTTTCACTCTGGACTGTACCCGCTGCTCCTTTCCCAACAAGGCAGAAGGCATGCAGGAAGAACCCTTGCTGCTCACAGAAATGGGGTGGTGCTCCCTTTCTCACCGACGCTGATATAACTCATCACACCTCCGCACTGCCCCAATGGCTCAAAGAGCACTTGCAAAATCAGCTTCTAAAAACCCCAGCCAATGGTCTGCAGGGCAGAATGGGGAAATCCAGGCAAGAGGAAGGAGGGAAAAGAGAATCTCGATCTTTTTTTCCATGTATTATTTGAGGGGTACAGCCAAAATGACTTGTCATGGTACCGCTCAAGAAAAATCACATAAATGATCTGCTCCCCTAAAAAGATCATGCTGTATTCATCAGTGAAGTGCTATGAAAGGGAGTTATGGTCCACAGTTAGAGAGATCATCCTTTCACAGGCTCTTGGCCCTTCACTACCCAGCTTTCTCCAAGCAGGATTAGAGGCTATATTTGAACATCTCTACAAGGATGTACCCCTGCTGGGTTTTCCACACTTTCTGGAATTGTTTGGCCTTTAAGAAAAGCCTGGACCCGGGCTGGAAAAAGGACTGCAGGTGCTCTTCCACGTTTTCAGAATGTGGGCTTCTGCAAGAGGTTACAGGGACTATGAGCATGCAAGCACAAAACAGAGTGTTCACCATGCAAAGGCAGCTCAAGGGATACAGGCATGCAGAGACTTGATTTCCAGCCCCTTGGTTCCTCAGTGACATGCACACTGTCCATTTTAATCCCTCTCAGCTGGTCACCCCTTTATTTTAATCAGTTCACTCAGAGGCTAAGCAGGTAGAAGGAAGTAATCTCTAAAAGCACGAGTGAAACCTCCCATCGGGGGTGTGTACATGTGAGCTGGATGGGGAGGAGGAAACACTTGCATTTACTTCACCAAAAACGGAGTATAAATAGGCTGGAAACTGTGAGGCTTTCTCAGTTCCCAGGTGCAGGTGTGTGGAGCAGAGACATCCAAGTGGATCATGGCAACTTTCCTCTTCGTGGTGCAACTCCTCTTCATTGGGACACTAATTGTCCCAGCATACACTGAGACAGAAAGATGTAATTTGCTCCTGAATGCAACTGCAAGCAATTTCACTATAATTGTGACACCTGAGCCATACCAGACAAACACAACCTACCTAGGTAAGCCATCTCTGTCTAGATATCAGTTTTGGCATTGCACAGAAATGCGTCTCCTCTGCCCCTAACTCAGCTGGTTTCTTGAGCCTTGTGGTGTTCTTAGGTTTGTTTAAAATGTGTGAGGTCTAACACTCTTTAAAAAAAAAAAAAAAATCGGGCAGGAGATAGGTAAATGGCACTAGTTGTTACCTCTTTGCTCCTATTTCATGTTCATGTCTACAGGATCATTCCCAAATTCTCTTTCCTTCCTTACAGTGCTTTTTTCTCCCTTAATCTTTTTGCCTAAACTTGTGTAGAAGGACTTGAATGCTCTTGAAAACACAGAATTTGGGGAAGTTGTTTTGTGGTTTTGTTCCCTTTCTTTCTTCCTGAGAATTTGCCCTTCCCAGTGGCAATGGCTGTACAGACAAAGGTGAAGAGGTTACTTTGATGCTGACAGATATTCAGCGTCAATCATAGAAAATGGTTTTCAATACTAAAAAGAACACAGCCACAGAGTAAATGGCAGCCTGACCCTGTTTCCCAGACCTGAAAACAAATCTCCCTTTGCCTTAAGGTTCAGCAAAACCTAAATGCTGAGAAAATAGTGGAGGAGAGACATCCTGATCCCTTCCTGCAAGGGGGGGAGATAGTCTGCTGGTGTAAATTGGCACGGATTCCTTCAGATCTCAGCCAAGGAGCATCCACTGCAGTTGGTTGTTTTTTTTTAGGAGAGAGGTGTTTTGTTCACTGCTGTTATTTCATTTTTTGAGCACAGAATTCAAGTTTGATGCCAGCTACTCTCACATCAGCTCCTGTAGCTTCTGATAGTCTTGGCAGCCTCCATGTGAAACAGTCCGGACCTGAAGGGTGCCAAGGGCTAAGAGGACAACAGCGGTACCGCAGGCACAGTGACCTGGGCTGGGAGGCACAGCTAAGGAGTCGCTTGTTCCTGGCAAGCAGATCCTCTTGCTTCATTTCCTTATTGTCCAACTTCTGCTTCCAACAAAAACATCACACACAGCAGCACTGTGCAGACTAGTCACAGCTGTGAAACAGCAACCCAGAGCAGAGATGTGGCGAAGAAAGGGTGGGGTCTGGCACATTCAGCTATGGGCTATGACTGCCCAAAAGTTTGTCCCCTTTAGCTTTTCCACCCCTGCCATTTGCATGGGATCCAGAAGAGATTTACTCACAAGGAGCTCTGGTTTTTCTTACAGATATGGTACCCACAATAGCAGGGGCTGAATCTGGTGACTGAGGAGTTTCTCCTAGTCTATTCCCTAACTAAGAGGGGGCAGATAAGGGAGTTCTTCCTGTGGTTGGGGGAGGACTGGAGTGTATCACCTTCTCTTTGCAGGCTTCTGGTGCACTTGTGTCACACAGAGCGCACTGTGCAAGCAAATACTTCCTTGGCTGAAAACCCTGAAGCCATGGAGTCTGGAGACAGCTGTCTTACAGAACACACAACTTATTTTGCCTAACCTGCTCTGTTTCCAGTTACAATATGGGACAACAGCAACCTCACTGACAGCAAGAACGTGAGTGAGTATTTACTGCAAGCCTTATCCCCACAAAATGTCTCTGTGGGAGAATGGAAGGTGGTAAACTGGGACAACTGCAGTTCTATTGACACAGCAATATTAAATGCCACTCAGAAAGCAGCAAACTGGACATCTCCAGACAGTAAAATAGCTTCCGTGGAAATAAGGTAAGACCATACTCCACCTTTAAGTATTCAGTTGGGACAGTACCTGTCTGTGTAAGCTCTTGGCAATGCCCAGAATCAAGAGCCCACCTCTAGAGCAGGGGCTGAAACAAACCTCTTGAGCCTTCTCCAGATTTTCTCTTGAAAATATCAAGGAAACATTTTCTGCAAAGCCCTATCTAGAGGTCACCCCATGGACAGGACAGTCTCATAGTTTAAAGACTTGCTCACATTTAGTAGGGGTGTAGATTAGTTCTATGGAAATGAAAGGATTGAACACCCCTCTTGTTTCCATTAACACTAATGGAGTTGTACCAGTGGGAAATATTTGTCAAAGGAAACCATGGCGATTAGCCAATTGGCCTTATCTGCAGGAAGGAAGAATGCAATAGTTCATGACAATAGTGATTTTAATTACAAGGAGCAGACAGTCACAGTAAATTGCCACCCAGTTACAAGGCATTCCTGTCCTGTCCAGAGAAGGTCAGTAAAGCAGCCAAAGCCTAATGAAGAAACAGTGTTTCAGATGTTAAAAAAAAAAAAAAAGTGCAACATGGCCAGAGGGCAATCTAAATGAGCTCAAGATGACTTCATAGTTTCTGTCTCCTAATCTGCTTTTAATGTCCCCTTTATATCCCTACATGGGTCTACATGAGAGACACTCAGCTTCTCTGAATTTGTTTTCCTCTCTCTTCCCTCCTTCCACAGGGCATATATCATCTACACTGATAAATCTGCCAAGTTCAAGACTGTGACTCTGAACAAAGGTAAATAAGCTTCAGTTGGGCAGTTCAAGCAGCAGGGTGAATGACACACCAAGCAAGGGCTTCATTTGTGCTCTAGTGTTTTGGGAGAGGGGAAAGCTGGACTCAGTGTACCTCCAGCTGAAGAATATCTCATCTCTCCAATAGTCAGGAGACAAGGCAAAGACACTAGAGTGCTAGAGCTAGCTAGAGGTTTTTCAGGCTATAATGTTGAACTTAAACCTTTTCAAGCTTCCTTTTTGTTTTAAGGGACATTAAACAGCTACAAACGAGAGGACAGGTATTGGCACAGGCTTCGTCCCCCTATTAACTCTGTCGTGCAGATTCAAAGTGGAAATTGTGGCTTTGTCATCACAGATAATGTTTCTGGTACTCCAGAGAATTCCCTACCACTCAGGAGCCTTGAGCCTATACTGATGATGCTGCATTGTTGTCAGTGGATATATTCAGACCTCCTGCTCCCCTACCATGGGTTTGACCCCTCATTTCTGAGAAATCAGAGTTAAATGCAGTCTCTTGGAGTAGGTCTGTGGCTCAGCTGGTCCTCTGGACTTCTAATCACCCCTGGGGGTTTCCTTCCATTTCAGGATCAGAATCAACCACAGCACCACTAACCACCACACCCAACTCCGTCTCCATGGTTCAGAGCGGCTCCTTCTTCATAGCTGTCATTCAGTTGCTGCTGCTCCTTGTCACAAGCAAACTGCTCTCCTAGAAGTCAGGAAGAGAAGATGACCCAGCTGTGCTGCACCTTTCCTCCTTGCTTGTGGTATGCGTGGGAGGGCAGGCAGCTGATTTACTCAGGAAAACTATTCACTTTTTCTGTGTATTAGCATGGTAACTGCACTTCTACATTAAATTATAAAGGTCTGTTTGACCACAGAGCTGATCCTCCCCTTACTCCCCTCACCCAGGGCCTGCAATCTCAGCAAGATGAAATGTTTTGTAGCAAGTCAGAGAGCACTCTGTTCTAGCTTTTCAGCTAGAAAAGCCTAACATGGTCAAGAACAGACCCCACCTAACAAAGGAACGCTGCATGAATTAATTCCTTCCTCATCACCTGGGGTTCTGTGAAGCACAAAAAAGCATGAAAATGCTTGGGAAGGAAAAGGCCCTCTTCTCATCAGGCTACCAGGATCTGCTGAGAAGCTCAAGGAGAGGTCTGCTTTTGGCTGTGCAGCCTGGGACCTGTCCTCACAGCATGCGTGTCTGTGCATGTGTGCATACATGCCTCAGTGACAGTCTGGCACAGTCCTCCACAGTATATTCACGAAAACTGTTGGGAGCAGAATTGAGACTGGGAGAGGAAATTATGGATTTAGGATTCACATGCCTCAGCCAGTTTAAAACCTCCTGTGGAAGCACAGAGAAAATAAGTGTGCCCACCAACCCTCCACCTGGGGAGGAAACCCCCCTCGCCAGGACAAGCTGGAGATCCTGCTGGCAGGGTATCCTCCATAAAGGCCCAGGTCTTGGGAATTTATGCTCCATACTGTTATTTGGACCAGCATCCCCTAAATTTTTTTATTTCAGTGGATGCCTTATAAAGTTTCTCTGGTTTTCTTCTGGCTTTCTGAAATGGCAGGGTGGGTATTTTTTATTCTCATTTTTTAATCAACAGCTGATTTTGCTGTAGGGCAAGATTGTATGGACCACTGAATGTCTTGATTCTATTATTCTTGTTTGTATTTTTATATGGATAGTGTTTATTTAGGAATTTTAAAACATCTGGAAAGTAATTTTTTCTTAAATTAATCTAAATAAATTAAGGAATGAAAGTTGGCTCTTGCACCTAACATTATTTCCTGGCTTCACTGTGATGTGGTGGGGGGGTTGAAATGATTCTGAATACTTTGAAATATTTGGCTTTTACCCCACAGACAAGCACATAAAGACACAAATAAAGGTGAGGCCTGTACACTGCAATCCTGCAGAGGGTAGAGTTAGAAAGGCATCCCTGCCCAACTAATCCTCTTGCTGTTTCCTGTTCAGAAGACTGAGCCCCCAGATCATAACAGTATTTGCATGGTCATGGATCAGAGATGTGGCTTTAACCTGGCCTTACTAGCCCAGAGTTTGTGATGTCCCTACATTTAGCCCTTATTTCTGTTGAATAAATTCTAACTACCAAGCAATGAAAGGTTTACTCCAGAGCGCTGAGAGCCTGGCAGTAGAGGAGCCTTCATATTCCTGAGAACTTAACACAGAAGCTGGGTACAACAGGAAAGAATTGTCCGTGACCATCTGTATTTCTCAGGCATTCAGATATCAGGTGTGGTTTAAGAGGGATTTTTTTTTTCTTCCTACAGAATTGTCTGAAATATTAATAGCTAAAACTGGACAGTTGTGATTAATACCTGGCTCTTACTTGTTACAAACCACACCAACATGCCTGTCTTGCTTCACAGACCTGCTTTTGTTACCCAAATTTTTCAAGAGATGTTCCATTATCCTCCTCTACCAGCACCAGATGTCCCCAGGGCCACCAGCACAAGGGCTGTTCCCCTGTGTCAATCCTTTGTCCTTTTCATTTCTCTGCTCTTTTGGCATCCCATCCTCTCCAAAAAGTGCTGGGGATGAGATAAAAGGACTCTCCTCTCACTCCTGCCTTTCTCTGATAATATTACAGGTTTAAGTGAAACCCTCTGCTGTTTAAGTGGGCAAGCTAGCCATGCAGGATGGCTGCTGGCTTTGACCTCACCCTTGGTGCTCCAAGGCCACAGGGTGAGCACGTGCTATGTGCCTGTATGCCCTGCTCTGGGCTGTGCTTTGGCTGGGCAGCCCTTGACCACAGCAGACAGCAATGAGGGCAAAGGAAGGCCAGTGGTGGTCCTGCCAGAGCCCTTCCGGGGTCTCAGCTCCAGGCCAAGGGATTATCCACCCTTTGCAGTTTATGGGAATGACAGGAAGCTTTAAAAGGAAAGCTCCTGCTTTATCACCATGTGCAGACTCTCTGGGCCCAGATTAAGCATATGTACCCAGCAGGGATGACAAGGACCAACCCAGCATATAAACAAGCCTGCAAGGTTTGCATTCAGAGTCCTTCTCCTCCAAAGATCATTTGCACATGCATTTTATCATACTGGGAAATGCACCCTCCCCTCCCACACACACAATTCAAAGGGAGGAAGGAGAAAGGACTCAAAGCTCTGTTATCTTTCATGCTTATCAGAAGAGTCATTAGGTTCTTCAGACACTGGAACGGGCTCTGGCCTTGCCATTAGGTATTGGTGTAAGGCCCAACTCAGAAGAACATCTGAGGTGCAGCTCCAGTGCTCAGGGTCAGAGTCAGGCTGTCCCTGCAGACTCTGGTCCTAGCATCAGACACACATACAAATACACAGACTCTCTCTTGTGCTCTCTTCCTGATCCTCCGCACCCTCTCAGCCAGGAAGAAAAATGGCAAACTGAGGGGAGCGGTTTATCTGGAAATACTAAATACAACCACTGCATGACCTAATTTCTCCACCTGGTTTGGGCATCCGATCCTTTCTTCAGCACTGCCCTATTTTCTCAGTGCTTTACAGATGCCAGGGCAGCTGCTGGGACAGGGACTGGCTGCCCAAATTCAGCCCTGCATGGAGGCAACAGGTGCCCTGGTCTGCCCCCTGGTCCTCCTCCCTTCAGAGGTCTGCTCTTCCAAAAGGCAGACATGACATCGGATAGCCTTGTCTTCACTCACAGTCATCTTCTCTAGGCTGTTTTGGTCTCTGCAGCTCTTCAGAGCTGATGCTACCAATTGGCCCGAGTCAGTTGGCACTCACCAGTGGGGCAACTCAGAGGCACAGGTGCAAACCAAGACAGGCACAATCTGCCATCGCTGTGCTCAGCTCTGTTTCAAGGAGGGAGAAGCATGCAGTGACAAATTGGCCTACACCTATCCTTGGACCCAACACAAGGTGACTCAACAGTGGTCTGTGACTGTTGACTCCAGAGATCAGTCCCCTTCTACCCTTGAGTCATGCCCTTCTCCCTGCTAAGGCTGGTTTTGCTTTAAAGTGGAAGCACCTTACTCAACTCTGTTGCTTGTTCAAATTGTATCTGTCTCAAAAAGCCATGGTTTGCATCAAAGAAAAGACATTCCTCCCTCTCATACCATTAGGCTTCTCAATGCCTAACAACTTACACTGGTTTCATAGTAATTTCCACTTATTTTCCTGTTTCCTGGTGGGTTGTAGAGTGACTGGTTTGTAAAGTCAGAAGTCCCAAGCACAATTTCACAGAAGAAATTCTAACCACCGAGTCCCTGGAGTGATGCACTAATGCAATGTTTCTGCAGAATTTAGTAGAAATAAATTTTTAGGGTCCAGCTATTAAAATTGGCATCTGTTTCACAGGCAGGGTAATTAGCAGAGATCTGAATATGCTGTATCTTCTGCTATTGCAGGGCACAACACACAATAAAATTCTAATTAGTGCTGTAAACTACTGTTCAATTTTAATCTCACTGTTGATAAGTCTATCTCGTAAGATTACAGCTGTTTGCCTTGGATAACACTTACAAAATTCCTTTTAAATATCCCTGTGGCAACTCACGTTTGACATATTATCTGTGAGCACAGGACATCCAGAGCAATGCAGTTTACCTCCAGAGAGGTGAACTCCTGCTGGCTCTGTCCCAATTACAAGCTTCATCAGTGGCATTCTCATTAACTTTTACACTATTCAGCAGCAAATACTAGCATTTCCTTTTACATCCCTGTCTAATTTCTCCAGTAAAAGTTATTTCACAAACATAACCAGGAAAAGGAGTGCATAGGGTACTGCATTGTAACTGGGAATTTGAACCCAACGTATGGAAATTCCCTTGCTTCAGCAGGAAGGGAAAGAAAGATGAGGCCTGCAACACCGAAGAAGCTCACATCAGTGGGTAAAAGACATTGCTGAGACTAAAACATGTAAAATTGCTCAAGATAATAATAATATAAAAAAACCCCCAAACATAACAGATGCAATAGCACTAAGCAAAGACCTAGAATCACCTCCGTTTCCAACCCTGAAGTGCAAGCAAAGCAAGACCCTCCTTTGAGTTAGAGCTAAATGTCCAAAGAGACAAGAACATGCCACATTATCTGGCCCTGCCACCAGGACAGCTACCCATGTCCTCCTTTTTTGCCCCAAAGGTAATCACGGAGCCACTCCACCACAGACTCTGGATTTGGATGTCAAGTATTTTGCTGAACTTGTGAGCTGTGCAGCAGAAACATATGGCAGAGACCAATGAGGTCCTACAGCTGTGTGGATGCATGTAGAGGACAAATGAGTCATCGCATTTAAGACAACCCTTTCTCCTAGAAAATGTCCCCTTGGCAGCTCTCTCTCTAGCCTGTCTTCACTTCTGAGAAAGCCACAATGCTTTCATGGACGGCCAGGTAGGCTGTTACGAGGAAAGTCTATGGAAACGAGACAATTTGTCCCCCTGGCCCATTTCCAACACTTACCAGAGAGCTGCCCATAAAGAGCAGCCAGTGTTAAAGTGCACTGCTGTGGTGCTGGGAGGTCAGGGATCACTGGTGCAGTCAGCCAGGTCTGCTGGATCTGGAGCTCTGTGATCTCTCAGTCCTGGGCTCCCTTCTGCTAGCTTAATTCACCTAGGACCCAAAATCTAGTGACTTAGTTCAAACTTTGTTCCTGTGACAATCTCTGGGTCTCGCACTGGGAAAACTTTGGGTCATTGTTTGAAAGACTCCATAGCTGGCAGCAAATATGGACTGACAGTCTGATCCATGGCCTGAAACAAGCCTAGGACAAACACAATTCTTCTTTTCTTTTGTGTTGTAAATCACTCAGTTCTGTTCACAGCATGGCACAGAGCTTTTCTCTGCACATTTGGAACAACTTCTGGGAGTACCTGCCAGCTGGAGGGTGGTACCAAGTCAACGACATGGTATCTGATAGGGACTTCACTGTCTACAGAAGCAGAGAAGTGGCTCTGAGGGTGTATCAGATGAGCCCTGAAGCCCGATTCTTCAGGACATATCTATGAAATCTTGAGTTAACCATGAGTAGGAATCTGTTACTGGAAGTATTTAGCTTTAAAACATTGATTAATAATTAACTGAGTGATTACAGCAAACAGATGAAGTGCCATTAAAAATTTTCCCACCCTTCCACTGACTTCCTGTAGTTTCTGAACTTTTAATAGCCGTTGTACTATGCCAGGTGATGCACACTGCCTCAAAAAAATCAGCAGAACCCCAACTTCCTGGACTATAGATTTCACTTCTCATTAATATATCTTACCCTAGATATAGCAGGAGGAAGTGCATCAGTCATTCTGGGAGTAACCCAACAATCAGGATTAAACATTATTTTCTTAATTTACATCACTCCAAAATCCCACTGCTGCAGAACAAGATGTAGTTTTAGCCCTGGGTCTCTTGTTGGCTGCACCCGTTCCTTCCTGGTAGAAATATGGCAATGTTTGCTCTCTCAGCAGCCCACTGGGGAGGGATAGGGGTAATAGGAGAGTCAGGTGATATCTACAAATCTGAAACAGAAACATTTGCTTCAGAGGTGCCTTGTCTTGGGACAGCATTGTTTAGTCCTCTGCCACATCCACAGGCATTTCTACGTAACTTTTAGAGCAGCCATTGAGTTTTCCAAACCAGTGCTTCAGCAGTGTGTGAATAAACAAATCCTACCTCTGGTACAGTAAAAGCCTGCTTTCCCTCCCATCCTAACGACTGTTGTACTTACAGACACCCACACCAATAAAAAGAATATTGGAGTAGGCAAAGCACGCAAACATCTGAGAATGCCCAAACCACGCTTTGCAATAAAACAGCTCCCCTTTTACATATGTGGTATGACACACGCTCTTTCCAACAGGCCCTGGCCTCACTGGGTACACAGGACAATTAACGCTCATTGCAGGGGGAAAGCCACAAAATGCCCCTTAACCCCCCACTTGTTCTTTTCGCTAGCACCACTTCCCCTGTGGCCTTATGCTCTACTTCCAATTGGCCTCCCCACTGTATGCACAGAGACTACTGGTAATTAGAGCCAGGGATGGAGCAAATATCCTAATGAGCTTTAAAGTACAGTTTGATACATTACTGGGTAGCCTAAATGATGACTGCCTGCAGGAGGAGGGAACAGTGTTTGAAGGCCCCTAGGCTTCCTCCCATCTCTGGCCTAGGTCTCTGCAGACACCCACCCCAAGCAAGGCCCCTGGAAAATGAGGAACGTGCAGTGAGCAGCTAGGAAAATGTCAGCCAGCAAGTCAGCCCTGTGGCTCTCAGCTGGGAAGGCTGGGGCAGAGGCAGTGATGGGCCCCCTCTCTCGGCAGCTCAGCAGCTCTTACTGACAGCAGCTCCTTCTCTCCCGACTGCCCACAGCTCTGTCCACAGTGACCTTCCCAACCTTTTTGCAGCACAAAGCTGGGAGCACTCTGCTCCTTCATTCAACCTCTCATTCTCTCCCAAGGCACTGCCAGTCTTGGGCACCGAAGCAGGCAGAGGTCCTGTGAACACCCCCGCAGTCTTCACTGCCTTCCAGGTACTGGGCACATATACAAAGAAGCCATGCTACAGGGGAAGACTTCAATTCAGGAATTGTAAGATATTGCTGGTTGTCTGAACTTGGGAGGAACAGCTCCTGGTTGGGGCTCCACGTCCCACACATAGTTCCTCATCAGAAGCGATGCCTAGATTATTTATTAACTTGGTCATTGTTGGGGCTACAATGAACTATAAATAACTGCCTAGGGAGTGGCATGTAAGACTGAGCAGCAGAACTTGGCTCAGTCTCAGCTGCTATTTTTCTATTTGCTGATCCTTTTGTAATGGTGTCCCTTTTGCTCTGCACTGTTTCATAATTTCAGACGTCATGGGAAAACAGTCAATTCCCACTCCCCACACTGCAAAAGCTGGGGCTGAACCCAGAGTCCTCTTGGGGTCACTGTGTTTCAAGCACAGAAAAGAGAAGACAACTTTTTCTCCTTGCAGTGAGGTAGAATGGGAAAATGTTCCCTAGAAACAATTAATAAAAAAGAAGAGCTGCTGCTAAACAGCTTTCCTTTGGAACTGGGCAGCCTCAAACTTTGCTTTGCTTCTAGTTGGCAGAACCAAATCGTCACATTAGCTGAAGCACAACATGAGCGCAAGTGCAGCGCAAGCAACCAACATAGCCAGCTTCTTGCACAGGCTCCCCATTCACTCAGTCCCTGGCACTACTCCTCTTCTGTATAACCTGATGAAGGTCTTCCAGGTTTCTCCAGGTGACAGGAAGGCAGAACTGGGTCTTCCCCCTCAGTCCCTACTAAACACACAGCACAGCATATATCTGGTCATGCTGTTATTATACTGCTATTTACATTCATGTGCACTGAAGCTGGAAGTCTTGCTCCTACAATAGCTCTCCTGGGATCAGCTTTGACCTTTTAATTGCTGTCTTGGACCCCACCATCACCTGAACAGTTCTCCTTCAAACAATTTCATCACTTGGTAACTAAGTTACAGCACAGAGATGCTTAATGTTTAATCATGTGAGTTAATTATCTCCTTATATAATCCTCCCTCCCTAACCTGTGAATTTGGAGGATGATTCCTACAGAGACTTCCCTACATGGAGCTCACACGCACCTGCAAAGATCAAGGCCCCTCTAAGCAAGATAAGGGACAGAATACACGGTAATTTCTTGGGACATAGGCAATTACAATTCCAGCTCTGATATTGCCGACCACCTTCACCCAACCCACTACACAGTCACCCAATTTATTTCCACCACCCCAGATCTGCTGCCATTTAAACTGGAGAGATCAGAATAAAGGATATGAATACATGTCCAACAGGCAACCCAGCAATAAATATAAGTGCCCAAGCTATTGTGGGACTTTGTTAGGGCTATGTTGCACTGCAGTAAAAGATCAGGAATCTGGGCTACTTTTTTCTGGCCTAGCATCTGACTTCATGCTAACAATAGCAATGGGCTGTGCTATATAGATGTAACCATTTGTATGCTTGCTTTTTGTCAACGTCAACAGCTAAATTACTCTTCTGATAAAGACACCACATGGTATGTTTTAGTCTCCATGACTCACTGAAGACACCAAATGCTTTGTGAATCACCATCATCAGCTATCATCCAGTATGAGTTACATCACTTTAGCAAACCAGAAGGACATATCAGACTAGTGAACTACAGACCAGCAGAAGCATTTAGATAAACTGCAAAACTTCCCTGGCCAGAGCCCACACTGAAAAAAGTCGACTGATTCCACATCTGGGGGGAAAAAAAGGGGGAAGAAGGGGCAACAGTGTGTCAACAGCATGTTCCCTTCACCTGATGCACTGAGCACTCTCTACTTGTGTGCCACTGGAATGAACCTTCAGCCAATTATTCACCAAAGCACTACCTTTAAGAAGAAAAAAAACCCCAACACTGGAGCTCCCATGTCAGAGGTCTTGCTCTGCCAAAGAGGGAAGGTTGGAATATCCCTCATCTCCAGCCTTTTCTCACTACTCTCTTTTAGATGCTCATCCAGAAAATTTGAGCAAAGACGGATCAAGGCAGGAGACAGCACAGAATTGTCCTCATATAAAGCACTCACAGTTTAAAAGAAAGCAGTCAAAGGATTTTTTGAAACTGTAAAAACTACTTTCTAGCAGAACTGGTAGCTACAGAAGGATACTTCACCCTCAGCCTGTAGTAGAGTGTGGCCAAGGTTAACTATTAAGCAAGCTTCATTAAGCCTTCTAAATGGTGCTTTTTGCTACCATTATTCAGATGCATAATTTCCTTGTAAAGCAAGGGAATTATTACACTGGATATCACTTTTTTAATTGTATGCATTAAGTTATTCTTCATGGCCATACCTAATTACGCTTCAGAACGTCACTTATGTGATAAAGAGAATTGTTCACAGTACTATCACTTCTGCCTCTGGACAGACAGGTTGATTTTACGGCTATTAACCACAGGAATTGTAAAATAACTGTTCCCTAACTGGTTTTACATGCATTCCTCTTCAGCACTTTCACAGTATGCCTACAATTTCAGGAATCTTCAGAACAATTTGGTTAGTGTTCATTTAAACTCATCTCACAGCCTCATCCTTTTGTAACAACCTATGCTGAACAGTGTTGCATCTCCTAATCTGCAAATGACAGCAGGAAGCTGCAGCCCTGATGACTGATGCATAACAAGTGCTTCTTTTGTCTACAAGGCCTTCCCGACATGGGAGTCTAATGATGAAAATACCAAGTAACTGTTGATCATCGCAGCAGGAACATGAGCTGACTGCTTTCCCCAGAAAGACGAAAGAGAGAGCTTGATCCTGTTCCTACAGAACTCATAAAAACCTCCCTAAGAAAAACAAGCTTCATCTGGCTGCTTGTGCCAACGAGCTTTCAGGAGGCTTCAGTGGAGAGGGACTCAAGGTATCACAGGTCTTCCCCTACTATTTTAGCTCTCGACGATCAGATGCAGAATGGAAAGTCTCCTGTAGCAGGGATGAGTCCTCAGCAAGATGAGGATTACATCTACATGTCTGTACTCGCCCTGAGCTGACATACCACCAGAGGGTATCAAAGAAGTGAGTACTTGCACTACAATGACACAAAGTCAGCCAGAATTTTCTAAGATGAAAAGCCTTCTCCCAGCAAA
This sequence comes from Buteo buteo, assembly GCF_964188355.1. Classification (NCBI taxonomy): domain Eukaryota; kingdom Metazoa; phylum Chordata; class Aves; order Accipitriformes; family Accipitridae; genus Buteo; species Buteo buteo. The sequence continues at coordinate 6,316,239 of NC_134179.1, read as the reverse complement.
ACTTCACAAGAGTGGTATCTTTGGGACACCAACTGGATAACCAGTATTTAAGGGTTTATTCTCGCCTACTTCCACTTTCACCCATGCATCAGGGCAGTCTGACACAACCGGGGCTGCGGTGTTCCAACTTCGCAGTTTCCTTAGCTTCCCAGGCTGATTCTCAACAACATACTGTTCTCTTTAGCTCCGCAGTTTGGATTAGGAATTTCTTTGTAAACAACTATATTGCTCACTATACCAGTTCCTTATACAGAGAAAGGCCTGCTAGCCACAGGAAGAAATGAGTCTGTAGCAACATAAAAAAAAAAAAAAAAAGAAAAAGAAGAAAAAGAGAATCATGTAGTTCTCATTCTCAAGAACGTTTCTCTATTTGTGCAAGAAGCAAAACAACACCAGAGCCCAGGTTATTAAAAATCATAAATTAATCCAATGTTTAATTAAAGAAAAATCAAAGCCTTTTGTGACTGGACAGGACATACACTTTGCCAGGCCATCTCCTCTCTAGAAGGCTGCTTTACTTATCATGGCACAATTGTAAATTTCACATCAGCTTGGTAGTTTGGGTTTGCAAAACAGGAATGTCTTGAGAAAAAGCAGACAAAATCAACAAATTCTGAGAACCCAAATTGCTAGATTGCTGCAAGAATTCTTGTGAAACATCTGTATTTGCCCTTATGTAATATGTAACCAACGTCTAGGTGCAAGAAATACTGTGGGCAGGGTTGAAGCAATCCACTGATCTGATCATGCAGCAGAGTTTCTGACCAATTGAGCTTAAGCTCATTTCACTTCTCAGAGATTGTTTCTTCTCCTTTATAAACGACAATGTTCTGGTCCGTTTCATACACTTTGACTTTATAAAGAGTTCCCATGGGCAAGAGCTTCTTGAGGTTTTCCCAGATGAATACTGCAACGTTCTCTGTGGTGCTAAGAGTGAAACACGAGCAGATTCAGAACTGACAGCAAAGATATTTGAGGAAGCTGTACCCAGAATGGGCCAGAGGGGATGCTAAAGGCCACAGGGAGCCATCTGGGCAGCTTTCACATGATGACACCCTTAATGTAAGTGGGGCTTGAACCATTGCCAGCAAACATGGATGAAGTGAGGTCTAATTAACAGGTCATATCTGTCTCCCCAGGCTGTCCACAGGGTAGGCTCATGTGAAAAGTCCAAGTCTGCTTGGCTTCTCAGGTGCGAGCAAGTGGCACCTTCCTTGGTATGTGGGATGGCAGCTGCCCCAGCAGGCCTGCACCCAGCCCAGCACAGTAAGGCAGGCTGCATGGCAGCAGGGCTAGGAGGCAAGCAGGGCACCCACCACCTGACACGCACCAGCGTGTCACAGGTGTGTTACACACACCGGTATCAAGGCTGCTCTTTCAGATGCAGGACTGAGCCTTGAAGACTGTTCCTTGATCCTGCAACCAATGCCACGAGGAGTCCCCATCACTCACCTCACAACTTCAGCAAAGTACGGCACATCTTTATCCAGGTTTTTGTGGTCAAGCGGTTCCATGATCGCCTCCTGCAGAAAGAAAACAGTGACAAACTTGTCCCAGTTGGTCAGTGGACTTGAGGCTCAAATTACCATGCACATGGGAATGGAGCAAGGCAACAGTATGTAAAAAAAGGGTAAGAGCCCTACATCCACCTGTTAACTTCCTAGCTGGAGACATGGCACTGCCTCACATCACAGTGCTAAAGCATTTTAGTCTTAAATCATTCCTTAATTTCTTCTTTATTTCCTACCATTATCAACTCACCATGTCTCCACCCTGGTACTAGACAAATTACTAAGCTCTAACCAATTCTCCCAGGGGATGTGCAGGAAAATAGTGCTATTACCTGCATATATTGTTTCAGGTCTGTCAGGTTTATAACCATTCCTGAGACCGGGTCAATCTGCAGGGAAAACAAAAGGGAGATTAGTAGCCTAGCTACACATCCTTATTACTAAGGCTGCCGTGAGCCTGTACAAATCTGTGTGCTCAGGACATCTGAGTTACAAGAAAAACATCTTTCCACCTTCACGCACTGAGTTCCAGACCTACTCCTGTGATGTTTCCCAAAGGCTAGATACAGCATACAAACAACTCCAGTGGTTCCACTCTCTCATAAAAGCTGACACCAGGGAGGAAAAACTCGCTGAAACACTCACTCTTCAAGCAACAATCTAGCATGGTCATAAGCAAGAAAACAGGCATTAAACTGCTGGGTTGAACAACCAGGGACAAAACAGAGACCCGCCTGAGCTCAGGGCATCCTCCCATCTGGAGAAGGCACAGCTCCAGAACAAAATCAGGTTGTGTAGTTCACAGCGTATTTGGGGAATGTAGAAAGAAGAGGCTTTAAAATTTTAATTTCAGATCTGAATAGAAACCCCTTCCTATGAGCTGGAAATCCTCAAAAAGTTGCTTGGAAAATGTCAAAACCAAAGCGCTATGTAAATAACTCTGCAGAATACACAGAACAATGACACAATGAAGGGTGAAAAACAACTGCAAAAGCAGAATTTCCTTTTACATTTTGTCCTGGTTTCAGCTGGGATAGAGTCAACTGTCTTCCCAGTAGCTGGTACAGGGCTATGTTTTGAGTTCAGTATGCGAAGAATGTTGATAACACTGATGTTTTCAGTTGTTGCTCAGTAGTGTTTAGACTATAGTCAAGGATTTTTCAGCTTCTCATGCCCAGCCAGGGCACAAGAAGTTGGCACAGGACACAGCCAGGGCACCTGACCCAAACTGGCCAACGGTGTATTCCATACCATGGGACGTCCCATCTAGTTTAGGAACTGGGAAGGGGGGGGCGGGGAATCGCCGCTCGGGGACTGGCTGGGTGTCGGTCAGCGGGTGGTGAGCAATTGCCCTGCGCATCATTTGTACATTCCAATCCTTTTATTACTACTGTTGTCATTTTATTAGTGTTATCATTATCATTATTAGTTTCTTCTTTTCTATTCTATTAAACCATTCTTATCTCAAGCCACGAGTTTTACTTCTTTTCCCGATTTTCTCCCCCATCCCACTGGATGTGGGGGGAGTGAGTGAGCAGCTGCGTGGTGCTTAGTTGCTGGCTGAGATTAAACCACGACAATTTGCAGCAAAATACCTTGATAAAACAGCAGACAGAATCAGTTACTGGAAGTTCTAAGCCTCCCTGTGGCTCAGTAGTCATCCAAAGGTGCCCCACAGATCCGACCAGAACCTATACATTCTGCAGCGAGGCTCTGGCAGACTTAAGTTACGTACCCAGAGGATGATTGCAAACCTTGGACTTAAATACGGTCACCTGGAAATCCTTGTTAGAGGCAAGGTGAATAGGACAGTGATTATGAAAAACCTTCTTCTACAGTGATATGTACAGAGTTTCCACAAACACCCTGGGAAACCTAGCAATTGAGCTAGAACTTCAGTACTGTGGAAGACAGGGACCCATCTATCCTGCCACCCTAAGGAATGGAAAAAAATGTTGCTTGCACTTACCTCTCCACGCACAGTGACTATAACTGAAAAAAAGAAAAATATCAGGTCACAACAACACCATGACACCATGAACCTAACAAAGTACACTAGTGATTGGGACAGACAACCCATTCATTGCTAATCCACAAGGACTAGTGCAAGCTTCCCACCACTTAAAAGTGTCACTGTTTTTATAAAATGGGTATCCACTTGATAAAGAATAATGGCTCAGAGTCACCTAGCTCCTCGAAGAAGTCATTCTCCAAGGTCTGATGCCTAGAGGTACACCACTATCCTTGAAGTGCCCTTTGCAGGCCAAGATAAGACTAGATGAATTCTCAGGTACCTACTCCCTATGCCTACATGCCTGTGCCCAGCACACTCAAGGTCAGAGTCTCTCAATCAGCAAAGTCTTCTGGACAATGCAGATACTCTAGGTGTCCATACAATCACCAGACCACCGAGACCGTAAGATGTGGGGTCAGCTTATAAGTCTTCTGACATAACGGAATACCAGAGAAGGAAAGTAAGGGATGAGGTGGCCGCTAACTCTAAGTACTAGAATTACTGCAAGGTGTCATTTCAACCCAGAAGTCCTTTCAACAAAAGACACAAATACTTGGAAACATTATCCTAATAAGCTCAGCATTCCTTCCCACTAACTCCAGGAGCTGAGAACAAAATCACAGCTCACTGGGCAACTCACAAAAATAGAAAGACAGCGATTTGAGCCTGGTTGTGATTCTCCTCTGGAGTGGAAAAGCCCCTTCATGCTCTTTTTCTCACTCTCCACCCCCACTGGAACAGTTTGAGAGGCATCTCCCTAGCTTTCCAGCAATTTTTTTTACAGTGGGAACGTCCTTCTTATACGAGAAAGCAAGAACTGTTGTGCCTGTAAGTCAGCTTTAAAATGAGGGACAGATCTTCAGTCTAACAATCTGTCAACCTGCCTTCCCTGGTAAAGCTAGTAGCTCTGTAGCCGAGGTTTCAGGGTACCTACAATACACAGTTCTAAACAGGGAGCCAGCCTAATAACTGGAGAGATCTGATTCTATGTGCATGGGGTATAGATGTAGAAGAACTTTTGAAAACAACATTCAAATACAGTTTACAGGCTGTTTAAATTGCATGTCTTTTGCTTAGAAAAATCTTCATTCAAAACACAATGATTTTGCAGATTATAAACAAGTAGATTCGATTCACGAAGTGACATTTTGAGATAAATATTTATTATGTATTTAACTTAATAGCTTGCAAACCCATGCCTTGGTTCAATCCCCCTGCTGCTGAGGACTCCTTCTAATTCTAAAAAACCCCAAAACCAGCTGCTAAAAGCCATACCAGACTGCTGAGACACATGACTGGCCCAGGTCTCCCATGGGTTATTCCGCATTCAAACCAGCCTACCTGAGAGCAGCCTCCATCCATGACTACATGTGTAAGCATGGAAGTAAACTCCTTACCTTTATAGTTGTGCCCATGGCCATTTGGATTGTTGCATTTGCCAAACAGCTTCAGGTTTTCTTCATCACTCAGTGATTTACTGTGAGAAATACAGACATGGCATTTCAGGATCCATTACAGATGTTCTAGGCTTAGCTTCAACCGTGATTGCTTTCTAGCTCTTCCATCTATTCACACTCCCAAATTTAACCCACTAGCTTTTCCTACTCAGGAGGTACAAACAGAACCAGACTATTTGGCCTGTGAAAGGATGCTGTCAACAACAGGGGTCTTTTTGCTGTGGTTTTGTAGGTATATATGCAGGTTTCATAACAGCTGCCTAATACCACTGCTGTGTAAACACTACCAGCTATTCACATATGAGTATGCCAAAATCACTTGGGCTCCTAGGAGGAAGCGCCTGGAGCAAACTATGCATATTATTATTTACCTAACAAAGCTTAGGGAGCTTCTCCAAGAAGTACAAAGAACGACTTCCCTCTCTGAATCTTTCCTTTTAAGAAATTAAACTGCTGACTCCAAGGAGTATTTCGGGTCAAAGCACTCTTTAGGAATACGTAAGTTTTGAGAAGGAGGCGACAGGTTAGAGGCACAGTGAGTTCCTTACAAACTGCAAGTATAATTCGCCCCATCAAAAAACAAAGCTTCAGTTCTCGTCAAACCTAGTTACGCACTGATGTCTAAAACCGGGTCTGGCTACTACGGGCTGCCGAAAACGGACTGCAACAAGGAGGACCGGGAAGCGCTGGACAGCAGGCACGCACACCCGCACACCGGGGCTCGCCTCCGTACGGAGAGGTCACTTGCAATGCGCTAACGCAAACACCCCGCAGCTCTGCGAGGCCTTTGTGCCCTTCCACCGAGGAGGACGGCTCCCCGGGCCGGGCGGCGGGGGGACAGCCGGGCTGCCGCGGCCGCCCCACGGGTGTCCCCGCGTCCCGGGGCGGCGGGACCGGGCGCGCCGGGGCCGCTCACCTGTGCAGCCGGTGGCAGGCGCTGAAGGAGACGCTGCGGGAGAGCCGCGCCAGCCGGGCAGCGGGCGGCGCCATGGCGGGGCCGCCACGGCGGCGGGGACTGCTTACGTGCCGGCGTGGCCGGCTGCATCCGGGCCCCGGGGCGGAGCGGAACGGAGCGGAGCGGCGGCTCGGCAGCGCCGCCCGCGGAAGCCGCCTGGCCGCCGGGCCTGAGCCTCAGCGGGTGGCCGGTCCCCGCGGTGCCAGCCGGCGCGGAGCTCAGCCCCTGGGGCTGTTCCCCTCGGCCGCCACGGCGGCGTCTCCCTTCGGCCCGCCGCGGCCTGTGGGCGCAGGAGCCTGCCCCCGCCTCGCCTCGCCTCGCCGCGCAAGCAGGCGACGTGCCTACTTTGTTCCTTATCCCTAGCTGGTGTCTCCCGCAAACGTCCTGTGACCTTGCGTGAGCCAGTGGTACGGAGGGAAAATAAAACGGGCTGTGAAGAGCCGCGGTGTCAGCCCTACCGAATGCACAGGGTATTACAGCAACTCCCGTGGACAACCGGTGAGATACGCCGGCAAATGCTTTCCTACACCAGCTGTTTACCAGCGCACTTCTCACTAAATCACTGAGCGATACAGAAAACTGGAAGGTATCTGAGAACGGCAGTCAAAATCATGGGAATCGCCATGAGGATGAGAAGCAGCTGTTAAAACATTTCTACGTGGGCTTCCAGGGGAGGAGAGGATCAGCTCTGAAGGACGGAATGTGAGACTGAAAAACACGGATTGCATTTTCCGGTTTAAATCACTGTGTTCATCTCTGTCCAAGTGGGCTCGGTACAATGGTACCGGTAGAAGTGACACTGCTGAGTACCAATGAGCTAACCTTTCAGCTTAGTTCAAATTCTGCACTAGAGAACACACGCAAAAACTATCTCGGACTACATCAACGTTCCTCAGTTGCATTATCTAGGCTGCTGGGCTGGTGGATGTGAGGCCCAGGAACGGAATGACTTGAGCTGTGCACTGAAAAAAGTGCATCAGTGAAACAACACAAGCTCGAACAGCAGAGGAGCATTCTACAGGGCAGGACTGGGGTTTATTGTAGAACCACACCAGAGACCTGAAATTTGTGCATCCTGCCTTTTGTCTTTTCATTAACATTCCTCTTTCAAGGCATTTCATCCTCTCATTCATCCTGTAGAGCTAATGTCAGCAATTATTTGGCTGCAGGCCAACAGTTTGACTTGCTTGTTTTTTCTTATATTATGACCAATTGCAAGAAGTGTGTTTATAAATGCATCAGTGCGCAGGGGTTGGCCTGGCAAAGGAAAGCTGGCAGGCTGTGAACGCATGTGTAAGCTGTTTACACAGCAATCAAAAAAGAAGCAATTTGCAAAGCAATACTGGCCCAAAGGAACTGAGAAAACTTCATGGATCTGATTTCTACCTGCCTAAAATAACTGCACTCTCTCCCTTCCACAGCACTGTGGTATCTGAGGAGCTATTGTTAAACCTTTGAGAATGCCCCACTCCCTGGTCATTGTGCCTGATTTGAGATGGTTTAGGTGAAGTAAGTGTACACAGCAGTCCCTCCCTGCACCAGTCACAGGAAGGGGCTGCCAGGCCTGTTGTTTCTCTTTCTATCCTGGCGAAGTAATTTGACCTCTGGGATGGTTATGAACCTGACAGACTTGAAGGAGTGCACTCTGGTAATAACATTCATGGCGTTCAAGCAGAGGAATCCCTAAAGTGTGGTCATTTTCAGAAAGCTTTGGGAGAGGGGGTAGAACCTGGATTTCTCAGTGCTGCAGGGATTTCAGTGGAGGTAACTGCATCAGCATATTCCCTTAATTCGTGGAAGTTCTTGGTGCCTCAGGGATACCAGAGTGTATCTGCCAGTTTGTCAGAGTGGGAAAACTCCAAGCCTCAGGGCAGGATCTCTGTATAACAGGAACAGGAGAAAGAACAACTCTTAAGGTAGTGGAGTACAGCCTGTGTGCACGCAACACAGGCAGGGGCTGGGATTGCATGCTGTTCAAGTACAGCTTTATGAACACAGCACAGACTTTGCACTGCAGGGTATCTTTCTTCCCCTGCACTATTGATCTACAGCCCTGCCTTAGGTGTTCTGGCTGGTTGCAGTTAGCACAGGGTTGCACATGAACCTCTGATGCTGCCTTTCCCCTTCCCACCTCACCAAGAAAAAAAGTTTACACAAGAGCAGCAATGGTGACAGAACTCTATCCCCCTTCATTAAGCACTTCCTTAGCATCATTCAGCTTCCAGTTCTGGGGGTTGTTCCCTTCCCATGTGGGTGACAGGCTACAGGAGGGCAATTCCACTGGCTGAGATGGCAAGTTACAGACAGGGGACCGACTGCAGTAGAGAAGGCAGGCGGTTGGCAGGGCTGGAGCACCAGCAACGGGAGGTGTTTGCCATCTAGTGGCTTTGTGAGATCAGCTTTGGCATGAGCCTCTCCCTCTGCCTTCTCACAGTGCTGCAGCCCTGGTGTACAGTCCCTGTTTCTCTCCCTTGTCTTTTCCCAAGACCTGTAAGGAAGGTGAAGAAAGGTCAGAGAGGAGGTAAAGCTGGGCTGTTTGGGTAGAGTGAGTCAGCTCTGATTTGGTTCTGTTCTGTCTGGGCTGGCCTCCAGAACATCAGGAGTCAAAAAGAAAAAAAAAAAGGCAAAGCAAGTTTGCAAATAGGAAGCAAGGGCTTTCCTTAAAACCCTAGGGCACAAGGGCTCTTTTTTTTTTTGCTTAAGGAAGTGGTTCAAAACATTCCCCAGGCTTCTCACAATGGAGCAATATAAAAAGTCCTTAAGCCAGGAGGAGGATTCATTCTCCAGGAAGCCTTCACTTTTCACAGTGTTCTTAAAGGCCAAGCCTGCAAGTGAACTGCTATAGAGGGCTTCCCTCAACACACCTATCCACCTACACCTCAGAGTTCAAGAACTGTAGGAGCCTGGATAAGGAAGCAACCATATGAGAGGGTGTTTGAGTTTGATCTGCTCAACTTAAGAGCAAAGGGATAGCAAGGCCACAGTGGAGTTCTACATGTTTCGTACCGGGTGAATTAGGAGGTGGGCAGGAAATGTTAGCCATCACAGCTGTATCCAGCTACGCTGTTTAAGCAGGAGCATGGCGGAGACATGTCATGCATGTCTACAAAACCATGTAACGTAATAAGGTATGTGTCAGGGTTGCAGCTGTTGCCTCCTGTGGCACAGCACAAAGTGGGCCATGGGTCTGGTGAGGGCAGAGAAAGAAAGGAAGAAACTTCACAAGGTTTTATTTGAGGGCACCATTAGCATACAGAGAAAAGCACTACAAGTACAGCTTCTGTGAGTGTTTGCATCTACCTTCTGGAGTTCACTGAAGGCAATCTTTATGCAATGGGGGTGAAATTACATCCCTTCATTGGGCCTACCTGTTAGTAGTTGGTTTTACTCCTCTCTTCTGCTTTACACATTTCAGCCAAAGTCACTGCCCTAAGCACTGATATTCTATTCCCTTCAGAGCGCATTGCTACCCAGGGAAGGTAATGGTCGTCATAGTTTCCATTTTCTCCCTTGCAAGCCTTATGCATGGCAGCCTTTGTGAACTGCTGCCAACTGGTCTAACAAGATAGTCAGAAAATTAAGATAAAGCAGTGGGCTGTTTGAGTGAAGGCTTCTGTCTTCCTCAGACCCTTTGCTGTATATTGTGAGGAATAGAGCAGTAACTTAGAGGTTATGATAGAGATAAAGCAGTTCCTTCATCTGGGGCATAATGCAAAGGTCAGAGGTAAAAGAAAGCAGAGGCTTCTTTCTGAGCCTGACCTGGCCCTGAGTTACAGGAGGTGACAAGATCTTCAGTCAGTGGGAAGTAAAGATGCCATGGAATCCATAAGGCATTTTCACTGCAACTTCTGCTCGCCCCAATTCTCTGAAGGTCTCTGCGTCCAAGACAAGCAGGAAAGCACTTTGGTTCTGCAGGATGAAAAGAAAGCCGGAATGAATGCCCAGGCTGAACTTCATTCCACTGTCCAACTCACTACATCTGTCGCACACAAGGGAGCCCAAATGTACAACTAGGCCATATGGTCAGGTACAACCAGACCATACAGACTAAACCTGCAAGACAGATGGCCAGGAGCACTGATAGTCACAGATGGCACTCAAGAAACACTGACATTCCAAGGTACACTCCTACTTGAAGTTTGCCTGGCTGTGCTTGGCAGTTGCAGAGGCATACACCTTGGGGAGCATAGTGCTAGAACTATCTGCCAGAGCACCTCAAATTCAGTTTTGTGGTTTAGAAAGTATACCTAATACTATGTGACTTTGACAAACTAGTAGCAATAAGTTACCTCCGTGGGAGAGACCACAACAGACAAGATGACTCCACTGTCTTCTGCCGTAGCATTAGGCACTGGCACAAACACAGGCTCTGATGGGTAGGATCCATGCTCCTGCCAAATCTAGCAAGCACAGTAACATATGGATGTGTTTCATTTCATTACTTGTCTACTACAGTTAGAAGAGTTGCAAGTTGGAGTGCTCCCCGCAAAGATACTCAGGCATACTCTGTGCTCCATGAAACCTGTAGTTCATCCTTTTAATGAATTCTTTTGATTCCAGTAGTGTGATGGTGCCATTGTTGTGACAGCATGTCCATTATGCCAGGCATCATGCAAACAGGCAGTGAAACGGGTTCCTATTACTCATTTCATCCAACAGTTTGTGCTGGCACAGGTATAAGCTACAAGCACAGAAAACACCACCATCCTAGCCGGCACAGCCATCTTCACACCACGCTAGTGCAAACCATGTTGTGCCCACGAAGTGTGGAGAGGTGCCATGCCAGCAGAGAGGCGATCTATCACCATCACCACCTGAGGGTATAGCTGCTGCTCCTATTGCAGGCAGAGCCATAGCACCCCAAAGCTGTGCTGGAGTGCACTCTTGCTGCAAAATGAGTATCCAGAGCAGAACAATTAAAATGGGCATCTCTTTCTGAGGATTCCTAACTCTCTCTAGCCTCCGGGAAAGTCTCTGATTAATAAGCTTTTAACGCTTTGGAGATCATTATTCCCTGCTTAAGGGAGACACAGGAAAAATCCCAGCTTGTGTTGGCAGTTGGAAATATCCTAAACCTTGGTTGTTGCCTAAGTCATAAATACTTTGGCAGTTTATCTCCAACTGCCTGTGCTACTTGGGTACTGTACTGCGTGGTAAGGGATGACTCTTCTTTGGCCTGGAAGACATATGCACGCTTTATCCAACCCTTTCTGTTCTGTCATCTGTCTAGGAACCTGGAGTGATATCCTCTCCTGTTTGGTAAGTGTGCCACATTCATAAGGTGCTAGGTGAGAGATGAAATGAGTAATCTCATCTCAGACCCATTTGAATGAATAACCCCTAAAGAGTAAAGTGCCTAGTAAATGACATATCTTCAAGGCCTTTTCAGTGGAATGACTCCTATTGCTGAAAAAAGATAATATCATTTCACCTCACCTTGAAATTCTTGGTCTCAACATCAACCTTAATCAAGGAATCTCCAACCAAATGCCGAAAACCACATCCATAGAAGTAACGGTACCTCCTACCATTGTACTGACAGTAGTTGATCTGGGGGAACTCCAAGCCCCCAACTTTTTCAAAGCCCTCAGGGTGGAGATTTTCATGTGTGCACCAGACCTAGAAGAAGTGTGCATTACATGAGTGTCAGTTTAGCTTTGACTGGGCAGAAAATCTGACTGGTCCCACCAACCCACTGCACAACCATTGTGGAGAAGAAATGTTTAAAGATGAGCCTGACATTGCACTGAGACAGGTTGAAGCACCAATTCCGTCTCCCGTATCTGTTTCACCCAAAGAACTGACTCATCATTGCAGACCTTGGAAACGTCAAGAATCTGTCTACTGTGAAAAACAGGAGCACATCCATGTATTCCTGCACTGCTAGCTCAGAAAATCCCAGGTCCATCACTCAGCAATCTGATGTACAAAGTATGCACAGAGATGACTCCACTCATAGTGGACAACACATGTTCTGTACCACCTCATGCCACTATGTAGGGCTGTTCAGAGCTGGAAGCAAAGAGCAGTTCTGTACCCAGGTGAAAGCATGGAGAAGTTTGTCAATGAAGAAGCCGAAGTTTAGCCAATTATCGTAAAGGCTTATAAACCACTTGGGCATTTTTGGTAAGTCACAATCTGTCTTTGCTCTCTTATTTAAGGCAATGTGATAGTCTTTATACTAAAACACTAAGTCCCTTCTTAGTAATGACCAAACCTTGCTTGCTTCCTTGGTGGACAAGATCTGAGAAGGTAATAACACAGGATGATAACTGTTGCAGGCAATCCCACCACAGCCATAAATGCAGTTATAAGTCTTTAATACATACCTTGCCATCTGCATCTTTCACAGCCCTTGCCAATGTGTAAGACAGTGGGTTCAGATTCTTCCCTACAGGTGTGTCTGAATTCACGTTCAGTGGGAGAACAAAGCGACGAGGGAAAGCTCGGGATATTGAGTCATAAACCTATTACAGAGACAGAAAGTTATGGTGATGGAGAGAGGAGAGTCGTGTTTCAGGCTAAGTGACCTTTTGGGGAACAATTCTGGAGTTTTAGACATTCTTCGCACCCCTGAAATCTTCTTCTTTCTATTATGTATTTTACCAAGTTCTGGTAAGGGCTCTGCTTGTTCCAATACTTTACAGAAGAAAACAAAAAGACAACCAATTAAATGGGTCAGCACTGCTTTCACAGTAATTAATGCTGAGTTGTGTATGCAAATCACTCAGTTATCCTCCAAATCCAGCATTGGAACATATGCTGCGCTATATTTTATTCAGTTAGAACAGACTTACACTGATCCTTTTTACACCCTGTCCACTTATGCCCCACTGACTGTGTGACTCAGGCCCTTCTTGCCCAACCAAGATCATGAGCTATTAGGGGGATTACAGAAAATGGGACCTCTGTAGCCCTGAGCAAGCAGAGGAGATATACCTGCTGGAAACCCACCCTCTACAGCCATATTGGTATTAGTGACAGTCCCACTTTGGAAGCCTGAGGCTGAGCAAAGCGCTGAGAAACCTCCACATTATTTTAAATAATATAAACCATGCATGAAAGAAGAACTTTCTAAGTATATAAGCTGCATGTGATTACAAAGCTTCAGAAGAAGAACTGCTTGATTGTAGACTGCCTCAGATCTTTGTGGGAGACAGCATGACACGGACACCAACTTTACTGCTTGCTGTTAATCTCAGAGTGTAAATGTTGTCTCTCTGTGAAACTAATGGAAGGAGTGGCTTGTGCAGAGGACGACAGGAAATATCTGACTAAATGCTCTGTATCAGTCTCTGGAGGACCCTCCCTCTCCCCTGGATGATAAGGTGAGCAGAAGGAGACTACTGTACCTCAGTTCAATGCATGAAGTTAGCCTGCATGATTTTCCTCTTCTGTTCTCAGGTACACATGGACTTCATGTTTGTAAAGTCTAGGGTAGTGGTGGATTTATTTGGGGAGCAAAGGGGAGAGAAAACTAGCAGCCCCCAGTGTGGCAGACATTCAGCGGGTTGCATGAGAGGAGTAATTCCACCATTGCCACTGAAGTTCATTCCAGCCAAGTTTAGACCCCAAAATAATTCCAAATAATAGGCCTTCTAAATAAATTAGGTGGCAAGGTCCCTGTTTTGGTGTTTTTCAGTTACTTCAATCTGTAACTCACCAGTTCAATGTGAAACTTCTCTTTAATCATATGTGTTAATCTTGAAACCCTATTTTCAAAACTTTTATGTTTTATGTAGCTGCACTAACCTGATTGGTTGAGGAACACTGCCAGACAAAATATGGTTTAGTCAGCAAGCAAAAGCACTAAACATGATTCAGGGAAAACAGACAAATCATGCTCAGGCATGCCTTAGTCTTTTAGTGTAAATTTAAAATTCAGTTCTGAAATGACTTGCACTTGTGTGTGTGTGTATACAGTTTAATGGCTATGCTACTTGTCAGTTAAAGAACGTGGGTGTTGGAAACACATGCCTAATGTTGACATAAGGACACCGTCAGAGAGATCAAATTATAGGTCTTTTGTTCTCAGAGAAGGCTGAACAAAAGCTGGAATCAGTTTGCAAAGCAAATGGTCCTATTAACACTATGCTGTACTGAATTAATGTTCACTACATCTTTGCAAAAAAACAACAAAGGAAAGCAGAACAAAATGACCCTACAGGGACACAGCTATACACTTTTCAGATCAGAACTGCCTTGCTTCTAGACAGCTCAGAACAGAGACAGAGGAAGTTCAGATTTGTCTGAACATGTTGTAGAAATGCCTGCCCTTCACCCACAGTATGGTGGGTTTCCAACACACATCTGCAGTACAAGAAACTGAAAGCACCCCCACTTTTCCAGTGTATGACCTATGCAAAATAATGACTCTTACACAGCTATAGATAGTGCTTTTGACAGAGTTGGATATAATAAGTAATTTATGAGTACATGCTGTTGTGAAGTGAATGTGAGGAACAATATAGAGGTTTCTGTGCTGTTTGTGTTTCTGTGATTTACATAATAAAGGCTAGTTTTCTGAAGTAATGCCTTTAAACAACAGGATTTCTTTTCTTTTTCTTTTGCCCTTTAAAAGTCATGCAAAAACTTATTTTGCATACTTTCTTGGGGGAAAAAATTTATTACACAAGGATATGGAAAATGAGTATCATTAAAAATGAGGTTTTTAAAACAGAAGTACATTCTACCAGGCTGAGGGAGATGCATGTCACACACCAGTTTTAAAAGTTTCAAGGAAACACTCTATGGAGATTATCTGCTAAGAGATTTAAAAGGAGAAAAAAATACCAACATATCAGTAGATCATAATTTTAATTTTTCCATATAGTTGTGGTTCCTTTCCCCAGTTCACATCCTCTGCCTTGTGGTCCCCCATAGTGTTCTCCATTCTACTAACCTGAGCCTTGCTTCAGAAAAGTAACTCAACCAGCATGGAGCCCCGTCAGATCCTATGCAACACAAATGAAGAGATCTTACCTGATCTAGACCTTCCCCACTCCTCCGCAGATTCTGAAGTTTGTAAGTAGCCAGAGTTGTTCCATCGTCCTGGCAGCACAGATCAAGGACCACACAGCCATGATCTTCAAAGGCATTGATTTGATGGAAAGTAGCAAAGGGCTTACTGTACCACTGTCCTGGAAGCACCTACAGTGACCATAAGAGAGGCTAAATTTCCTCTCTAAAGATCCTAGCCACACCTCAAAGAGGTTTCTCTTCTCTCCCCCATTTAATTCCTTGCTCATTCCTTGGTATTTGTCTTGTGTCCTTGTGTTACTACAGAATGGCTGGTTTAAGCCAGTAAGTAGGCAAAAACAGATGAAGAAAAGCCAAAAAATAAAGCAGCCCAGAGTAGGCCCCTTGCTGTCACGACTCCATCCCTATAGCATCATTCCCAGGCTATGACTGACCTTTTCATACTCCGTAGTACTTGGGATCTGCATTTCAGTCCCTGTGCTGCAGTCCCGGGACCCCCAAACTGCTTATTTCTGCCTGTTCTTTTAGGGCTGGCAAAGAAATGAATCAATAGAGAGGAAAATGCATGAAGTAATCCCTCTTATAATAAACCTACACCCATACTTATAAAGCTTATATTGCAGTAACTTCTGGGTTGATTCATACACCTATCTGTGGCTGCTACCCAGCACTCTTCTCTTGGGATCTAAGATTCCAGCTACAGCTGCACAGCTGCTGCAAAGGCCAAAGTCCCACCTACCTCCCCAGTGTGCTTATTCACCACATGGAAGCAAGTATTGTACTGAGGCTCCCAGCTTATCCCTTCAGAAATGGCTTTCCCACGGAGTTTGGAAGTGATAATCTGCAACAGATTCAGCTTGATGGGTTGCTCAATGAAAATGATGTAGTTTTCACTCATCCCTCAAAAGAGAAGGAAGGACATATCATCCAAGTGTTAGGCAAATGAGACAATAAAAAATCTCGGGGGCAGAGGGCAGTGAACAGCCCTTTCTGCCTCACAGTAGGCAAAATCCACAGAGTTTGAGATAGAAAGCATTCTTACCAAAGCTGTGATAGTAGGAGGGTTTCATCTTATCCATTGGAGCAATGGAGCACAGCACTTTCGCTCCCTCTAACGTGTCACTACAGTTTGACTTTTGTGGAGGGACCTGAATGATATTATACCTAGACCCTGGAAAGGAGAAAGGGTTCAACACCACTGAGATGTGAGACTGTCCACATCGTGAAACGACAGTCGGGCTCTGTTCCTTTTTGTTTCCCTAGAATACGAGGAACCACGGTCACAGCTAAACTGAGCAGAAAACAAAAAGCCAGTTATCAAGTCAATAGAACAATCTACAGAGGATTACCTAGCAAAAGAAAGAAGCTTGAAAGGAAGTAGAAGGATCTTCTCAGTCTGGTAGACTGCCATCTAATTTTACTGTCTGCAGTGCATTCCTTATGTTAAATTAGAGTGTCCTATAATAACAGGCTCAGGAAGAAAACCAAGTTCATAGCTTGTGTATCAAAGGAAATGAAAACTTGGAGCCTTGGTGATGACTGATGCTCATTTAATAAATCTGAGCATATGGAAAGAATGGCACATTTGAATAATAATCTATAGTTTGGTCTCTCCAGCTGAAAACAGCATGTGCTGCAAAGCTAGATATTGCTAAAGCCAAAAGGAAATGAAAACAGCAAGAATGAAAAATGATCAAAACTGGGCAACTATTCCGTGAACTGGAACCAGCCTGAGGTATCATAATAAGGGGCAGTGGCTGTTTTCACAGGCCTCAGGCACCTCAAAAAGAAGGCTTTCATGTAACTAATGGTGAATGCTAGCTCTGAGCAGCCATGTCAATGTAACTAGATCCCAACTATATGTAAGGCTCATAGTTTCAGGAAGAAGAAAAATATCCCAGAAAATTCAGCTTTGCTGTAAAAAAGCCAGGTCACTGTAATACATTCCACCTTCTCTCCTGTATAAACCCTTATGGTCCTTATCAAAAGCCAATTATTTTAAATGGAAAACGTGTGGCTAATTGTGAAAATTCTTCGGATGAGGCTTCAGCACTGGATGGGACTTTAAAAACCATTCTCCTGTTTTCCATCAAAGCCTGGGAGAGGAAGAGGGGAATCTGTTGGATATTCACAGGCCAAAGTCAGAAGCATCTGAAACTAATTGCTGAGAGAAGCCATTTTTATGGGACAGATTGATACCCTGAAATAACAACTAACCTGGTTTGCCATCATTTTGACACAAAGAGAAACAGCAATTTCAAGGTCTCTTTAGAGACTGAAGTTTCTTCAACAACTACTCCTTGAAGCAGCGGCAAGAAGCAGGCTGTACACCCTGCCCACAAGCCAGGCCTGGTCATGCCCAGTCTTACCATGTTTCCCATAGGAATTGCCCATGTTGTATGTCGTCCCATCAGACTCATAATGAGGATGAGCAGTGGCCCCATTCACTGCAACAAATTTGCTCCAGTCTACCTGCAAATGCCAAAGATTTTCAGTCAGTATAGAAGTTTCCTATTACTCTGTAACAAGCCACAGTCTTTCTAAATGTCAGTTTTGTAAAAGTCTGAGGAAGAATAGCTTGATGATTATGGCCCTAATGTGGGACCTGGACTTAAGCCTTCATTTTGCCTGCAATCCTGAAATCCTTGAAAATTAACGATGTTTCTCTCTGTATTAGTCTTACCAGTAAAATGAGACTAACAGCACTAGCCATTTCTCTGGGAGACATGAACATTATTAATGGCAGGAAGTGCTGACACAGTGGGGATGTTGCCCATATAAACATTTTAGCTAGGACTCCATGTAATAATCACAGACAGACATGCCTGAAGAGACAGTCACTGCCCCAAAAAATCACCAAGTTTTTTGAAAGCACACATAGCTACTTGACAGTCAGTGTTTACTCTCCTCAGAGAAAACAGTTTAGCTTCACTGCCTACAGCTAGAAGGAAGAGTTAGGGCAAAGGTACAATTGTGACTACTGTTAACATGTATTCCTGGTTCCTGGGTTAGGGTGTAGTTTGGACTCAGACAGTGGAGGGGATATGTTGGGAGGAGAGTCTGAAGGAAAAAGTTGGAGGAAGATCAATCCATGCATTGAAACATTAAAGCATGGAAGATATGCTTCTTTTCCAAAAGTTAAAAAAAACGGCTTTCAAGTATCCAACCTGAGACTCTTTGGAAGGCCCCAGTAGAAAAGAGTGCCACACCACCGGAAGCTTAGAAAACCATGACCTTTTAAGGCATCTCAAATCAGAGTTTAAATGTGAAATCATCCCTTCCATTTCTTCACTTAGCCAAAAAATATCAGTCTGCATCTAAAAAGCACCTTAAGGGGAATTTTTTTTAATGACAAGGTGGCTCAACAGAGCTGAACATTCAAACTAAAAATACCCACGTATCTTTTCTTCCCTGTATTATGGTTTACAAAACAGATAAAATAGCAAATAGTCAAACTCTCCATTTCAATATGCAAGTAGCATACTATACTTCATAAACAGAGTTTCTTCATGAATCACAACTGTAGGGAGGGAGGGACTCCCTCGAGATCTGAGTGTGCACTGAGCCTGGTATTTTGTGGTATTAAGTAGTCCATGGTAACATATAGGCACAGTAGTTAATACTGATTTAGGAATGGCAGAATCCTTCTTCAGTCATTCTTACAGTTGTCCAGCCCAGCAAATACCCAAATCCCCTCTAAGGGTGCAGGCAGGGGGGCATATAGCGTATGCTGTCATTTCACAAGTCATATTTTTCCCTCAAATACAGCCACACTCCTGTGAGAGGATGCACAGAACATACGGGAAGACTTCTACTCTGAGTTTTTGTTCACTTGCTAGCATGGGAGAAAATAAAGTGGCAGCTGAACTTCAACTTGACTTTACATTGACTTCACCACCCATTTGCAACAGAGGTTTTAGTCAAGACTTTGAAGGACCATTTTGGAGTGTTTAAAGCTGGGGGTGTAAGAAGGAGATAACGGGAACAGATAGGAAGGATGAAGAGACAGGGCCAGAATACAGATCTGAGATCAGTGATGTTAACTTCTTCCTGTATGCACTTTTATTCTTCACACCCTGGTAGGTACAGACAAGTCCAGACAAGTAGTGAGTGCACTGGAAGAATGCCAGCTGTACCCAAACGGAAATGAGTCTATAGCTGTCTCTCCCTTTGCTTGCTACAGTGGGCAGTGACTGAATCTTCACTCATGAGAGCTGCCTTATTGCTAAGTAGATTTTTCAGGGACTCGAGCACACCATGAAGAGATGCTTATGGCTATGGCCTAGAGTTCCACTGATCATTTCCTTTGGAATCTGGGTTCCCCCTTGCTGCTCTTAGAAACAGCAAGGAGTGATTCTCCTGTACCATGAGCGAACCCCCTTATCCCACCTGCCCACACCTTTTCCTTTGTTTCAAGCGTTTCCGGGTCCACTTTGTACATGAAGATGTTCTCATTGCTGACATAATAGTCTCCTTTATACACGACGTAGTTCACACTGGCATTGTCACTTGGTTCTGAAATGAAATCCCGGAGTCGTACACAGCTCTGTTTAAGCTCGCGTGACATTATAGCAAGTTAGACATGTTTAAACAAATAAACCCATTTGCAATGACACTAATCCCTCTGTGATTGATTAGAAATATCTCACTAATCTACAAAGGCACTCAGGAAACTGTCTGCACAGGTGAGTTCAGGATAAAAGGACAAGGACTGGTTCTTGTGGAAATCACTGCAGTGAAGCCAAGATAATCTTCATACTTCCATATGCCCTTTGTTTCTGACCTTTTATTTCTTCATATCCCTCTCCCTTTCCTCCCTAGTCAAAGTCGTCCTCTCTGACAGCTGTATGAAGAGTGCCATGTTTGATTTACAGCATTGGAAACAAGAGAGGCAAGACTTGAAGCTACAACTTGGGCTGAGGGGAGGGCAGGGATGCTATTTGTGTGACAGGGCTTGGACAGGGAATCCTTCTTCTTCCCCTTCTTTTTCCCTTTCTCTTTAAAACTGAGTCAGGGAGATGCCTTTTGAGAGCTGCACAACAGCCAGAGCTGTTCTTGCTACTCCTAGGGAAGCTGAGACTCACTAGCCAGGTAGCTGAGAAGAGCTGAGGAAAAAGCAATTTCCCCCCAGCTGAACATTGTGTGTGTGGTGAACAGAGCCTGAAGTTGGTACAGCAAAAGCCTGGAGAACAGGCGTTCTTGTAGTGAGGAATAGCCTACATGTGTGTAAAGAATCAAATAGGCAAGGGTGTGCAGGAACAACCTGCTGGAGCTTGGAAAAGAAGATGGGAGATGTAGATAGTTCTGAAATTTACTGAGACAGCTGGGGTGGGGAGTTGGGGAGCTAGACAGACCAATGAGTGAAGGTATGAGCACCTTTAAGAGAACAGATGACATGGCAGGACAGGATCCATCTCCTCAGGGAAGATAAGAAGCAGAAGATGGTCACACAGATAAGCAGCAACAAGTTGCAGACTTTAGGTCTGTTCTGGTTTTAGTGGAAAGTATTTTGCTTGCATTTAAGCCTATTTCTTTCCTAACATACACAGAATCCTACAGGTAGTGGTACTTCCGTTCCTGTGCAACACTGTCGCTCACCCCACTCATATCACCTCCTGCACCTTAGTACAGGAAGGGAAGGATTAGCCCACTTACCCTACAAGCTTAGCAAGGCAAGGTGTTTTAAGGGCAAAGCTGTGTCTCAGGTAGAACGGCAGATTGTAATGCTCATTATCAGGACTGCACAGGATGGTTTTGGGGGAACGATTTCTGTTGGAAATTTGCAACAAATTCTGGAATGGAGTGAGCTGAAGTGGCACTAAAACATTAAAATGAATGTGCCTCTCCCAGCTAAGTCTGACACCAACTTGCATTTTTGTTGTTGTTGTTGTTGTTCCAAGGGGTCATCTTCTAAGAAAAACATGGGCTCAGAATAGGCCTACCAGACTTCCTCACATCTCCCTTTAAACATAACCACAAATTCCCCAAGAAAATCTCAGAACATTTCTTATTTTTTAGAAACCCTCTTACGTGGCATCTCAAAGCGTGACATGAAGCGCCCAAAGACACTCTTGCATGGATCTGGCATTGCTAGTGTCCCAAATTCTGAGACCACGATGCGGTTGTGCTGGCTGTTAGTCAGGTAGGAACTGCTCTGCAGAAACTTGCTCCGGTATGTCACTGTGCCATTCTCCAACTGGAATTGATGCAACAGGGCCATGCCGTCAAACCAATGGTTAAATCTTCAAGAAGAGATAAATATGAGAACAAGAGTTGGGCACTATATGATGTTCTGCTACACTGTTCCATCTTGCCTTTAGGTTTATTATTGTTTGTAAAAAGCTAATGCCTAGATCCCATGAACATTTAAACATGCATAGCCTTGTGATGAGTCTGGGAAAACATTTGAATTGAGTGAGACAAATCAAGTGTATTTGCAGCTGTGGGACCTGAAGTTAGATGCTGACTTTCAGTGAGATTTGGGCTCCCTGTATTACTTTTGAAAGTGGACCTCAGGGACTTCTGAAAATGCTTTTTATAAGCTTTGGGGGGAAATAATCTATATTGGTAAACCAATCACTCTGCAAACTTCTACATGGGGAATATAAATTATGCTTTACTGTACAACAAGAATAGAAATTATTACTGAAAGCCCAACCGCATAAGAAGGAGCCTTTAGCTCTCAGCTCTTAGCAGGATGCTATTCTCTCTGAAATGAGAAATCTCTGAGACTTTGAGAAAAGCTTATGGTCTATCTCTGGAAATATGATAAGATGATCACCTTTGGCCAGTTGCTGCCATCAGCTTTGTTGGAGGAAGAGCTAGGTTTTTCAATTAGCTAGAATGGCAGATTACAAGCCAAAGGCAGTAGTTGCCTTCTTGAAATATTTTAATATATTATTTTTTAAATGAGATGGATTTGCTTCTAAAGCAACTGACACAATTTAGTGCAATCAACTTTACAAATCCTGTCCTGGTTTTCAGAGTGCTCGTGGGATGGACTTTTGTTAATGACAAAGGACTAGGAGTGTGGATGTTTTAATCCCCAGCTCTGTTCCCTCATTATATCATTCTGAGTAGGTCACTGCCTCTCTGTGACTCAGCTTCTCCAACCTTAATAAGTTAACCATGCTCCTATTTTCAGAGAGCCCACTGGGAGTTTCCAGATGAGGGAGCAACTGTTCTTAAAAGAATGATAACATAAGCATTTCTTCCATGCCTTACTTAAAAAGAAACTACAAGGTGCTCTAAACAGTGGTGAGACATTTGGGGAGGTCCCCGTTAGCTTTAGGCAGCACTCAGGCGAGAATCATTTCACAAACTCACCAAACCTGGACTTACTTCTCCTCACCAAACTCAAACTTCCCAGGACCATTCCTCAGAAGATTGCCATTAATCCATTTGGGAATATGTCCTTTGATCTTTGCTGGGATGGGCTGAGGGGTCTCCTCTACTGTCTGCATTAAGGGCGAGATGCATTGCAAACCCTTGGGGCTGTGGAAGGTGATTTGCTCTTTTGATGGGCTGGGCAGGAAATTCTTTAAACCTGCAAAGAAAGTAGTGAGAACAAAAAGCAGATAACTAAGATATTCACTTGAATAAACAGACAATTGCTAGAGCTTGAGTTTGGATGTCTCAGAGAATAGCATTCAACGTTCTGCAAGCAGCCAAGTTGTAGTGGATATTCAAACTAAAGCTGTGTTCCCATAATACCCCACACATCCACAGGGAGCTGAAAATCCAGTGGATTTAACTCTACTGTAGTTAATCCATTAGAGACACCTGTTCTGCAGTTCGAAGAAGGTAATAAAATATATGATGATAGGAAAGAAGAGAACTTTGATTTCAATTAAGGAAGCTTATAGTTGGAATTTATTTCAATAAATAACTGAGAGCAAGTAACATATGGATATTTATTATAAGAACCTGTGAGGCTGCAAAAAGAAATCGTTCCAAGTTGGGATGATACATAGAGTAATGTTGAGGGGGACAACTAAAAATAATCTCCCAGTGATTTCTGACAAGCAGTCTGCTGAAGAAAGTGACAGAAAGGAGCTAGTCTTACTGCTGCAGACTAAAGCCACAAGCAGAAAGATGTAACTAGGCACCTTGTGAAGTAGTGCATGTTGCCTTTATACGACAATCTTGCCAAAACCAAGGCAGAGCTGGGCACACCTCAGAGAGAAAAACTGCATTCTAAAACACCCTCTAACTCCACCTTGGTATCACAATCATGGGTGAATTAAAGAGACAAAAGAGACTGTACATACTGGGACATTTTCCCAGGACTTGTAATCTAATCAGCCACCACCCAAAGAGTTTCCAAACATAAAGCAGAGCACAGAAAAACAACACAGAACACATCAGAAAGAGATCAGGATACTTAAGCAGGATACACTGCTGGCTTTTTTTTACTTTTGCTGCATTTAAAATCTTTCTAAGGTCTTTCTACTGGTCAGTCACTAGTGCTTGGCCTTTAATCTTTATAGCCATATTAATTATTGATTCTTCTGTAGACCCAGATATATGCCCTTTTTGTTTGCAAAGTAAGAGAAGTTTTTTGTAAAGTCCTTGACTGCAAAAGCTTTTGCAGTAAAGCATAAACAGGAAAGGAAAATCAATGCAGCATAGAGCAAGCTGAATACAGAGGACAGGGACAAGCACTGTCCATTGCTTTGAGGTTTGGAGCATTGCAATTAAACATATGGTTCGTGTCAACTCCGTGCTATCAGATTGGATGCAAGGATCACTGTGCATGGCCTCTAGCCTGTGCTATGCCATCACAACCCTCACTGTGCTTATGCTCACTGCTGCTTATGGATGAAGTTGCTAATGCAGCAACATACAATTTAACAAGAAGTGGTAACCAGGTGAAATCATGGTCAGTGCTGCCTCAGACACCTCTGGCTAGGACTTAATCTAAGCTGGGTTTACCAAGGGTTTCTGAAACAATGTTGAAAAATTGTGCTATAAGGTTGCTCACAGCAAGAAGCAGCATTTTTCACAACTAAAGCTAATGCATGGTTTTCCTAATGCTGGCAATTTCACAGTGGAGAAATTTTTTGCTACCAATATTCCTTTTAACTTGAATAGTCAGCCAAAATTCAGGATCTCTCAGCTTGGGAGTTTAGGGGAGAGGATGCACTGTGGTATTAGGTTCCTTCAAAACAATGCACTATTTTTAACAAAACTGTACAACATCCTCCACTGAATTGAAAAAAAAACAAAACAGTTTTTCTGCCTATAGTACAAAGGCTCTTCTAGAAAAAGAAAAATAAAGGAGCTCACTAGGAAGAGCATCCCACAGGACAACCAGGAGGAGTCCCAGTGGACTACTGTGAATCCAGGCAAGCCATAGCTTGTTACACAACAAATGTTACAAATATGATGTTAAAGAACCCAAAGTCTTGGAATATAGGTTGTTGAATATAGGTTGTCATGTTTTCTCTACACTGCACATGGATGACGCTGCTAAGTTGGCATTATTTGAAATGCAGTAAACCAGAAGCTCATAGGCTATTGAAAGGTTTACAGGTCAGTTCTCAAACTCACCAGTACTATGATTAGAGAAGCTCAAAAAGGCAATTGCTGGCTTTTCCCCTTGCACAAAAAAAAATACAAAACCAAAAATAACCACACCCCCTCAAAAAAATGAAAGTCAGGAAGAACGCAAATGAAACGGAGCTGAAATACATTTACAGGACAGGACAAAACATATTAAACAGATTTACTTGGTAAGTAAATATGCAATAGCATAAAAGGATAATTTCTGGTGGAGCCTCTTGTTTGAATGCAATATCCCCCTTATATAGTTATAGGACAAAAGCATCAAGAAAGCATGAAGTGATTGGAATGCTGTGTACTAACAGCACACGGTTAGTTATTGGCTCCAGTAGCCTGGCTTGCAAAGCCTCATCAACACAAGGATTGTTTTAGCAATCCATTTAGCTGCAGAGGTGGATTTACCTAGAAAGTACGCAGGCTGTTGCCTTCCCTCCCAATGCTATCAGCTCCTCACCTGTCACAGGCTTCATGTCCACAGGTCGATGGAGTTCCTTTGCTACACTGCTCCATGCTCGCTGTAAGACCATTGAGTCCTGATGAAGATTTAGGTGTAAGTGAAACACTAATAAAAAGGGATAGCGTGGCATACAGAAATCCATTCCTGAACCAGGTCTAGTACAGACAAAACCTTATACTAGAGTCCAGGATGATACTGAACTTCATTCTGACTTTTTGATGTAGCTATTTGTTCTGGTTATACTAGTCACTTTCACCACTGCTTCTTCTAGCCTATGTTCCTTAATCCAGGTGATTAAGTGAAGCTGCTGCACAATTTACCTGTGAGCCTCTGAAACCATATGTTCACATCTACAAAGGAAATTTGCTGTTTCAGACAGGAGAATATCTGCAAAAGAACTGAGTTGGCAGGCAGCATTTTTCTAAGCTAGCTTCTTTAGAACAGCCACAGACAGAATGGGTGTTAGGCATGCAGGAAGCTAAATTGCAAGATCCCTTCAATGTGGTTCTCTGGCTTGCCAATCCTCAAATCCTTCTTTAGATCTCTAATATGGTAAGTCAGCTAGATAAAGAATTCAGGCTGCAGGGCTAAAGCAATTAACCTCAAACCACCAACATCCTCTCCCTCTTAGAATTCAATTAAGTTCTGATTAAATCCTATATGAAGCACTCAATCTGATCCCAACACTAGTGCTTCAGAGTATTTCCTTAGACATAAGGAAGTAGAGGCTTTTCACATCAACCAACACCTGGCAGGTTTAGTGACTGCCGCCAGTATGTGCAAAAATGCAACTTTAGTAGGCCAAGCTACAGTTTGTAAAGATGTAAAATACACAGAAAAAATGAGAGTGTGTCCCTAAGGAGACATTTTTGCATCCAAGCAGACACAAAGTTGGCATGACCAAGGACGGCACTACATTGAAACTTCCTGGAGAGCAGCATAATACACACAGGAATTTAGAAAGATAAACTTCACAAAAGAGCCTGAACAGGACTGGAAAAGACCTCCTGGGTCATCTCCTCCCAACTGCTGTTGCAGAAAGTCATATATATGAACTCCCTCTTAAAAGTTACTATGTTTCCTGGCACTTATCCCCTCTTTGGAAGACTGCTCATTGCCCAGATGATTAGAAAAATCCTCTGAATTTACAGAAGGACTTTATTCACAGGACAGTTTGTCCCCCTTGTTCTTCTGTCAGCACTGTTATGTGGCTTTGATAGTTCTCCCTCTCTTGTGTTTACCACACCTTGTATTTAGAGTGAGGAATCATTTCACTTCCTAAGCTAAGCAAGCCAAGTTCTTTTCATTTTCCTTCTCCTGTGATAACCTTGCCATTCACATGATCATTTTAGTAATCCTTCCTGAAATCTGGTCTAGTTAGAATTCATCTAGTTAGAATTCATTTCAAGACATAGTCTAGAAAGTGTCTGAGAACAGGCTATAAACAACAAGAATGTGTAATAACCTGTCCTATCAGACCAGAGAGAAAGAAACAAGCACAGCAAGATAGTGTACTATTTTTCCTTCTGGGAGCCACTCAAATTTGCTGAAGATCCTGGCAGTAATGCATGCAAAATGTAATCAAATCATGATACCCAGAGGAGTCAAAACAACTTTTCAGAAACATGACAAGTCATTGTAAGACAATTCTGAAAAGTCAGGAGGAGAGCAGGTGTGCAAGAAGAAAAAAAAAAGGCAGGTTTGCTCTGGTGAGTTTGTTCTGAAGAGATTCAGGACAAGAAACAAGACAAAAATAAGCGATGACCTCCTCTAAACTCGGCATAACACACAAAAAATGTGTCTTTTACTTGCATTACGTAAACTGCCTCAGTATTGCAGATCACTGATCTGATATGGAAACAAGATGTTGTCAGGGAGTTCGTTAGAGACTTTCATCTACAAAGCAATGCAGCATTTGAGGAAGGCAAGGGTGGTTGTGTAGATGTGGTCAGTCAGGTTCTTTGCAGGGACTTTATGCAACCTGCCCCTTTTTTTATTTTTTTAAGGAATCATTATCTGTGCAATGTACTGAGATTTGATCAATAGCAGCAGCAACAAACAACACGGGCTAATTAGCACATGGCACTAAGACCAGAAGGGCCTAGTGCAACTCATTCCCCCTTGCCAGCACAGGAAAGGTTTGTATTCATTCAAAAAAAAACCAAGCTGCTGCAATACATATGCAGGACAGTACAATACAGAATAAACACATCAAAGGAATGAATTTTGTTGCTGATCTGTGAGTGACCATAGCTGTGTTTAAAAAAAAAGGAAGAAAAAACCACCATGGCTGCACATCCTACACTTCTTCCCTATTAAAAAAATAATAAATCTGAATAAAGTCTACCCTCCAAATTTAATCATAGTTTAATACTAAAAAATGTTACATTTATCTGCACCTACTCTGAAATGCACTGGGCAGATGGAACACAAACACTTGCTACTTGAATGCACTGTTCATGAACAATTGTAATAAAGGTGTATCACCTTCAGATAAGAGCTCAGCCATAAAGCTTAACTTATTGTAACATCTAGCTACCCAAGAAGACACCAGTCTCTGCAAAGGACAGAAGACGCACTGGTTTTTAATGTTGACCAACATGTAAATAAAATGAAATACTGACTCTGCTCTACTGTTTTGGCTACACTTCAAGACAGAAGAACTTGAATAAGCAATAAATCAAAGGCACTACAGTCCCAATGGGGCTTACTGTATTTGCTTGAACATAAGCACAGAAAATAAGCACAAGATTACAACCTGTCATCTCAAAAATCTCATTTCCGGACTACAATTTCCATTTTACCTCAAACCTTTAAAAATAGGCTTAAGATCTGTACTTTCTTTGGCACATCAGAGCAGAGGCAGTGCCAAATAGAGCATTGTAATTTTTCCTCAAATCTTTTCTAAAGATTGTAAGCAATTACTACAGAATTATCATAGCCTGGCATTGTTTGTTCATGTACTGTTTCCATTCAAAGAGCTGTGTGCCATGATTTCTCTGCCTGTCACAAACTGACATCCTAGCATTAATTATTTACATCCAGAAACAGTGGAACCAAGAACAAGGATCTTGAAAAAGTTTCTGTACAGAAGCAGCCACCCCACCTGTTTTAGGTAGGGTAGCAATGAATCAGACATTAAATTGTACTCAAACAGCAATGGGTGGGACAGAAAGTCTTCAGAGTAGATGGAGGAAACACAGAAGCCATTTGCTAGCCGTGAAATTGAAACCACATTGGATATAGCAAATCCACTTTGATTTTAACCTACATATTCAAATCCAAGGCACAGGGACCACCAACATTTTTCTCCACATGCAACTGCACCATCTAATTGCCTGACTCAGAAGGAACATCCAGGACCAGACTTAAGGGCAGACTTTAATAAACAGAATGCTCATAGTTGGTATTCTTCAAGCAAGGAGAGTGAAGCAAGAATTCTGTTTTCCCTGAGGATTCAAGCAAATTCAGAATAACCATACAGCTGATTTGGAAATCCTCTGCCACAAGATATGTGCCACATTATGGTCCCTGTAAGTCACAGATTGGAACAACAGGGCAAGCAAACCGGCCTTCCCCATGCCCCCACTCTGCACTGAAGTTGCTGTAGCTATTGATTTCTGTCATCCAGACTCTAGCCTTCACCCTCTGCCTTCACCAGAGTTGAACCCCTCAGCTCACCTGAGTGTCCCACACTGATTTCTGAACTGAAGTTGTTGCACTTGCCTTGTGTCTGCTGGGAAGTCCCCGTACTTGACTCCTTGTTCCATCTAGTTTGTTGATTTCCCATTGTCAAGGGCTCAGCCACCCAATTCCTTGCTAACAGGCAAAGAAGAACATAAAAGAAGTAACAGAAAACACAGGGAGAAAGAAATGGAGGAAAGGAGTGGAGAAAGGCTTGTCAAGGGACGTAAGGGAGAAAAGCAACAGTGAACTGTGCATGCTCTTGCATATGAAATATCTGTTGATTCCACCTGTAGAAATAGATTCTATACTTCAGGGGTGGTTTTTTGACATGAAGAAAGTGTTTTTTCTTTTATTATCACTGTTTCACTCAAATGCCTGAGCAAATAGAGAGGTTTCTTTTTCACGATTCAATATTCTCACCTTTTAGTTAAATTGAGACAATTCTATATCAGCAAGCTTTTTCAAGAAGACCTTAGTAGAAGTCACAGAAAATCCATACTTTTCAAAAAGGTACAGAAAATAAGGCAAGGAAATTTTCAGGATTTTCCTGTCACTCAGGTAATCAAGACAAGAAACAGTTCTTTCTGTTTCTATGCAGTTCAGCTTCAAAGCATAATGAAAGAGGCAGAGTGCAAGAGAATTTAAATTTAGCACAGAGCCCCAGTTTAAACAAGATTATACAGTTGTTGCAATCTGCTAGCAGATCAAAAGAACATCATAAATGTAGGCATATAGGCTTTTTTTCCCAGCAGGAAAGTGCTTTATCACACCCTGAAATGCTAATACCATAGGGTGTTTTATATAATATTCCCAATGCTAGAGTTAGTACTTGGTCATTTAGTTTGCATTAATTACTCTGCCTCTGAATTTTCTGTCTTCCATCTCACAGATGTAGTTGATGACACATGCCTTACACCAACTTAGTAACATGTGCAGTGAAAAAGAAACCTCCTGGACTGTTCCTAAATTTGTATCCATGGATGTGTTCTGGTGGCACAACAAGGCACGTTTGAGAACCTTTCAGATCTTTGGATACCCCAGAAGCAATCCTTTGATTCTAAAGGGGAGGAAAACACCACCACCATCAGCACCAAAAAGCAGAGATTCCTGTGAATTAAGTCATGATCTTTATTGGTTCCTATTTTGTGATAACAGATCTCACTCTCTTAGACAAAAAAAAAAAAAAAAAGACAGCTCAAGCTGTGCAATGATGGCACAAATTGCCGAGTTCGGTGGTGATACAAAATCCCTTGGAGTAGTTTCCCACTTGTATGTTCAGATCAAAGCTTCAGTAATGTCGCTGCTCTAAACAATCCTCTCCCTTTCACAGTCCGCTTACACGTCTCACAGCAGGCTCTCTCGCAGAGAGAATCTGCTGCCTACTGGTTTTCCAGCGATAAACCATCAGTATCTGCTAGTAATCCGAGGGAATCTGTGCAATGTACTTGCCTCTCCTGTTTATCTTTTCAATAAATAACAGAGAATTTCTGGCTTCTAACAAATACTTCAAATTGCTTAGTTCCTAGTTTCTGATCAATAGAAACGAAATTGCTCTACCGACCTGTGTCAGCAGCAGCTCTTAACAGCAACCGAAACCCCCTTTCCAAGAAGATGGGATAGAAGGATTTGTTTGTTTATGTATTTTACCTGGAATGAATTGCATCAAAGAGCAGAGGAAATGCCGCAAATTAGCAAGCAGGAGGCTGATGGCAGACAAAAGGATTTTGGAAAACATATTCCGCTGGGAAGAAGGCATCAGATCGGAGATGGTCAGGCAAAGGTACCCGTGCCAGGATGATAGTGTGCAGCCAGCACTGATGGATCGGTTGGAGAGGCTGCCTGACATCATCATTTCAGAATAAAAGCCAGGAATGTCTGCCCTAGCAGGGCAGGATGAATGAGCCAGCCAGCCAGCCTGCCTGCCTGCACTTCACTTCACTCCACCGCTACAGCCGGGCCAGGCAGGTGCAGGGCATGGGGGAGACCTGTCTCCAGCCCAAGGAGCTCAGCAGCCCTTAGACCCTCTCGGCAGCAGGGCCAGGTGAGTTGCTGAAGTGCCAAGACATTACCACTGGTGGGAAAAATGCTTTATCATTATTTGCCAGTTGGAGCTGGAGAAATTGGAAGAAAAGGGAGGAGATGTGTCCCTATACTGAGGTAGCCAGGCTTCAAGGCAATTCTTTTAAAAATTCTTGTCACCTTCTCTTGTCTTTTTCACCTCTCAAAAATACTTTCTGTTTTGTTTCAAAATCTGAGTAACCATTTTGTGCCTTAAAGAATCTCAGGGCTTTAGGAATACTAGTTGCCACACCAGATTAGGCCATCAAATCAGGTAGGGGAGGACCAGTGACAGGCCGTGCTCTGCTGCTTCAAACTAAGATGGAGCTTAGATGGACTCTTTCCTTCAGGATGCCCAGAGGAAGCTGCTAGCACTTTGCAAAAACACTGTGATGACTATGTTTCATGTTTTTAAGCAGCTCTTAAAAGCTGCCCTATCCCTTGAGAGAAAGCAAGGCAGCACACAGAGTACTCTGGGTAGCCCATTCCACTGTCCTTAAGATGGGACAGATTATTACTCACCCTAAGTCTTCTGCTGTAAATTAAGCTGATTTCTTCTTGTCCTTTCTACAACACACAGTGAACACCTGACTATTGTCCTTTCTATAAGTTATCTGTTATCATGCCTTCCCTTGATATGTACTTTCTCTGAATTAAACAAACTCAACTGCTTCAACCTTTCCTCACAAATCATGTTTTCTTCACTCTTTATTATTCCTGTTTCCCACTCTGCCCATCCTCCAGCTAAGACCAAACTAGCAGACAGTAAAGGTGAACAACTATGGTTTTATGTCTTATCTGCTACCCTGTAGCTAACACATCTCAGCTCTGTTTTTTTCACCACACAATAACATCACACCAACTCTAGCTATTGTTCTGGTTTGTAACATATATGATTCCCCTTGCTAAGCACAGTGCTTTTCCCTTGTCTTCTTTGAATTTTATCTTGATTTCAGATTGGCCCTTCATCTTATTGAGATTATAGTGAATTTTCAATCTATGTTATTAATAGCATTTGCAACCCCTCCTAGCTTGCTGCCATTTGAAAAAATGAACTGTATTCTCTAATGTTCTTCTAAATCATTCAGGATAATATGGAATAAGCGAGGCTTGAAGCAGATCACTATAGGATGCCACCTAGGCTGACCTTTCAGAAAAGATGAGTATTCCTTTCACTGACTTTTTAACTCATTCACGTAGCCCCTACTTCCTGATTGCTCTCATTTTTATATAATAGCATACAGGACGGTGTCAAGTATCTTACATCAAGCTATACCCCATCTGTCATTTTTCCATATTAAGTCAGCTACTCTGATAAAGGATTTTTTTTTTAAGTGTATTGTTCCCGGGTGATTATAAATCATTGTTAAGAAATTTACTTCAGCGTCTCTACAGGACGGGAGATAGCCTGATTGATCTATTAGTCTTTGCCCTCCTTTTTTCTGGTTGTTCACCCTGATAATGTAAAACACCCACTCTGCTCTTTTCCGACACCTTCATCAGCAGGTTTTCAAAGACAATGCAAAGACAAAACATAAAGATTCTACAATTAGCAAAATTGAATTCTGATGTGTTCTAGACAGAATGCCATGAGCCTTAAACACATCTATTACCTGCTCAATTTGGTCTTTTTCAATTATGATCCACAT